>NC_079208.1:14438754-14748414 GCF_026745355.1 Beta vulgaris subsp. vulgaris
CTTAAATATACTTAAGCTTATAAGGATAATCAATTCCATAGTTTATAACATACTACTATGATTTTCCAATCTTTAACACCCTAAAAATTCATGCTTTGATAATTAAAAATCTAATCTGAACATAATAGATAAATATGAATTTTCATTTCTTCAATACATAAATTATATAATCTTAGATTCATAATCAAATCATCAAACTAAAGCTTTTAAACATAATCAAACTAAAACAAATCTTAAAAACACAATCTTTAAATAAAAACTTGAGGAGGAAGAAAGGTAATCAAACCCAAAACAAAAGAAGAAAGAGCAAAGGGGCGTCGTTTAAGGGTGGCGTGGCAGCACGCTGGCGGCAGCACGGTGGTTTGATGAGGAGGGGAGGTTACTTATTGAAGAAGAAAATGTTGCTTGGGAAAGAAGGAAGGAAAACCGTGAGAGAGAGAAAGAGGAGAAAGGGGCGCCGGTTTCTTTAAGTGAGGAGAGAGAAAATATTATGTGGGGAAAAAATATGAGTTTAACGTATTTATATATGTTTTTCTTGTGAGCTTAGGAAAAAGTAATTGGGCTTAAATATAGTTTCATGATGTGTACAATAGGTGTTTGGGTCCATATCCAACTAGAAGTCGTTTTCCTAATCTAAATAGTGATTTGGTTCCTCAAACCCATTTAGACTCCTTTTTCAAATCCAAAAAGTATTTCAAATATTTTTCAAAGCATGCCTAAACAAAATATTTTAACTTCTTTAAATCCTTAAAATAATTCCTTTGACTTTCAAATACTCAACCTTTTAAAGAAATAATTTATTTTAATACTAAATAATATTTAAATATAAATAAATATATATATACTAAAATATATTTATAAATTTCATAAATTTACGGAGGATTACAGTCTACCCCTCTTAAAAGAAATTTCGTCCCAAAACTTGACACGAAAACTCACATATTTTCAAAAGTACTTTTGAACACAACTTTCATTTGAGAAATACTTGTGCCACTCATGTGCACACTTTACCAACTTAAAAAATGACTTATGTTACTCCTGGACACATTTTTCCATGCGCAGAATCTATTTATTTTGCTCCACCATGTGCAAATCGCCAAAATAAGCATAAAAATGCATAACAATATCATAAAAATAGGTAAAAAAGCGCGTAATTCTATCGCGTTCTACCCCCCCCCCCCCCTAAGAAAACGAGACCTCAAGGAACAAATCTGGATACTTCTTCTTCATTTCATCTTCTGCTTCCACGTTGCCTCTTCAGACTCGTGGTCAGACCAAAATACTTTCACAATATTGACATCCTTATTGCGTGTACTACACATCTTCTTTTCAAGAATTTTCACAGGCCTTTCCTCGTATGTGAGGCTACTATTAATCTGGATCCTCTCAGGCTCCAGAACATGACGCTCATCAGGGATATAACGCGTGACTTGAGAAATATGAAACACATCGTGCATCTTCTCAAACTCCATTAGCAAAGCCAGCCGATATGCTACCTTCCCAATTCTTTGCAATATCTCATATGGGCCTACATATTTGGCACGTAATTCACCCCTTTCCAAAATCTCGTCACTTCCTTAGTTGGTGATACTTTCAAAAAAACACTTCATCACCTACTGCGAACTCATCTTCTCGTCACTTTAAATCGGCATAACACTTTTGCCTATCTTGAGCAGCTTAAAATCTAGCCTGACTCATCTTGACACACTTCATAATCTCCTTAATAAATTCTATTCCCAATACTATATTCTCAGTTAAATCATTCCAGCAAATGAGACTTCTACACTTTCCTACATACAGTGGCTCAAAAGGTATCATCTTAATTGTAACACCCCGATAATTCTCTCTTTCTGGAAAATACTTTTATAACAAATCTAGAGAATTACCCACGCATTATCGCCCGTGTGATAACGTTTCGGCTTACTCAGAATTTTGCAGCGGAAAAAATTTACTAAAATAAAATCAACTTTATTAAACTTATGAAATAAATGACAACTGTTTGAAACTAAAGCACACCAACTAAAAACCTCAAACTTAAGTAAAGATGTTCCTACGAAAACAACTTAAACTATGCTAAGTATAAGCCTCTCCATTCCAGATTCCCAATGTGATGCATCTGCGAACCTGTAATGTCAATGCAATACTGACTCTGCTCACCAGAAGGATCATCACAGGATCAATAGGCAAAGCCATGATCACACACACAAACAAGCACGTATCAGCAAAGCTGAGTACTACATATCAGACACAATAATCCTAAGCATGATACTACAAACATCACTTGTAGGAATAAATAATAACATAAGTAAATAATACTCTACAGACAACTTGTACTTTTACTACTTTAATGGAATAGTTATTGGACGAGTTGACCAACCAAAAATAGGAAATACGGCAGACTCCGTAAACCAGAATGACCTACGATATCGAGGAACCTTTGAACTAAAGAGGAATGGTGATCAATCCAACCCTCGAAAATACATATCACGGCGGACTATGTATCCCAACCCTTAGTGTCCAACTCTAGACGTGCACCAGTCTAAAGTCTATAACTTATTCTCGTTTCACTTTACGTTAAATATATTTATTACTTGTGTTGACACCACAACAACCAAATAACACACAATTCAAAATCACATAATCAAACAACTTCTTTTTATCTTTGGATTAACAAGTGTTCACAACTTATCAATCAAGACTCCTTTTATTTCTTTTTATCCTTTGTTGAACCTAGCCAACAAAACTCCGTACCTTTACATAGGTATAATCCATACTTACCAAATAAGATCCACGGTTCTTATAAGATAAATAATAATCTCCAAGAAATCTATGTAACACATGATTCCAACTTACTTAATTAATCCACTTACGAATTAATACCAAAACTGAACTTATTTGCTTGCATCAAACTTCCATACAAACAAGTCATACTCATACATATTCTCAGTTTACATGTAGCACACAGGCAAGTAACATGTAAAGCAATTATAGTAAATCATATACATGAACAACAAGGTCCTATACATGATACTAATAAATAAAAACATCCCTAAGGCATGTTTCTAAACCATATAGCACGTAGACTATGTACGTACCTTGTGTAAACGCAACGGTAGGCCACTTTTATGCTCTAAAAGTCCCCTACTATGAATTCTCCGCCTAGAACAATAAATAATCAAGTAAATACTTGAACTAAAAAAAATACAGCAACTTTAAAAACGTCCCAAACCCTTTTAAACGTCTTTAAAAATCGTTTTTATAATTTAAACTCTCGTTATTTTTAATCCCTAGTATAGTACAACTATTCTAGTGATTAAAAATCATTAAAAACCTTAAAATACTAACTTTCTGAATTTCCAGCATTTATAAAATTTTCTAAACCTTCTGAAAATATTTTAAATGCATATAAAAATCGTATTCAATCAAAATTCATATTCATACTTTAAATATACGTTTCTAGTGATTTAAAACCCTAAAAACCATATCTTTCATGATTAAAACTAAAAATAATAAATCTGAAATTTTACTTTTATACATATGAAAACCGAAAATATATTCTTCATAATAAATAATAACTTAAATCATAAACATGTAAATAGTAATAAAATAACAATAAAAATTAGGACTTTAATGGAATCTTAAGGAGAAGTAAAGAAAAACAACCGAAATAGGAGGAAGGAGAGGCGGCGGCGTGACAGCAGCAAGGAGGCGCGGCAGCAGTTTCTTGGTTCAATCAAGTTTTGTGACGTTTCTTGTTCAACAAGAAACGTTACTTAGCGAAGAAGAAACGATTTTGAGAGGAAAATATGAAACTCACGCTCAAGAGGAAGAGGAGAGAGAAAATGTCGAGTGAGAGAGAGAATTCGGAATACGTGCAAGGGAAGAGAGAAAATAAGTGTAGGGCAAAATATTTGGGTTTTTAGGATATTTAAATAGGCTAATCCTTTTGGGCTTAGGAAAAGAATTTCAATAATTAAAACTTTGATGACTAACAAGATGGGCTTATTAGGACTTTAGTCATCAAATTATCCTTTCCCTTTTTATTACTTTTGGGCTTTCGATTCCATTAAGTTTTCTTTTCAAATATGCTTTTAATAATTAAACTCTATTTAAAACAGCTTAATTAAAATATTACAAATTTTATTAAGCTAAGAAAAATATTTTTAGTTGACTTTATAATTAGTCAACCCTTTTTAAAAGTCAAATCATTTTCCAAACTCATTTGGATTTAAATATAACTACATAAATGTCCTTAATATATTTATGAAAATCCTTTAAAATGTGGGGGATTACAGTCTACCCCCCTTAAAAGAAGTTTCGTCCCGAAACTTAACACAAAACCCTCGTGCTTTCGAAAGTTTGACTCATCATTTCGAAATCTTTGAAAGAAGGGTAGTGTGCATCTCATGCACTTTCCCTTTTTAAAACACTTGTGTTACTATGAACACTTTTCTTATGCGGAGACTCTACTTCTTTTGCACTAACATGTGCAAATTGCCCAACATAGGCATACATATACATGAAAATCTCATAAAAATAGACAAAAAGCGCGAAATTTATCGCATTCTACCCCCCTTAAAGAAAACGAGTTACGCCCTCGTAACTCACCTCAAGGAATAGGTCTGGATACTTTTTCTTCATATCCTCTTCGGCTTCCCACGTTGCCTCTTCTGACTCGTGGTTAGACCAAAGAACTTTGACAATATGAACATCCTTGTTACGCGTACTACGCACTTTCCTGTCGAGAATCTTGACAGGTCTTTCCTCATAAGTGAGGCTACTATCTATCTGAACTCGTTCAGGCTCTAACACGTGCTCATCAGGGATATAGCGCTTCAATTGGGATATATGAAACACATCATGCATCTTTTCAAACTCCATTGGCAATGCCAATCTATAAGCTACTTTCCCAATGCGCTCCAAAATCTCATATGGGCCTACATATTTAGCACTCAGCTTGCCCTTTTTCCCAAATCTCATAACGCCTTTGGTGGGTGATACTTTCAGGAATACTTTATCACCTACAGCGAACTCATCTTCGCGCCATTTAAGTCTGCATAACTCTTCTGCCTATCTTGCGCAGCTTGAATTCGAGCCTGAATCAATCTAACGTTCTTGACGGTCTCCTCAATAAATTCGCTCCCCAAACTATATTCTCACTATAGTCATTCCAGCAAATGGGACTTCTACACTTCCGTCCATATAACGCCTCAAAAGGTGCCATCTTTATACTCGCATGGTAACTATTGTTGTAAGGAAACTCAATCAAATCTAATTGGTCCTCCCAACTTCCTTGAAAATCTATAGCACAAGCTCGCAACATATCCTCCATAGTTTGGTTAGTCCTCTCAGTCTGACCATCGGTCGCAGGGTGAAAGTTAGTGTTGTCCCAAGGTTTGATTGACCTTTTTCCAAAACTTAGATAGAAATCTAGAGTCACGATCCGAGATAATGTCCTTTGGAACTCCTGCAATCTCACTACATGCTTGATATAGGTTGTAGCGAGTTGCTTCTTCTTCCATGTCTCCTTAATAGGTATGAAAAGCGGACTTGGTCAGTCTATCCACATAACCCAAATGGTATCATTTCCACTCCTCGACTTGGGTAAGGCAGTCACAAAGTCCATAGAAATCGAATCCCACTTCCATCCAGGAACCTCTAGTTGGACTTTCCCCATGGGTCTCTTATGGTCTATCTTCACTTTCTGACAGGTTAGACACTTAGACACATACTCAGCTACCTCTCGCTTCATGTTCGGCCACCAAATATCACCTTAAGGTCCTTATACAGCTTGTCACCCCCAGGGTGCACAGAATACGGAGTATTATGCCCCTCATCCATAAGACGTCTCTTTAGATCATTGCACTTCTGTGGTACACACCACCTCCCTTTAAACCTTAGACTCCCATCATCATGAATCTTGAAGTCTACTTCCTTACCTTGCTTCATTTTCTCTTTAATCTTTCTAGATGCTCATCCCCGACTTGACCCTCAATATCTCATCGAAAACTGACACTCCCAAAGAAAGATTACTAAGTCTAGCCTCACTTTCCCCAGGATTTAAAATTTCTAGGTTCAACCTTTGCATATCTCTACACAACTCCTCAGGGACTATCAAAGCACTCAAGCTATGACTCGATTTTCGACTCAAGGCGTCAGCAACCACATTTGCTTTCCCTCATGATACTGGATTCTAGATCATAATCCTTAATCAACTCTAGCCATCTTCTTTGCCTCATATTCAAGTCTTTTTGGGTAAATATGTATTCAAGCTCTTATGGTCTGTAAATATCTTGCAAGTTGCTCCATAAAGATAATGTCTCCAAACTTCAATGCAAACACTATGGCAGCTAACTCTAGATCATGGGTAGGGTAATTAGCCTCATAAGGTTTCAATTGACGCGCAGCATAAGCTATTACCTTACCATTCTGTTGCAACACACAACCCAAACCATTCTTTGAAGCATCACTATAGACCTCAAATCCCTCATTCCCATCAGGTAGGGTTAAGACAGGTGCAGTGGTTAAACGATCCTTCAAGATCTGAAAAGCTTCCTCACACTTCTCATTCCACTCAAACTTGGACTCCTTTTTCATCAAATTAGTCATAGGTCTTGCTATCTTCGAGAAATCTCTCACAAATCTCCTATAATAGCCAGCTAAACCCAAGAAACTCCTAATGTCAGTCACACTCTTTGGAGTTGGCCACTCACTCACAGCTTGAATCTTAGCAGGATCTACAGAGACTCCTTCCTTAGACACAAAATGACCCAAGAATGCTACTTTCTCCAAACGAAACTCACACTTAGAGAACTTGGCATATAGTTGGTTCTTCCTAAGGTTTCCAAGATAATCCTCAAATGTTCATCATGCTCGGTTTCATTCCTCGAATATATCAAAATGTCATCAATGAAAACCACTACGAACTTATCTAAAAACTCATGAAAGATTCTATTCATCAAGTCCATAAATATAGCAGGAGCATTTGTTAACCCAAATGGCATTACAGTGAACTCGTAGTGACCATAACGCGTTCTAAAGGCAGTCTTAGGTACATCCTTATCAGCTACCCTCAATTGGTGATATCCTGAACGTAAGTCAATCTTCGAGAACACACTAGCTCCATTCAGTTGATCGAATAGGTCATCTATTCTAGGCAAAGGGTACTTGTTCTTATGGTAACATTGTTCAACTCCCTATAGTCGATACATAACTCATACTCCCATCCTTTTTCTTCACGAACAAAACAGGAGCTCCCCAAGGCGATGCACTAGGTCTGATATAACCCTTATCCAAAAGTTCTTGCAATTGTGCTTTAACTCACTCATCTCAGGAGGTGCCATTCTATAAGGTGCCTTAGATATAGGTGCAGTTCCAGGAACTAAGTCTATGGTAAACTCAACAGCTCTTGCAGGCGGCATACCTGAAATTTCACTCGGAAATACGTCCATAAACTCATTCACTATTGGAACATCCTCAAGTTTTAACTCAGCTTCTTTACTCACATCTTGCACGCTACAGAAAAACAGCTCACACCCCTTTCTCATCAACTTCTGCACTTGCAGAGCAGAGATCACTCCAAAGTTCTTAGGTTTCCCAAATCGTCTATATGAGGTAATTTTCCCGAAGGGTTTCTCAACACTACTTTTGAACTTCACAATCGATCCTGGCCTTGTAATGACTCAACCAGTTCATCCCAAGAATCACATCTAGTCTCCAATTAAACTATTAAATCGGAATGAAAAGCACTCTCCTATCTTAAAGGCAGTTTTTAAACAACTTGGTACACTTATGATTTCTCCAATAGGTATGCTAATAGGCAAATCAACACTTCAAAATCTACTAAACCCAATTGAATTTCCTCAATCAAAGCTTGCTCAAATCATGAGCCTTTAACTCCTCAGTGGCTATTACCTCAAATGCAAACTAGCTATGAACTTGCTATAATACTTAGAGATGTCATACTTCTCATCCTAAGGTTTAAACTCTGAGCTTTTAGTTTCCTCATAAAAGCAGGGTAAAACTTTTCTCTTAAAGCAGCAATAAAGGATTCCCAAATAAACTCTTTCATAATACGAGTCTAGTCTCATTCTCTTTCTACTATAAGTCAGTCTCATCTTTCAGATACAGTATAACTTGACCTACTTTCACACTCTCAGGACAGTTCACAGCCCCAAAAATCTTTTCAAACGCCCTAATCCGACTCTCTAAGAGGATAGGGTCAGCTTACCCCTTAAGGTACGCAGTTTATCTTAGCTAGTCTCTCAACATGTCCCAGCAGAATCGGGACCTCAACTCTTTCGAGTCAAATCTCTGCCAATAGGCGAAAGAGAAGCTAAGGCATCAATTGTTGTTTGACACTCTACTTCGCGACTGAAATTTAACGTAACTCTACTTTAGCTTCCAGCATAACTTACATGCCCATCTAAGAAGGCAACATTTGATTTGATCATTAAAGATCGCATCAACAAACAATCTCACTAGTTCCAACATGAAATGTTCTCTAATAACCACATAATTGTTCACGTAAATATATTCACATCAACGTGAAGTAGAAACAAGCAAGCAAGAATATAATCACATAATGAAAAATAATAATATAAAAAAAAATTCCCATCACGTGCCTAGAATAAATTCTTACTCACTCATATAAAAAATAATAGCTTTTATTCCTCAATCGATAATAAGAATATTCTCCCAATCCAAAATAACCAACTTATTCCTCAAAATATAGAATAAGGAAATTTAAACCATTATAGCTTGACTACTTTCCAACAACTAATCTAACATAAATAAATACTCTATGGAATTACACCATTATTCTCATCCTTATTTCCTTTATACTGAGTAAACATTTCATCTCCAAAGTCTCCAAAGTCTTCACTATAATAATAGTAGTAACAATAATAACTTGAGTTCCTAGATCTAGTAGATCTTCAAATACTTTTGGATTGATGTCCATTTCATCCATCTCTAAAACACTCACATCGCTCAGATAAAGTCTCCAAATAATTGAGATGTCCTTTCAGTTTGCACTCTAGTACAATCAAACTCTTGAATTACTTCATATACGCTAACAGGGATACCTACTTTTAACCCATAATGCATATATCTCTAGGCTAATGTAACTATAACTTCAGGCTCATGACATCGAACATTCTCATCATCACTCAATATAATTGGGTTATGATAGCTTCCTACTCTATTAACTTTGCCTGACAATTCTATTAACTTGTCTGGCAGACATGGTTAGGGATCTACAACAAATAAACCTATAATGGTTTAGCACTCTCTCTAACGTGTTCCTACAAAATAATAAGGGTAAACAAAAACAAAGGCATGAAAACATAACACATTGCGGGCAAGAAAATATAAACAGTAAGCAGGGAAGAAAAATATTCATGCATCAATGGCAGGGAAAAAATAAATAAATAATGCACTTATTTGCAGGGAAGAAAATAATGATGATGCTGAACTAACTTTTAATGCAGGCATATAATATTTCTATCCTATATGCCCTTCTTATACTACCCATTCTCACAATGCATTCTATAAACCTTAAAGGCATGAAAATAATGCAGACACTTTTTAAATAACATTACTTTTGTGCCTAAAATAAATTTTCTAATAAAAATTTCGGTCCTAAAGCATTCGAAAAAAAAAAATTTACTCGAACAAATTTTTTTTTTTTTTATTCGGCTTATAAATTTCGGAAAAAAAACGAAAATTTCGAACTCTCAATTTCGGAAAACAAATTTCGAACCTCATTTCCGAAAAATTTGGTTCAAAAAAAATTTTGATCCTCAAAATATTTGTTTAACTTTTCGAAATGAAACGTAGGAGCAATACTAAGGTTTCCTTCAAATAACCCTAAGCTAGGTAACTTAAGAAGCTAAAGTCACTTAATAAGCTAGTTAGTTATTAGGCGCCTATAAGTCTTAAACTAACCTAAAGCTCCCAGATACCACTTTGTAACACCCCGATAATTCTCTCTTTCTGAAAATACTTTTATAACAAATCTAGAGAATTACCCAGGCATTATCGCCCGTGTGATAACGTTTCGGCTTACTCAGAATTTTGCAGCGGAAAATAATTACTAAAAAAACAACTTTATTAAACTTATGAAATAAATGACAATGTTTGAAACTAAACACACCAACTAAAAACCTCAAACTTAAAGTAAGATTCCTAGAAAACAACTTAAACTATGTAAGTATAAAGCCTCTCCATTCCAGATTCCCAATGTATGCATCTTCGAACCTGTAATGTCAATGCTTCTTGACTCTGCTCACCGAAGGATCACACAGGATCAATAGGCAAAGCCATGATCACACACACAACAAGCACGTAATCAGCAAAGCTGAGTACTACATATCAGACACAAATAATCCTAAGCATGATACTACAAACATAACTTATAGGAATAAATAATAACATAAGTAAATAATACTCTATAGACAACTTTTACTTTTACTACTTTAATGGAATAGTTATTGGACGAGTTGACCAACCAAAAATAGGAAATACGGTCATGACTCCGTAAACAGAATGACCTACGATATCGAGGAACCTTTGAACTAAAGAGGAATGGTGATCAATCCAACCTCGAAATACATATCACGGCGGACTATGTATCCCAACCCTTAGTGTCCAACTCTAGACGTGCACCAGTCTAAAGTCTATAACTTATCTCGTTTCACTTTACGTTAATATATTTATTACTTGTGTTGACACACAACAACCAATAACCACAATTCAAAAATCACATAATCAAACAACATTCTTTTTATCTTTGGATTAACAAGTGTTCACAACTTATCAATCAAGACTCCTTTTATTTCTTTTATCCTTTGTTGAACCTAGCCAACAAAACTCCGTACCTTTACATAGGTATAATCCATACTTACCAAATAAGATCCACGGTTCTTATAAGATAAATAATAATCTCAAGAATCTATGTAACACATGATTCCAACTTACTTAATTAATCCACTACGAATTAATACCAAAACTGAACTTATTTGCTTGCATCAAACTTCCATACAAACAAGTCATACTCATACATATTCTCAGTTTACATGTAGCACACAGGCAAGTAACATGTAAAGCAATTATAGTAAATCATATACATGAACAACAAGGTCCTATACATGATACTAATAAATAAAACATCCCTAAGGCATGTTTCTAAACCATATAGCACGTAGACTATGTACATACCTTGTGTAAACGTAACGGTAGGCCACTTTTATGCTCTAAAAGTCCCCTACTATGAATTCTCCGCCTAGAACAATCAAATAATCAAGTAAATACTTGAACTAAAAAAATACAGCAACTTTAAAAACGTCCCAAACCCTTTTAAACGTCTTTAAAAATCGTTTTTATAATTTAAACTCTCGTTATTTTTAATCCCTAGTATAGTACAACTATTCTAGTGATTAAAAATCATTAAAAACCTTAAAATACTAACTTTCTGAATTTCCAGCATTTATAAAATTTTCTAAACCTTCTGAAAATATTTTAAATGCATATAAAAATCGTATTCTAATCAAAATTCATATTCATACTTTAAATATACGTTTCTAGTGATTTAAAACCCTAAAATACCATCTTTCATGATTAAAACTAAAAAAATATAATCTGAAATTTTCTTTTATACATATGAAAACCGAAAATATATTCTTCATAATAAATAATAACTTAAATCATAAACATGTAAATAGAATAAAATAACAAAAAAATTAGGACTTTAATGGAATCTTAAGGAGAAGTAAAGAAAAACAACCGAAATAGGAGGAAGGAGAGGCGCGGCTGTGACAGCAGCAAGGAGGTGGCGCAGCAGCTTTCTTGGTTCAAAAAGGTTTTGTGACGTTTCTTGTTCAACAAGAAACGTTACTTAGCGAAGAAGAAATAATTTTGAGAGGAAATATGAAACTCACGCTCAAGAGGAAGAGGAGAGAGAAAATGTCGAGTGAGAGAGAGAATTCGGAATACGTGCAAGGGAGGAGAGAGAAAATAAGTGTAGGGCAAAATATTTGGGTTTTAGGATATTTAAATAGGCTAATCCTTTTGGGCTTAGGAAAAGAAATTTCAATAATTAAAACTTTGATGACTAACAAGATGGGCTTATTAGGACTTTAGTCATCAAATTATCCTTTCCCTTTTTATTACTTTTGGGCTTTCGATTCCATTAAGTTTTCTTTTCAAATATGCTTTTAATAATTAAACTCTTATTTAAAACATGCTTAATTAAAATATTACAAATTTTATTAAGCTAAGAAAAATTTTTAGTTGACTTTTAAAATAGTCAACCCTTTTTAAAAGTCAAATCATTTTTCAAACTCATTTGGATTTAAATATAACTACATAAATGCCTTAATATATTTATGAAAATCCTTTAAAAATGTGGGGGATTACATTAATACTCGTATGATAACTACTATTGTATGAGAACTCAATCAAGTCTAATTGGTCTTCCCAACTACCTTGGAAGTCAATAGTGCACGCTCTCAACATATCTTCCATAGTTTAGTTAGTGCTCTCAGTCTGACCATCAGTTGCAGGGAGAAAGGTGGTACTCATTTTTAATGTTGTCTCAAGGTTCAATTGTACCTTTTTTCAAAATTTTGAGAGAAGTCTCGAATCACGATCAGAAATAATATCTTTTGGAACCCCATATCTTACTACATGTTTAATATACGTCTTCGCAAGTTATTTATTCTTCCATGTCTCTTTAATTGGTATGAACACGGCAGACTTCGTCAGTCGGTCCATAATAACCCAAATAGTATCATTGTCATTTCTCTTCAATTAATTATTCAAGATAATTAATTATATTTATTATTTAATTAATTAATATTTTCAAAGATAAATTAAATATTTTCAAAGATAAAGGATTTCATTAAAATCAACTTTTATCTTTTTTAGATAGCTAATTTTCATATTTTAAATGATAGTTTTTGATAAAGATAAAATGATTCTTTAAAAGACCAAATTAAATAAAAATCGGCTTGATCTATATTGCGTCTGACGCAACGAAATGTGCACGTGCAACTATGAAGCAATCTACAAAATTCAGATACACACATGGTGTGGGCAAATGAGCAGGTTGTGTAGTTGTTGTGTTGCGTGCAATACACATGTGTGCCACGCATAGCTGTTGCACCCCGCGCAACGGTTTTTTTGATCTTATCTGGAAAATTTCCTATAAGTAGGCCACAGTTTTCCTGGTTTTGGGAATACTTTTTCTTACGATTTCTCACCCATGCTTACACTATTATACTCTCTCATATACTCAAACAAACACTTTAAACACATTCATACTTGTTCGATCTTTCATTTGATTTTGTTGAAGGCTCCAATTGCTCCTCGAAGGTCGCTATCTCTCAAACTCAAGCCAAATCAGTATATTTCTAAGGGTTATTAATCTTTTATTTTCATATTTATTTGCTTGAATTTACTAATAATGTTTTTCATGATGTAGACCTTTTAAGCAAAATTCACTCCTTTGTACATTATTAATCTCTACTCCGCTTTATCTTTGTATATAATTTCATGTTGTCATGTTTATGCTTTCATCACCAGCATGTTATTATTGTTAATCAATACATAATTAAATATTCTAATGCCTAATAAGATAATTATATTGGAAAATATGATTTAGGTGCCTAGTTTTTTTATTGCTTATTAACTTGTCACTAAAAAAAGTAGTCTTTTAATAAAACATGGACGGATTATTAACATCAACCAAGGCTTGGGCTTCGTTAAAAATGTATCATTTGCCCCCTCCTCTCCCAATATTCCCCTCTTCAATTCTCTTTATAGGGTTTTTTATTTTCTTGGCCTCCTAGGCCGAAAATAGTCTAATTTACGTCTTTAGTTTTTAGGGTTATTGTCTTCTTTACAGTTTTCTTTTCTTTTGTTATCTCTATCCATGAGAGTTTTTCTACCCCTCCTTGGTGGGTTGTTTCTAAATTTTGTACAATTTTTTTTGTTTTTATGGTGTTAATAATTTGGAAGATGATATTTATCCATGAAGGTTTAGGTTTTCACAACCAGTCGTCATTAGAGCAATTATATCACATAATCAGATTATGAAGGTTTCCAATTGGAAAGATGCAAAGACATCAAAATACACCGCTCGCGTCAAGCATGAAGTGGTGGATTGTGATCGAGTATGCTTAAAATAATTGGTTCCATTGTAAAAACTATAGTGGTTTGCGAAATTTGTATTTTTCAAATCTTAATTATCATTGTATGTATGTTTGTTCTCCCAGTCGTCACTAGGAACAGTTATATTCACAGAATCGGATTGTGAAGGTCTCCACTTGCAAAGATGCAATCAAAGACATCGAAATACACCTCTCATGAGAAGCTTGAAGGGGTGGAATTGTGCTCGAGTATGCTTAAAAAAATTAATTGGTTCCGTTGTAAAAATTATTGTGATTTGCTAAATATGTATTTTCAAAACTTCATATCATTATATGTAGGGCTACACACCGGTCCAAAATCGCATCGTGTAATCCCCTGTAGAATTATGAATTTTATAAATGTATTAACGTATAATTATTTATATTTAAATATATTTTAACGTATAGTTATTTATATGTAAATATATTTTAGTATTTAAATGATTTATTTCTTCAAAGGTTTACTATCTAAAAGTCAAAGGAATTACTTTAATGATTTAAAGAAGAATATTTTGTCTAGACATGCTTTGAAAAATATTTGAAAAGGTTAAAACACTTTTTGGATTTGGAAAAGGATTTCTAATTGGGTATGAGGAACCCAACACTTTTTGGATTAGGAAAAGGACTCTTAATTGGATATGGGAAACCCAAACACTAGTTTCATCAATCATTAAACTTTATTGGAGTCCAATCACCTTTTCCTAAACCCACAAAGGAAAACTATATATAAAAACGCCATAAACCCCCAATTTTTCCCACTCAATTATTTTCTCTCTCCTCCTTCTCCCAAGATTTCGGCCCTCTCCCTCCTTGTTTTTCTCTCTCTTTCTCGTCGATTTCTTCCTTCCCGTCGGCCGACCATCGCTACCGGTTTACTTTCCCGTCGCCTTCCTTCCCTCCTCTTCTTGCTTTGGTAAATTTCTTCCTCAAGTTATTTTCAATGCAAAGTTTATGTTTTTTAAGATTTGTTTTAATATGTTTATGTTTAAAAAGTTATACTTTGATGATTTAATTATGAATCTAAGATAATATAATTTATGTATTACAGAAATAAAAATTTAGATTTACTTATTGTGTTGAAATTGGATTTTAATTATCAAAGCATAGATTTAGGGTTTTAAAGGTTGGAAAATCATAGTAGCATGTTATAGTTTACGAGATTTATTGTTCTTATGATTTTAAAAATGTTCAAGCATGTTTGAAAAGAGTTTAAATATATAATATGTTGCTTGAAATTTGAAAGGAGTATTGTTGATGGAGATTATGATTTTAAAACATGAGTTTGAAAGTTTTGACAATTAGTATAGTAATACTATACTAGGAGGTTTTAATATAAGTTTTAATGATGAAAAAAGTTTTTAAACACTTTTAAGAAGGGTTTAAATTATTTTATTATTGCTGTAAATTCATAAAGGATTTATTGTGGATTTATATTGGTTATTTTAAGTGGGATCTTTAAGCGACTTTTAAGGTTGTGAAAGTGGCCACTCGATTTGTCTACACATGGTACATACATATCTATGTGTTGATTGGATTAGTATCATGAT
The DNA here is from genome assembly GCF_026745355.1 of Beta vulgaris subsp. vulgaris. NCBI lineage: Eukaryota > Viridiplantae > Streptophyta > Magnoliopsida > Caryophyllales > Amaranthaceae > Beta > Beta vulgaris. The sequence continues at coordinate 14,454,491 of NC_079208.1, forward strand.
TCTAAGGATGGGAATTAAGTAGTATCATGTATAGGAACTACTTTGAGTTCATATATGATTTTTATTATATTATATCATGTTTTATGTCGTTGTGTGAAAGATGTTGATTATGAGATTTATATTACGTTTGTATGGAAGATTGATACAAGCATATGGGATTTGGAAACTTTATTGTATTAATTCATAGGTTTGGATCATGGTTGAATCATGTTGTTCAATTCCCTTTTTTTTATTATTTCACTACTTTATAAGGACTGAGGGCCTTATTTGGTAAGTTGATATTTTATACATTTGAAAGTTTGGTTGGTTGTTGGCTAGGTTCAACAAATAAGGGAGATTGGATTAAAGTTAGAATTAATCTTGCGTTATTAAGTTGTTTGATCACTTATCTAATCCTAAGATAAAAGTGAAAGTTTATGATTGTTTAATGATTGTATTATCTGTATTGCTTGTGAGTCATAACAAGTAATAAATTATTAATAATGTAAAATGAAACGTGGATAGCAATAACTTTAGACTTGTGCACGTCTGAAGTTGGACAAGTAGAGAGTTGGAGTACATGGTGGTAGCCCATGGCTTTTCCTGGGACCAGATTGATCACCGTGTCCTATTTTTATTTAATAAGTTCCTCGATGTCGTAGGTCCTGGGAATATGGGGTCACGCTCGAATTTCGTCTTCTAAAGGGAAGGCTAGTTTTAATCAGACAACTCGTTCCATTGACTATTCCATTTAAAGTAATTAAATTATTGGTTGTGAAGTTTAGTTCAGTAAAAGTTATCTGAAAAGTTATTATTTACTTTTGCTTATTATGTATTAGTATCATGTTAGGATTATTGTTTATTTATCTGTTACTATGTGGTACTCAACTTTGTTGATTACATGTTTTTGTTTGTGTATGTTGATCATGACTATACCTTATTGAACCTGTGATAGAGAAGTATCTAAGGATCAATAGTGCACCGTCTATCTACAGGTTTGAAAATGATGCATCATGGGTTCGGGATTGAAGAGCTTTTGTAGATTGTTTTATCATACTTTGATTTTATTTTTTCGTAGTTCACTTTGACTATTGTCGTTGACATTGACTTTTGGTTTGGTTTTGGAGTTGACTTTGTGGTTGACTAAGTTTTATTTATAAAGTTTATTTATTAAGTTTTCCGCTGCAAAATTATGAATAAGCCGATACGTTATTACACGGGCGATAATGCTTTCTCTAAGTTTTATATTTAAAAGTTATTTGGGAAAATAGAGAATTGTCAGGGTGTTACGGGACCGGAACCAGATGGACCGATGGACCAATTCAATGGATTTGCATGGACCTCGACCGGACCGGATACGATTCCTGTCTAGATCGGGCCTGCTTTTTCAGTCTGGACCTGTTTTGTCTTTTAGGGATTTTTTTCCTGATTAAAAAAAAGTTGTTTCATACAAGCATTATGCAAGTAGGCAAAATTTTGCCTTATTTCCAGCATGAGTGCTTGATTACTTCATTGTAGATTTATAGAGAAAAAATGTTAAAATCATTAGAGGTTTACATGCAATAACATAGCTCACAAATTACAACTTCACAAGCCATAACCCAAAGTACAAATTACAAGTTACAAAATCACAAGCCACGATGATAATACATAGTTTTCAATCATCATCACATATAATGATATAAATAGACATTTTTCCTTGCTTTATTCTCGACTAGATCAAAACAAGGAGTCTACAAAGATCAACTCATCGTCCAATTCAATACCTTAAACATATATTCATAAAATAAAAAACGACTTAGTAAAAAATTACATCAAAATCAATATTAGCCATACAAAATGCAAGTAAAATTCTTTATAAATAAAGGAATACCTTTCTCGAGTTGTTCTAACTTTTTGACATTTTCTTCCACCTTAACTACTGGAACTCCTTTTTTTATCTTGATCTAAGCCAATATTGTGTTCAAATTAAAGCTTGAACTGTCTAATATTAATATAAAAATAAAATATTAAAGTGATTTTATGCTGATACAAGTGAATTTTTTTTATAAATACAAAGTATAAGTGAGTGAAAGATATTACCTTAGGAGTCAATATGGATCGAGATGACAACCTCTCGCACTAAAATTGGATTTCGATGAAATAATGTACAATGGAATAACTAGTATGTCATGTGTCATATGTGATAAAATGGGATAATGATGACCATTACTACCCCACCAAGATAAAGCATCCAGATCCTCTTCCTGCACTCCTAGTTGTTTATTTATGTACCTCTCAAATTCACTACTCACATATCCTCCCAATCCTTTCAATCTTTTAACTCTATCCTTAATATTTTTCATACAAACAACACCTCCACTAATGGTACCATCCCTCTCTAAATCCAATGACATAGAATCTTCATTTTCTGCACATTAAGAAACGGAAGAAGAATACATATTTTGATACTCAGCGAACAACGAATATGCAAAAAATTTAACATCATTAGCAAGCTGCACCCCTTTTTCTTTTCCATACATGACACTAATTAAGTGTCAATTCAACAACCAACACTTTAGAATGAGGATCAAGAATCACAGCAAGATATATGAGCATATTCGTTTTCTCAACTTTCCCCCAATACTTATCAAAAAAAATTTTCTAAGAAATTGCCATAGCTTGAAAATCCAAATCAGCATTTTCCTCCCATTTATTTAACATGTCATACATTGCCGCAATCTCAAACACCTTTGTTACTTGTCACATAATGTGAACCAGGTATACAAGAAGTTAGAAGGTAAAATTCTCTCAAAAACACAACCAACCTGTCCACTTTTTTCCAATCATCAAAATCATGGGGTTTTTCATTATCGTTGAAAACCATCACAATCAGGAAGAGATATCCCACTAAATACACACTAAAATGCCAAAGTTGTATCTAACATAGTGTATGTTAAATTCCAAAGTGTAGGAACATCAAATGACAAAGAAGACTTATTATCTTTATTAGCCTTTTGATTAAGATCTTTGAATCTAGCTATTCTTGCAAGAGAATTGTTGACGTACTTCACAACCTTTCTAACTCTATCAATAGACATACATGTTCCTTAATGTCATCCCTAACAATGAGATTAATTATATGAGCAATGCACCTAATATATATGCAGAATTTTCCCATCACTAATACAACTCGTTCTTTGAACCATTCTTCTTAAGTGCAAACAAGCAACATCATTAGAACTAACATTGTGTCAATCGTGACATTTAAAAGTTTATCCTCAATACCCCATAATTCCAAGCACGCCCTCAATACCCCATAACCCCATAATCGTGACATCATGATACTTCACATTCTTTGACCCATTAACATTACCATCAGTAACAAAAGTTTTATCACAAAACCTACACTCAGCTTGAAGTTTTTCTTCATCATCCAAGTACTCAATAATATAGAACTCCCAAATCCCAATATGTTGTTGTCCTTTTCTTTTTCCTAACCAAATACTTATGTCCTTCCTTGAGTATCTTCACTAGAGGCAATGCCTTGCGCAACTCTACAAGGTCTGTTCAACTGCCAGCATCGAAAAGTGTGGTTGTCGTTTGATCAGAAGAGTAAACCAACCTTTTGGATTGGGAGCTCTCCATCTGCAAAACAAGATAGGAAATTATAACATATACAACAATAATACAATAAAAGAATAAACTAAATGCAAGTCAAAAAAACATTATACGTAAACAGAGCAACTTACATTGCAAAAAAATGAATCCGGGGCTTCCGTATTGCCTACTTGTTTGTCGGAGCCTCTGTCATTATGATATAGATAAGGTCAAATTCGATAGTATGAGAAAAGACATTTGATGATTTTGTACAAGAAATGGAGTTGAACAATGTAATTGTGATATAGATAGTGTCAATTTATGGTCAAACACCCCTTAAGAAATATAGATCAACTTCAAGGATATGAAAAAGGACGAACTTGAACAACATTAGAATGAAGTTCGTCTTAATTATGCACAAAAATAAAAATAGAAATTCAAATAGAAAAAATTAAAACACGAAATTAGAACAAATAAAAATCACAAATTCGTCTCAATTATGCACAAAATAAAAAAAACAAAAAATTCAAATAAAAAAAATTTAAACACAAAATCAAAACAAAAAAAAAAATTCTTCTCAATTATGCACAAAATTAAAATAGAAGCTCAAATAGAAAAAATAAAAAACGAAATCAGAATTTCATTTAAAAGACCTGAAATGAGATTCAAAAATCACAAAGTTATAAGAAATAAAACTGAAAAAACGAAAATAAACAGAATTAATTAATTACAGGCGTTGGAGATTTCGAGAAGTTTGGTGAGAGGTTGAGGCATCGAAGAAGGCAGTGGGAGGTTGAGCCCTTGAGAGGTGAGGCGTTGGAGAAGACACAGAAAGAAGAGAAGGGTAGCGGTGTTCATGGGTGGTTAACCGTCCCGAAACAATATTTCAATTAGGCAATCGGAAGTTTCGGTATGCTCTTTTTGCGAACCATAAACCGTAACCGTTTAAACCGGTTACCGCCTAAGCGGTCAACCGTTTTTTTCGGTACAGTTTTTCGGTTCACCATTAACCGTTGTTTAAGTTATACTATTATGTTTTACTTAATGTACATCTATATTTTCAATTTTTTTGTGCATATATTTTAATATTATATTTACTCTAATATAAAATAAATTATAAAGTGGATAATAATCAATTGGAAAACATAACTAACACTAAGAATTCACTTTATTCCTAATTACAGTGTTTATATTAGTACTAGAGTTTCTAAATAATTACATACTTCCTCTAATTGTTGTAACTTAGCAACAAATATTATAATTAATGTAATTGTTTGAAAATGTTTCACAACAATTAAATAGAGAAAAAAAGATTTCGGTATTTCGGTTAACCGATTACTCAAAAATCATAAATGTAACGTACCGTTTAACCGCTAATTTTTTCGGTTCGGTAACCGTACCGTTCAAACTTTTTTTTTGTCGGTACGGTAACCACCCATTTAGACCGATTTTTCGGTATTTCGGTACGGTATTTCGGTTTCGGTTTTTTATGAACACCCCTAGAGAAGGGGGTTGGTGCAAGCGTGCGGCTGGATAACAACAAAAATGGGCTAGGGTTTAGGAATGAGTAAGAGTTACTCATGTATTACAAACCAGAACAGAAAAATCATTTTTTCTCTAAAAAAACCCAGATCAACTAGTTTGAACTGGATTCGGACCGGTTGCCCAGAATCCACTTTTTCCTTATACGGAGGACATATTCGAGATCCTAGGTCCGTCCGGACCAAACTCCGATCCGGTCCGTACCAAACTCCAATCCGGTCTGTGCCAAACTCCAATCCGGCCTGGCGCGCATCAAACTCCGATCCAGTCGAGTTCAAATTACGATCCGGACCGTTTGTACACAACCCTAATTGTATGTATCATATAACTTACTTCCTCCGTTTCTTTTTACTCGCTACACTTCTCATTTCACGGACTCCTAGGCAATTTTTGGAGAAGAGAGAGGTAGAGAGTAAAAAGAAAAGGGATCCATGTGGGAGGAGAGAGATAGAGAGAGTTTATTGCCCAAAAAAGAAGTGTAGCAAGTAATATAAAACTTCCCATAATGGAAAGTGTAGCGAGTAAAAAGAAACGGAGGAAGTATTATTAATAATATTTTTTCTTCTGGTGAAAAGAAAAAGGAAAGGCTTGGGCTTTATTTTGACTGGAGATACTATACGAATACGACACGACATACGAGTATACGACCCACGAACCAAAAGGTCCAAAACGAAGAGTTCAAAGCTAGTAAAACTTTGCAGCCTGGCTGGTCCCATTTAACAAATTGGCGGGAAACTCCCTTATACGTATGCACATTTTGGCGCCAATTCCAATTCTATCTCATTTACCAATGACACCCTAAACCTTCCCCGCAAACTAACCGGCCGACCCAAAGAAAGAGATAGAGAGAGTAACTGAGTAAGCGCCCAAAAAGTCGATAAACTCCGGCAAAAAAACATGGACTACGGTGCTTTCTTCGTCGACGAGACGGCTGCCCCTGTTGAAAATGCTTTTCTAGAATTCCTCAAAAGGTTTAATTTTTTTTTTCTCTTTCTCTTCAATTTCATTCATTTTTGCATCATGTAATCTCTTACATCATTTTTACTTTTTTTGATCAGCTTTCGTTTGGACCCGAATTCACGGCATCCGTATTATGTATCTGAGATTGAGGTTATGGAACAAAGTGAATCAACCACTATGTTTATTGATTTCTCTCATGTTATGCGATTCGACGACACCCTTCAGAAGGCTATTTCTGATGAATATTTTAGGTACCATAAATTTTCATTATTTCTTTGGAATCTGATGGTATAATTTGTGGTTTGTAATTGATATTCAATTTGAATTGAGTAGATTTGAGCCCTATTTGAAGAATGCTTGTAAGAGATTTGTGTTGGAAGGGAGGCCCAATGTTTTTGCTGATGATAACCCTAATAAAGACATCAATATCGCTTTCTACAACATTCCTCTTGTTAAACGGTAATTTTTCGAATATAGAACAAACCCTTAATTTCAAAACAAAAACTTTACTATCATGATTTAACTTTTCTGGTGAAATGCAGACTTAGAGAGTTAGCCACTGCTGAAATAGGCAGATTAGTATCGGTGACTGGAGTGGTTACTCGTACGAGTGAGGTCAGGCCTGAGCTTCTCCATGGTACTTTCAAGTGTTTGGATTGTGGTACTGTCGTTAAGAATGTAGAGCAACAATTTAAGTACACTGAGGTTAGTGGGTGCTGCTGCTGCATATGTTTGATTGTTTGTTGCGAAATTCTGTTGCTATTTGAGGATAGTTAGTTACTAATGTTGCCTGTGATTGTTACAGCCGACAATATGTATAAATGCAACCTGTGCAAATAGAACTAGATGGATGTTGCTTAGACAGGAAAGCAAATTTACAGATTGGCAAAGGGTGAGGATGCAGGAAACGTCGAAAGAAATTCCAGCTGGTTCTCTTCCCAGATCGCTTGATGTCATTCTGCGCCATGAGATTGTTGAACAGGCTAGAGCTGGTGACACGTAAGAGTTAACGAGAAAATTAGTCGAATTGTAATGGTTTTTGCAAAGCAGCGAAGGTCTACATTGGTACTAACATGTGTATCTATGGTTTGAAATTATGTTAGGGTCATATTTACTGGAACTCTTGTGGTGATACCAGACATAATGGCGTTGGCATCTACAGGGGAGAGAGCAGAGTGCCGTAGAGATGCTTCTTCTCAACGTAATGCTAGTGGTACTGGAAATGAAGGAGTAAGGGGTTTAAAAGCATTGGGAGTTAGAGATCTCTCCTATCGGCTTGCGTTCATTGCTAATTCTGTTCAGGTGTGCTCTTAAATTATCCTCTTGAGCTCATTGAAGATGATAGGAATATGGCCTGTTCTTTTCTGACATAGGATTTTGTCACTTAGATTGCTGATGGTAGAAGAGACGTTGACATTAGAAATCGGAAGAAAGATGCTGAAGACGAGGAGAGCCAGCAGTTCACGGTTTGTTTCTTATTTTGTGCTTTTCTTAGGAAGTTTAAGTCGCATAATTCATGCATTTTTTGCATTTAGTATGTTTTGAACCAGCTAAACAGTTCCAATTTGTATGTTTTGCGTCTTTTATTGCACCTGCCTGTGTTCTTTTGGTTCAAATTACAATTGAATAGTGAGCACATAATTTCTCTGATTCTCCTTTTTTGTGTCGTAGAAGTCATTTCTAGCTGCTAAAAATTATTAGGCTAGCCTCAACGAAAAGAAAATGGATAGTTGCAGAGTTTATATATTTGATAATATACCTCAAATCTCTGAGTTAAATTCATTGTTGGGCCCGATTATGATCAGTTACCAAACCACTTGCATGTTTCTCTCATTCAGGAATTCCATACTGAGCTTTCTGACGCTTTTGTGTGGTTCTTTATCCAAAAATGACAGGCAGAGGAGCTCAACGAGATCCAAAGAATGAGAAACACTTCTGATTTTTTTAATAAATTGGTTGACAGCGTTGCTCCAACTGTATTTGGTCACCAAGATATCAAGCGAGCAATTCTTCTTATGTTGTTAAGTGGTGTTCACAAGCAAACCGAGGAAGGCATCAACTTAAGAGGGGACATTAATGTCTGCATTGTAGGGGATCCCAGCTGTGCAAAGTCCCAGTTTCTCAAGTAAATCAGTCTTTCAATCTGTTTTGGTTTTTATATTTTCTAATTATATGAATTGTTTCTACTCTTTTCTTTGCACCTAAGAGACTAATCAAGCTAGTTTATTTGTCATCCAGATATACTTCTGGTCTTGTCCCTAGATCAGTTTACACATCAGGGAAATCATCTTCTGCTGCTGGTCTGACTGCTACTGTGGCTAAAGAACCAGAAACTGGAGAGTTCTGTATTGAGGTAACTTGTCAATGGAAATTCTCCAACCTGATTTCTTATATAGCTGATATTCACTTATTGACGCCTTTACATAGATGTACAATCAAGTGGTAACTTCTACGTTTTTTGCCTTGTATTTACATATCATGTCTCCTAAATATAATGGCCGTTGGAGAGTAGATAAAGGAACTGCTTTAGTAACAAATTCTGGAAGATAGATGAATAGATAACAGATAACCCTAGAAAGAAATAAAATGGATAAAACTGTCTTATTTTGAGATCTAGAGTGGTAATTTTATCATGCCTCTTGAATCTTTCATGCATCAGTGAAGATCGGTTGGTTTGTTCTGATAGGCATTTCTTCTGAAAAATTTCAGGCTGGAGCATTGATGCTTGCTGATAATGGTATCTGCTGTATTGATGAGTTTGACAAAATGGACATTAGAGACCAGGTAATATATTCTTGATAATTGTCAATGATTTTCTCTTAGAAGTATGCTGTTCTATTCTTTTTGAAGTAACTTGTGCTTCTATCATTTGAAAGGTTGCTATTCATGAAGCCATGGAGCAGCAGACTATAAGTATCACAAAAGCAGGAATACAGGCTACTCTGAATGCAAGAACATCGATTTTAGCTGCCGCCAATCCTACTGGGGGCCGTTATGACAAAACAAAACCATTGAAGGTGAGGAATTTCACCTTCCAAATTTAGTACGATCTCTTGGATTGATCTGATTTGTTTATTGCTTTTCACCAGAGTTTAGTAGACCGGTAGTTTTGAGTTGGATCTTTCAGAAATTACACTGACTTGTGCTCATCTTTTAACAGTATAATGTGGCTCTACCTCCAGCTATCCTTTCAAGATTTGATCTGGTATATGTTATGATCGATGATCCAGATGATCAAACTGATTACCACATTGCTAGCCATATTGTTAGAGTGCACCAAAGACGTGAGGATGCATTGTCACCCACCTTTACTACTGCACAGCTTAAACGCTACATCGCCTATGCAAAAACTAAGAAACCGAAGGTCCTTCAATTTTCTTTTGAATGACTTTGACTAGAAAGCTTTATATCAATTTGCGCTCTCAACTCTAAAACTTTCTTCTGAATTTGAACAGCTAAGTTTTGAAGCAAGGAAATTGTTAGTTGACTCATATGTCACTCTTCGAAGAGGTGATGCTGCTCCAGGCAGTAGAGTCGCTTACAGAATGACTGTAAGACAGCTGGAGGCATTGATCCGGCTATCAGAAGCCATTGCAAGAAGTTACTTGGAATCAGAGGTGTTTAATCGTTCAGGAATTTGATGTTTATTCATTGCTTTTCTATATATCAACCTTAAAGTGTAGGGCTTCTTTCTTTTAGGTACTACCACGCCATGTCAAGGTTGCAGTTCGACTGCTGAAGACATCAGTTATTAGGCAAGAAAAAGAAGCTACATCTCTTTCTTAATTGTGGTCCTTTTTCGTTTTTGTTTTTTCTGTCTCCTTTGTGAGCTAAACCATATCAATCTTTTATAATGCAGCGTGGAATCAAGCGAAATTGACCTGTCCGAGTTTAATGATGAAGTTAATGATAGTGGAGTAGGTGGTGGGGGAGATGCTCAGCCTAGTCCTGCAGCAGGTGAACCAGCTTCAGCTAATACAGGTGAGATAGCACACTAAACTAAAGCCTACTGATATGATCAAAGTAGCCATCATATGATGGCGGTTGATGGGTAGAGTGCAAAATGCTAGCACTATATAAATGAAATTTGTTCATGGCCCTTTTTTTCTTGTTTTTGGTGAATATTTGCTTTTAGTTCAGAATTCAGGCGTTGATGGGTAGCTAATTCAAACTTGCAGGAGATAATGGTGGTTCTAAAGCTCAGGAACAGAACTTAGTGGTAACGGATGAACATTTTGATAAAGTGACACAAGCACTTATCATGCGGCTTAGGCAGCTTGAAGAGACTGCCGAGCAAGAAGGTGTTTCCCTATTTCGACTGCTATTTGTATTATTTCTTGTGTACTCAAATTCCATTGTGATAAATTCCAGTACACACCTTCTAAAACCAATCCTTTAGGCTATGAAAAGCTTTAAGCTTCAGTATGTTGGTTTTGGGTACTTGGACTTTTGAGGCATGTGTATTGCCTGCCTTTGCCGATTGACTATTGCTTGTTAATCATCTAATCACGCTATTGATTCGAAAAACAATGCCCATTTATTTGCAGGGAGAGGCCTACTTGGGACAAGACAGAAAGATCTGATACAGTGGTATGTGGCAAAACAAAATGAGAACAATAGCTACAGCTCTATGGAGGAAGCTCGTAATGATGTTCGAGTAGTCAGAGCTATCATTCAGGTATCTATAGAAGTTAACATGCTTAGCTGATATGTTTCCGAACCAAAATGACTATTACATTATTATACTTCTACTAAAACAACATAACTGAAAACTTGTCTTCTGCAGAAACTGATTAAAGAAGGGCATCTAATTGTCGTGGATGACGGTAGGCAAGCAGCCGCTGGAGCTGAAGATGGTGGGGGTCAACCTTCAGTGTCTAAAGATGACAGAATTTTGGCCGTTTCTCCTAATTATGTTATAGAGTGAGTTGCTGGTAATTTGACTGGATGTAACTTCAACATTCTCATCATTTTTAAGTTTAGGACTTAGGAGGTGTTGACATACAGCAGTCTGAGCTTTGTAATGTGAAATCATGCAAAGATATAATCATCTTGACTAACTGTATAGCATCACCCATATGTAGAGCAATGTATAATTGAGATTCCTATGTCTCCTGAGCAAATTATGCAATTTCAGGAGGCTTTTTGGGCTACAACATTAATCAGGGTTAGGTGTATTATGAGTATTTTATTGAGCTTGCCATATTTTTTAATATAAAATTAAGGCTCCTTTCTTTCCTGCTAAGATCATGGTGATTAAGAATTATTGTTAAATCATGTAACGAATAATATGGTTAAACTAAATGTTGGGTATAGCTTGAATACGTTTTTCCTTTAATTGGGCAATAGTTGTGAGGAGTTGTTTTCCTTTGATATACGGGGTAATTGTGCTAATTGTCGGAGGTTGTCCTTTATTTCAAGTTGTTTATGTTCTCCATGGTTGGTTATGGAAAATTAGAAAGTGAGGTTGGCAAGGGGATGGTTGCTTAGTTTGAGAAGAGTTGAATGGGAAGGTTTCTTGGAGGCTTAAGTGAACGTGAAATTGAATTAAAAGGATCACAAATCTTTTGTTGGGTATAGCCAAATTTTCCTATCCTAATCTTTAGAATTAGATCTTACAATGATAATCGAGTGGTCAACTTGGATTTTGGGTCAAAAAAATCTCAATTATGAGGGTAAGGGAAAAGGGTTCTTATGTAATAGACCAAAATGATGGTAATACATTAGAACTTGGAAAAATGGAAGTTCAAATTGGGGAACCAAAGTTTATGAATCCCTTAGGGCTTGTTTGGTATCACTGACAGTTTACAGTTTTTGGTTTTTATGATTTTAGAATCATATGATATAAGTAGTATTATAAACTTAAACTTGGTCATAATGATAGTAATCATGCTAATTTTGAAAACTGACAACTAAAAACTTGAAACTACTATTTCTGGTTTTCATATTATGATTTTTGATTTTCAAAAAAAATTAAAAACTAAAAACACAAAATGATAACGAACGGACCTTTAGTTATTTAAAAGAATGTGAGTGTGGACAGCGAGGGAAAAAGTTTTCATGGTTAGGGCATATGTTTTCTGATTTTAAAAATCAAAGGTGTGTTCGCAAGCAAATAATGATTAGCTCTCATTTCAACTCGGAAATGATCTTCGAGATCTTTGCCTTGAAAAATTTAAATCTAAAGATGGCATCTAAGTTTACTCTAGTGGTTTTTAGCATGTCACTTCAAATGCAGTTCTCCTACCAAAAAGAAACACTCAAGCTACACTCTCAAGAGAGTATTAAGTCAAAAAGGAACATGACTTTTCAAGAAAACACGAGTTAAAAGTTTCAAGTGACATAAGGTCACTGGGATTGCTCATGCTCATGCTAAGAAATGCAACTCTCACTTTTGATTGTTAGTTGTCCTGATCGTGAAAGGAATACTCTCCCACCACTTTCTAGCAAGTATGATATACCCTTTTATTGTGGATTGTCTTCCTCTAAGAAGCTTCAACGTCTTCTTATTATCCTTACTAGGGTTAAGTTATTGTCCATCACATCCAACAAAATTATAACACAATCATTGAGCAACGAAGGCCTTCATATCAAACAATTCCTTGGTAATTTTACTTGTTTTAACTTTATATGATTTGTAAGAGCTCATAAAGCTCAATTTAGTGTTGCTTTGTGTTTAGTTCATTGTTTGGGTACTCTATTCCTAGGTTGTATTTCTTTGATGTCAAAAAAAAGTTAGAGCCAAAGAATTGCATCTATTGTGCATGGACTTCCTTCGTGAATGTGTAATACTCCATTATTGCATCATTATAAAGATCGTGGATAGGTGAAGTTGGCAAAAGCTAACTCCGCGTGACAAGCTAACTTAAAAGTAGCAAGCTCATGATTTGTTCAACGAGGACAGAGCAAGAAGATCAATGAAATGAAATCCTATAACTATTTTATTGGTTTTTTGTGGAAGTTATTATAAAAGGTTTTTAAGCGTGAATTAGACTATTTAGTGAATTGTTCTTTATAAAACAGAGAGGGTTAATTTGGTACATTCAGTTTTGAGTTGGCCTCATCCTCCTCCTCTCGTTCTCTAATCTCTATGAAAGCAGTTTACTGATTCACCGGACTAGCTGTGCCTGTGAATCTATGTTAAGTTGTTAACTGTTACATGTGCGCTCTGTTGCTTCACTACGAGCAAGCATGGAATCGTTTCTTTTGATAATAATTCCTTGTTCGATTGTCTTTGCTTTCCACATTGGTTGGAGTACAAGTTTCTATTTATAAGAATGCATTTTGAGAAGGCCAATTATGAGAATATTTTTCTTTCTTTTCTTGTATGTATTCATCAGACCATTTGCGAATAAGATCTGTACATAGATCAACAGTGAAGGCGCATATTTGATATTTTGCTTCTCATCCACGACTGTGTGCAAAAATACCATACAACCAACTGGGTCACCCCCTCTCCCCACACGATTCTCTGGACCATGTCTCCTTGAGGCAAAGCAACATTTGCCATGGAGCCAGCTCTCAAGAAAACTCGAAATATTAGAACCCAACCTCCACATATCACAAGAACCAAAACTTGTCCTTGAGAGAGGGGAAGGGAGAGGAGTAGCTATAGTTCTCATATTACAGGTGCAAAGCATGTACACGTTGGGGTATTTAGTTTCACCAAAAAGCACGGTAGTTGAGGAAGCTTCCGCCTTGCATTCTACTCTGAATCACTTTCCATTGTCTCCAATCCTTTCAACCCCCTTCGCCTTGGCTGCAAGATGTCAAGACAATTTTGCAAAACCTATCAGAATCGTGCTCTACTCGTGACCAAGATAACCAAGTGGTTAGTGCATTATTCATATATCTCACTTTTAAAAGGATTCTCAACGATCTCAGAAAAAAAGTAAAGTTCACATAAGTTAATTTCAATGCGAATGAATACTACTCTAAGTCGATTGATGTGAGCTCTTTCATTTGAGCTTTTCTTTTTCCTCCCTTATCGATGTAGCAGCATTTTCCCCTCTAATGACGAAAACTAGCCTTATCGGCGGACCAAAAGAGGCAACGATACAAGGAGGGGACAGTTATCGTAAAATATACGCCTTATTCAGTCACACCAAACTTTTCTTCAAGTTGACAAATCTAGGTCATTTCAGCAGCAACAAACTTTTGGGGTTTTAAGAGTTTAGACGCGCCTTCCTCGCCAAAAAGAAAACGAAGCTCATTTAAAAAGTTAAGAAATTGGACCTATTTTAATCCATTATCATTTTATTTATTTATTTATTTTCAAAAAGGCACAAACCCATAATTTATAGATACTTCTATAAAGCAGCAAGTGTCCTGACTCCTGATGGGTGATGCTAGATTTTAATAGAAGGGCATGGATGACAATTTCAGCTGATCTCAAATATTAAATAAATATTTAAAAGAAAAAACATAATTTAGTGGAACTTCTGTTATGGGGACAAAAGAAAAGGAAAAAAAGTAGAGCAACGGTGCACACATGATAACCCTCTAATTTTGTGGGTAATAAACCCAAAAACCTACTGTTAAGGCGTTAAACATATCAAATAATGTCTTTTTCTATTTATTTAGTAAATTGCATATGAAAACAATTATTATATAGAATAAATTTTAATCAGTAGAAAACTTATCCAGAAAAACAACTTGGAGTATTCTATTTGATCACAATATGCTTTCAACAAATTTTAAACTACCTGAATAATAATAAATTTTTTAATTGCACCAATAAAGACGATATTTGTTAATTGCGCCAATGAAAATGAGATTTTTAAATAAAAAAAATAAGTACGAGACAAATAAGAATATATACATTGTGGGTAAATTCAATATTGTAAAACATAAAATTTTCATTTATAGTATTTAAAACTATAATAGAAATTATATGATATAAAAGTCAAACTATTGCAACTAATAAGAATTGAAAAACTTATAATTTGCATCCACTTTCCACCCTATACAACTAATTAGAAGGGACATTGATCCAAAGATATCTATCTTTATTCTTTATCTTGAATTCTAACAACCCCAAGTCTAATATAAAGATGCACTAATGATCAGGTCACTCAGTACCCACGATTCACGGGTATGTTAAACAAAGAAGCAGCGACTAAAAGCAAGGATATGAAAGGAGGCAAACAACACATTACCTTCTTCGCACTCTTTCTCTCTCTTACTTCATACCTAGCCCTCGTCAAGTCAGAAAGCCAAAGACCTGGAAAACAATACTAACCCACAAAAAAAGAACAAAGAAAAAATAAATGTCATAATCTATAAAAATAGCAAGTCATCAAAAATTAATTTAGTGGTATAGAATTAACTAAAACGACTAAGAAAAATAAAATGGTATACCTGGAGGGCTCTATCAACAGCTTTGGCCCTCTTTTTGGGTCTATGTGGTAGCTTAGTACCCTTCATTGCATAAAAATCATCTTCTTTTTCCTTCCTTGAAAGTGATATAAAAATCCTTGGGCATTCAACTACTTCACCTCCCTTCTCGGCATCGGCCACCGGAGAACGGACCATAGCAGCAGCATGCCCACTGCCGCTGTGGCCGTGCTCATGCTCTCCTTGGGCTACTAAATTAAGGTGATTTCCATTGACAGTAGCAGGCACTAAAGAATCATCTGACTTCACTTTTCTAATTGGCCCAGAAGAAGCTGTCTTCTTATCATTCTTCTCTATACAAGATGGGGATCGCTTCCCCACCGTAGATCTGGAAACCGGACGGCTACTAACCCCGCCATTTTTCGACGGTGATGCGCTGTTCGAGGCCATTTGATCAACTAAGTTCCTAATCATCACAAACAATAAGTAATGATGAATGAAGATATACTAGTATTTGAAAGAGCAAAATTTGTTTTCACAGTAGGACTAGATTTTAGATTGATTTTTTTCCTTCAAAGAATACTATGAAATGAAACAAAGGTTTATATAGTATCCATCTAAAAAAGCGAACATACTGTGATTAGTCTCTTTTTCTTTTCTTTTTTTATCCACCTGTATGGGGTTAAAATGGGTATAACAAAGTACATAAATTTACAAATAACACATCACGCCGCAACCTTATCACACAATCGCTGACAACAGGAAATTAGCATAATCAAGATTTGAGCTTTATATATTCAAAAAAATAAATCTAAAAAATTACTATAAATTATATAAAAAAAAAACCATTAAAAAGAGAGATGAGTGGTGTTTATGTACCCGCGGAACAATTCGAGGAAGGTGAAACAGTAGTAAACGGGCACACACACCAAATGCTTGTCATTAGAGGAGAGAGAAACGAACTACTTTTTTTTTTTACATACTCATTATTATTTATATACTCCTACTTATATCATCAAAAACAGAAATAGACTAAAATAAATTTGTTCTTCTCTAAGAGGAGGGCATATGGGTCATTAAATCGTTTCGGTTCTTGAACAAAAAATACTTTTGTTAGATCTAGAAATGAGATTAAGGGGAGAAGATTGGGTAAAAACTTAAAACCTTCACTCTCTGTTAAAACACAAGATAGAACATGCATAGATGTCAACTAGGTTAGTTGGTAAATACTTAGAGGTGGTACGAGATCAAATCTCGTCTACATCATTTACCTTTCCATAGCTCTCTACACCAAAAAAAAAAAAAACAGGACAAAAAGCTGCGGAGAAAAATAACAATTTAGAAGAAATTTTAACCTAAAAAACCCGGAAAAAAAGTCTTAAATCGGTAATAATTTTCAGAAAATATATCAAAAATCAGCAAACTTTTCTCACTTTCCTCAAATCCAAACCCATATTTTTTCAACAAATTAGATGGGTGTTTTGTCTTAACAAGGATGAAAAACACAATAGTAGAAAAAACCAGCAAACTTTCACCCAATTGAGCAACAAATTAGATGGGTGATTTTGTTAATAATAATTATTAAAAAATAAAAAAAGTGGATTACCTGTTCTTGGTAGGGAGAAAAGCAGGAGTCTCCTTAGAATAAAGCAAACCATGAGGTTTAACTCTGGTAGAACTTCCACTTCTACTACCATTACTAGAGGTTGAAGGAAGCGAAGAAGGCGGATGCGGTGGCGGCATTACAGGATTGGTTGCAGCGTGATGTTTGTCTAAAACAACGCTAACCATGGACCGACCCTCTGTTCTTGAACACCTCAATCTCTTCCTTGGACCCCATTGTAACAATAAATCATTACCGCCACCACCAACACATCCACCACTGCTGCCTCCACCGAAGCACGCGCTGTTTCGACTCGGGCTACTTTCATTAGTTTGATTGATCGCTGAAGAACTTGAGGCTTGCTGCTGTTGGTTGTGGTGGTGATGGATATTATCTTGGTGAGTTTTTGGAGGGGATTTTTGCATTATGCCATTTGCGTCGAAATTGGTGACAGCAACCGTAGTAGTTGTTGCTTGGGTAGTGTTTCCATTGTTGGGTGTTATTCTGATGTTTTCTGCACCATTCTGATCTTCTTTGCTTGACTTAAAATTGTTTGCGCTTGATTTTCTAACGCAAGTTGAAGCTAAATTATCAGGGCTCATTGTCTGGTACCTGTAAAAATTAAAAGAACTTGTTTAATTGTAGAAACTGAAAAGATAAACATATTGTAAGATCTGGGTTTTATCTAGTACAATTGCAAGATCTACTTTTGTAACTCCAATAAATCATGTTAAAATCTCTCCACCCTCTTTTTCTTTTTATTTTGGTTTCAAACTTTTCATTTCCAAACTGATCATTCTGAAATCATAAAATCGATCCTAAATTTTCAAATTGAGTTGCAGAACAACATAGAACAAAAAAAAAAGAAACTGCTTAATATTTCCAAAATCATCCATGAAAAAACCGAAAATTTTAGCATTTTTGGCAGCTTAAACTCAACCAATAAACTTGTACGAACAAAATTTGGTAGTTTCTTTACATCAACCATTTCTCAGTAAATCAAGAAAACTAGACAGATCAATAACATATACAAATCATCTTTGTAGCACATAAATAAATACATCAGCAATTGTAAAAAAAAGTAGAGATCTCTGAAACTTCAACAGCTATTGAACAACAATAGAGGTAAAAAAAGAGTAAAGTTAAGAATGAGGGAAATTCTGAGGCAGCCTAAAAACTAAAATTAATTACATTCTGAATCAAACGCCACGAGAACGAAGCTTGTTAAGATTAGATCTTCAATATAAACAGAATTTGACATGCAAATACTTCGAGGAGATTTGCATAGTAATGAGAAAATCATCTTCGCTTGAACATTCTACAAAATTTGACAGATTAAAATGTAATTGAGGGGTCAAATTTAGAGAAACTATGTTGTGAATCTCAGTTTGAGGTTAAAAATACGGTAGTTTTTTTGGTTTGAAAAGGTGTTTTGAGAGAGAAGAGAGAAGGAATGGTAAGTGAGAAGGAAGGCGGAGGAGCTTGAGTTATAGAAATGGCGACGATATAAGTATATGATGATACAGAAGGGTAGTGCTGTGTTTTTTATAGCTCCTACTATTATAAAGTCGTGGTTGGTCACTTCTGCCCTTGCTATATATTGAAAATTTTCGTAAACGTCACTTTTTTCTTGTATTTATTCTTCGGATTTTTTACTCCATACCCCGAATTTTACAAACTTAGGTTTGTTCTCTTTCACATAAAATAACTGAACTAAATCAATTGTAATTAAACTGAAATAAATCTAAATTACAACTGAAGTGAATCAATTGCAATTGAACTGAACTGAAATGAATTAATTGTAATTGAACACGAATTAAATTATAATTTTTTTTTGACGGGAAAAACGTTCATCAAACTCCAAATCGGCCAATACAAATGGGTGGATCTCAGGAGGATACTTCCCCATCCAGATTTTAGTGCTATTCAAAGACATGCTCAACTACGCTAGATTATGAGCTACCGTGTTCCCACTACGACAAATATGATTAAAAGATACAACGTTAAAGGCCTGAACATAATCTAGGATATCTTTTACTATATTCCCGAAGCTCGAGTTCTCTAGAACATGTTTCTTCAACTGAGAGATAAGTTTGAGACAGTCATTCTCCAATATAATCTCTCTGAATCCCGCAGCTCCAGCTATAGCCAGCACCTCCCGGATCGCCATTGCCTCCGCTATATCGGGCGCGAACCTACCATCCATCCTGCCACAGCAAGCCAGTCGCACTTCCCCCATCGAGTCCCTAACCACTCCACCGAACCCAATCATACCTCCAGCTAACACAGCAGCATCAGTATTTAGTTTTAAGCTCCCCTCCCTGGGTCGATGCCATTTTTTCTTTCCTGGCCCCTCACTTCGCAGACCATCCTTCACACTCTCCTTCGCAGCTTGATACTCTATGGTGAAGCGCATTGCCTTATCTATCAAATCCTTCACACTCACTTGTTTGCGCTTAAAGATCCACGCATTTCTTCGCAGCCATATACCCCATAATAAGTTCCAAAATATCTCCCACCAAGATTCCTGTACGATTGTTGCCGCAAGTTTCTCACACCATTGTGACACATTTTCATCCTCCATCTCCTGGATTTCCATCCTCAATGGTGAAAGTCTCCATATACTTCTCGCATCCCTACATAAAGTTAAGGCATGTTTTATTGTTTCATCTCCCTCTCCGCAGACCGGGCATCGCCTATCCTCCCCCATTCCTCGATACAATAAGTTCGCCTTTACTGCAATGCCATTGTGAAGGACCCGCCACCCAAAATTTTTTATTTTTGTGGGTAGGCTCGAATGCCACAACCTCTTCCATATGCTCCCCCCTACACTCTTCGACGTCGATGTAGCCTGCGTTTTCTTGGCCTCCATGGCCTGATAATACGCGCTCTTCACCGTGAATCCCCCATGGTTTGTCCAATTCCACGCCCATTTGTCCTCTCCTACATTACGTGCTATTGGGATAGTCATGATAGCCTCTACCTCCCATGGGAGAAAGAGGTCCTGCAGCATATTCAGATTCCACCTCCCATTGCTCATGAGTTCACTCACCCATTTCGGGCCCTCTGGTATCTCCCTCTCCGGGGTCCTAGGCTGAAAGTTGGGGATCTTAGGCACCCACGGGTCCTCCCAAATATTCACATTATGCCTCTGCCCCACAATCTGTCGGACTCCCTTTTTTCAGTAAATCTCGAGCGGACAAGATAGAGCGCCACGTGAAGCTGGCTATCGGGCTCATTTTTGCTTCTAGAAATGTAGTATTAGGGAAGTACTTACATTTTAAAGTTTTTGCCATCAACGTATTTGGGAATTTCAAAATTCTCCAGGCTTGTTTAGCCAAGAGCGCTTCATTAAAGGCTTGTAAATTTCTCATCCCCAAACCACCTTGCTTTTTCGCCGCGTACATCTTAGTCCAACCAACCCATGCCGTCTTCCGTTCATCTTTCTTTTGGCCCCAGAAAAAGCTCCGGAACAGCCCTTCAATTTCATTGAGCATCGTCACAGGGAGTCGGAAACATTGCATTGCATATGTTGGGAGAGCCTGCGCTACGGATTTGATCAAAACTTCTCTCCCGCTTGTGATAAAAAAATTTCTTTCCACCCTTTCAACTTCTTTAGAACTCTTTCATGAATATGAGGAAACACTTTTTTCTTCGATCCACTAACAAAAGTTGGTAGACCTAGGTATTTTTCGTGACTTTCAACGGCCTTACATGATAACTTCGTCTGAAGGATTTGTTTCTTTTCTTGTGTGATGTTTCGGCTAAAAGTCACCTCAGATTTCTCCATATTCAATTTTTGTCCCGAAGCAGCTTCATAAGTGTCCAGAATCTCCAATAGCTTTTCGGCCTCCTCTTCATTTGCACGGGTGAACAACAAACTATCATCAGCGAAAAATAAGTGGGATATAGCATCGACTTTTTTACCAATCTTGATACCATGAATTTCCTTTCTGGCTTCAGCATCTCTTAATAGTGAAGAGAACCCCTCCGCACAAATAATGAACAAAAAGGGTGATAACGGGTCACCCTGTCTGAGACCCCCGGATGGCCGGAATTGTCACGTAGGCTGTCCATTCAGTAATATCGAAAAAGTGGACGATGAAACACATTCCATAATGATTCGAACAAATCTCCCTGGAAACCCCAGTTTCAACATCATCTCTTCTAAAAAAGTCCACTCCACTCTATCATACGCTTTTCTCCACTCCCACCTTGATCCGTAGGATCCAGATTCTCCGAGCTCTCCAATCCACATACACTCAGCTTACCTACCATCTCGTTCACCCTTGAACACACTTCCACCCCCGGGATTTTCTTTGGTCTCGTAATGAAGAGATTCCTCGCACAGCTACTCACTCCTTCATTACTGCCACTTTCCATCCCCTACCGCATCCGCTTCCATGGTGACGCCTTAAGCCACCCCCCATAGTTCACCTGCGGATCCTCCTCGTCTCGGCATTCGGGGCAGTCCTTGATTCCATGTCCCATTAAGCCGCAATAGAAGCAATAAAGGGGAGGTTTTTCATACTTAACCTCAACGAAATCCTCCTCTCCTCCCCTCATCTTGACTTTAATTTTATGTGTCAGTGGTTTCCTCACATCCACATTGATGCGGGGTCGGATCGATTTATCTATGCCCACTGATCCGAAAACGTCCGCTTTAATAAAACGCCCAATCTTCTTGCCTAGGGCTTCCACATTTTCCCGTTTCAGTCGCCCTTTGAAAGGTAGGTTATATACCCTGACCCACATGGGCAGTTCGTGCAACACCATATTAGATGGCTTTGTAGCATCACTTATATCCCTCAGCAAAATTGCGTGACGATCGAAATGCCAGGGCTGACCCTCGACCACCCGCAACTTATCTCTCCAGTGGTGGAATTGGAACACATACTTGTTCTCCCCTAAACTGCTAATATCCAGTCCATGTATGGGTTGCCATACCTTCTTTATTGTAGTCATAAAGGCATTAATATTAATACTACGCTTAGTCCATGTTTCTCCAACCAGCCCCAATTCGATACGAGCCTCCTCGTCCTCATTCCATTCAATCACCTCCTCATTAGGTTTCTGGTTGTTTATTGTTAATTCGCCAATCTGTCTGTTAGCATCGGTACCGATGATAATATTATTACTACTCTCCCCATTCAAAGTATTTATAGTGAGATCGTTCTTACCAGTTGCCATGTCGCCATGTCGTTCCGCCATCGAAAGCTACGCACAATTCTCGAGTCAGCCTCGAGAAACGCCGCCCCACAGGGAACCCTAGACAATCGCCTAGAAAACCCTCCCAAGGAAACCTAGATGGAGACCTAGAGGGAACTCTAGTTTGCACTGTACTTAAGGGACCACTTTTAAATTATAATTAATGAAAATAATAATTGGAGATGAACTGATTGCAACTGAACTGAAAATAAGTTGGGGAGAACAAACTCTTATATTATACTGCATTACAGTTACCACCATTGACCACTAACCAAATGAGTCGTTAGTGTTTCTAATTTACCATATATTTCCTCCGTTTAGAAATAGTTGCACCATTTGCATATTGTTTACTATTCACATCTTGCACTTTGATTGTCTTGATTGGTCACTTCTGCCCTTGCTTTATATCGGAAATTTTCGTAGACGTCACTTTTTTCCTGTATTTATTCTTCGGATTTTTCATTCCATACCCCGAATTTTACAAACTTAGGTATGTTCTCTTCGACATAAAACAACTGAAATGAACTAATTGCAACCGGATTGAATCGAAGTGAACTGATTGCAATTGAAATGAATTGAACTGGACTGAATTGAAATGAACTGATTTAAATTATAACTAATAGAAATGATAATTGGAGGTGAACTGAACTGATTGTAACTGAAATGAAAATAAGTTGGGGAGAACAGACCCATATATATACTAGACTGCATTGCAGTTACCATTGATCACTAACCAAATGAATCGTTAATGTTTCTAATTCACCATATATTCCTTGAGTTTGTCTTATAAGAGACCGTCTACTTTTAAATTGAAATTAGGCAATAATAAGCCCAATATTAAAAATAAAATTAGCCCAATAGTGACTAGGTTATATTCCTAAGTCTTTTTTTTTTTTAATAAATTTACATGATGTATTTAGAAATGAAAAGACATTCATTCCGAGCCCCGAATAACTCAATATCTTTCTTCTATCTTTCATTTTACCGTAATTAACTTGTAATTAATTTATCTTCATCGAACTTCCTTCATCTTCATCCTTCGTTTACACCATAAATATATTCCATTCACCATCATATTCGACACTGCCATTGTAATTGATTTTCAAATACGATACATTATATAGTTCAATTTCGATTTGACCATGAATACTCCTAATATTCAGCTTTGATGGTCGAAGTTGACCATGTTAGGCTTTAATACATGCAAAAAAAATTATGTATTTCTTTCTTATTCTCTTACCAACTATCAATATAGCGGCATGTATGTGATGGTGGTAGTGCGACAACACTAAGGGTGCGTTCTCCTCAACTTAAAAAAAATTAAGTTTCAGATCCAATAAGTTCAGATAAGTTGCAATAAAGTCCAATAAGGGCAATAAGTTCCAATCAGTCTAATAAGGTCCAATAAGTTCCAATCAGGTGCAATAAGTTCCAAACAGGTGCAATAAGTTCCAATCAATTCTAATAAGGTCCAATAAGTTCCAATAAGGTCTAATAAAGTCCAAATAGTCAATGTTCAATAAACATTTGTATTATTGTCCATTATGTTATTATAAGAATTTTAATTTAAAGTACCCCAATGATTATATATTATTATACTTGTATTAGTGTCTATTTATTTTATTAAATATTTCTATTATTGTCTATTATTTTATTATTCATATTACTATTAGCTGATTATGTTATTATTAGAATTTTTTTATTAAAGTACCACAATGTATAGTATTATACTTGTATTATTGTCTATTATTTGATTATTCATATTACTATTAGGTGATTATGTTATTATTAAATAATATTATAATCATAGTCAAATAATTAAAGTTAACAATAATAATCATTATAATTACAATATTTTGCAATTCGTCTTTAAATAACTAGAGATAACATATTTTCGTTACTAATAACAATGAAAGATATAAATGTAGAGTGAGAGATAAGGAGTTAATGCATTCTACTACCTTCACACAAATGAAAGTGGGGTGAAAATTTTTCATATGTGCCAATTTTAATTAACTTGTTAGCAATAAATGTTAATCAACTTTTGATTTTCCACTAGTGCTTTATAAAATCAAAACAAGAGTATTAGATATATTAGTGGTCAAAGTTATGTATAGGCAAATATATATATAATAATTTTTTTTGTTAAATTAATTATCAGAAGAGATAATTAGTAATTATAATTTTTTTAAAGGACAAATTTTAATAATTATTACTCCCTTCGTTTCATTTTAATCTACACACTTACAGTTTTCACGCATGCCAATGTACAACTTTAAGGACATACTCCCTCTGTTTTTTTTTATCTTTCTCACTTGGAATCTTGACACTATTCATGTTTAGAAAGAATCTTCTCAAATGTTCTCAAGTTATAAGAAAAAACATAGTCATGTGGGGTCTTGTTTGATTCGTCTCAATTAGTACTTTATTAATATTCAATCGTTATAATTTTTACTAATATATAATGAGAGATATTTAAGTTTAAAAACGTGCATTGGAAGACGCGCACAGAAAAGTGAGAATGATAAAAAAAAACAGAGGGAGTATATCTTTAGTTTTGTATTTGTAAAAATTATAAAAAAGTACATATTAATAAAATACATACTAATACGAATCTAACGAGATCCCACATGACTATGTTTTTATTCATGTATAAATCACAAACGAGGGTCAAAGTGCAATTTGTGAATAGTGTAAAATGTCAAAGTGTGTAGATTAATATGAAACGGAGGGAGTACTTCATAATAAATTTTGAGGGTAGTATTTACGTTAGGGGTAATATTGATGTTATTAATGGTCAATTTTTTTTGTCTAATAAGGTCAAATAAGTTTCAATCAGGTCCAATAAGGTCTAATAAGTTTTCATCAGGTCCAATAAGGTCTAATAAGTTTCAATCAAGGCCAATAAGGTCTAATAAGTTTTCAAAGGTCAATAAGTTCCAATAAGATCCAATAAGTTCCAATCAGGTTCAATCAGGTCCAATAAGTTGAATTAGGTCCAATCAGGTTTAATAAGTTCAGTTCAAGTTCAATAAGTTCAATTCAGATAAGGTCCAATAAGTTCAGGGCCAATAAGTTGAAGAGAACACACCCTAAAATGTAATTAAGGTGAGTGATGGCGGGCAGGTGAGTGGTAGTGGCACTAGTAGAATAAATATATATTGTTGCTATTAAATTAATGTTGTTTTACCCAAACACAACAATATATGACAAAGGAAAGAAAAAAAAAGAGTGTTAACAACCTATTGCTGCAGTTTTTGAGAAAAACCACAACAATAAATTAAAATATTTTTATTAATTAATTTATTGTTGTAGTTTTTCCTACGAACCGCGGCAATAGACTTTCATAACAAATAAAACACACTCAGGGTTTGTATTCATTCCTAATACTTGGGCGCTGTTTCTCACACTACATTCATTCAATCTCTTATTCCTCTATCACTCTTTCCTCTCTCACTTCTTCGCTTACCCAATGACCGGCTCCAACCACCTTATTCTCTCTCATCACATTCCACCTTTCCTCCAATGCCATTGTCAAAGATCCCACCTTCGACTTCCCTCGCCATCCCTCTTGCCACCATCAACAACACCTACCTTTCCTCCACTACCATTGTTGAAGATCTAAGACCTTCGGACTTCCCCTCTCAGATCTGCGACTTCCCCTCGCCATCCCTCTCGCCACCATCAACAACATGGTCTACAACTCTCAACATCCCTCCCGCCACAATCAACAACGCTCCACCGCTGGAGAATCAACACTAGTTCTCCTCTGTCTTTGTAATAGCCCGCTCTTTCGAGCTGCTAGCGGAATACACTCAACAACCATAAACAACAATTAACTCTTAATTAAATTACTTCGCAGCGGAAAAACAACCTTAATTACACCAGTAACTCGACTAGTATTCCCAAATATTATATACAAACGAAATAACAGTAACTATTCTCAAATCAGCTATCTAAATACAAACTCAATTCTTAATCTAGGACACCATCATAATCTTACTTCACTTCCAATTCCGAGCGCATAATACCAAACCTGCAAATTCAGAGAAGAAAATACAAATCAAACAAAATTCCAATATGAGTGGAAAACTCTTAACCTTTACTTCAGCCTGTTATAAACATTTTATTTCTCAAATCATTTTCATCTCATTACAGCGCTGACATAGCTCACTCTCTTAAACAAATCAGTGGCAAGTACATGCTTTGGACAAAGGACAAACGCTGCCTCCAAGGTTCGTTATGGATCCCAGCAATACTACCCCCAAGGTTCGTTATGGAGCGTACCCGACCGTATCAGGTCAAAAGAGTAACCATCCTCCACCCATACCTTGCCCACTTTCTATTTTCAGTTCATAAACTAAGCCAACAAAACATTTTCGTATTCATATTCATCGAATAAAGTTTCCAGAATCAACTCATAACATCACATTCATAACTATGGCCATAGTACAAACTTATTTATCAAAAATAGAACACAGAGATACACACACACAAGGGCATGAGTAAATAATTTTACTGAACATAAAAGTTACCTGAACGCATTCCAATTCCAACAACACAACTTCCTTCATAATCCCGAATGATACTTCACTCCCAAATTATCCTCAAAGAATCACCTCACACGAGAACGATAATCAATAACCAATCTTAACATTCTAACTAGAAACATAATCATAACAGTCTAGAAAAGTATACCATCATACTAGCCATAACACTTCTAAAATGAACTCTAACTAATCTAAACTAAATATGCGAAACAGAAACTAAGCAATTCTATAATCTACACTTATATCTAAAATATCAACTCCAAACAACCAACACATCAACACAATAACAGAACAACAACAATAACACTCCACCACCAACAATAACACCAACAATAACATCAAACAATAATAACAACAACCCAACAACATTCACCACAATCACCACAATAACTCCACAACTACAACAACACCGCAACAACGATAACAACAACACCGCAACAACAATAACAACAGCCCAGCAACAACCATAAACAACAACTTCCCAGCAACTCTACCACAACCACAATGACAGAACAATAACAACAACGCAACAAGGACAACAACAAACAACAACATGGAATTAATTTACGAAACTTGAAATCAGAATTTTAAGAGAAAAAGAAAGAGATGGATATACCTCTGCTCACAAGAGCAGCGAAGCGAAGAAAAGAGGAACAGATGGGGTTTCGAGGCTTCAACAGCGACAACAACCAGCACCACCAACAACAAGGTGATGGTAGCAGCAGCCCACATTGGCGCATACGACCAAGAACAACAGTAACACCGCGGTGGCATGCGAGCAACACTGCGACAGCAAAACACGAGTAGAAGAGAATTCGTGAACGAGGATAGAGAAGCAGCAGCGCGACAACGGCATAGGTCCGGCGGTCTGCTCGTCGGTGGAGCACCGAGCACGACACGAGAGAGAGAGAACAAAAATTGGGGTGGGGTTTTGGGTGAAATGGGTTTTCATGGGGAAGGAGAAATGAAATGAGATTTGATTCCTTTGGGTTTGGGTTTTGTTTCACTAAACCGACAAAATAAAAAGGGGGGGTGTTTTGGTTACCGCCAACCGACATCTAAAAGTAATAGAACGAGAAACCGACTTTGGTTTTTCAAATTGGCGAAACATTGCTCAACTAATTGCACAAACCCAAAATACAAAATAATAATAATAGAAATAATCTCACATAATTAAATAAAAATCACATTCCACAACTCAAATAAAATAAGAATTTTCGAAACATAGTTAACTTAATAATTATATTTAGCTTCTAAATAAACGTTCTTAAAATTAGGGCTATTACAGTCTTCGCGAGTGGTAGTGAATGTTGAAGCAATGGGTAAACCCATTTTTGAAGGAGAAGCGAAGAACGATGTTGATGATTTTTTTTGTTTGTTTTTTCGGTTTTTTCACCAGGTACCCCTATGGTTACAACAAGAATGTCAGCCTTTAGCGTCTGCAAAAATCAGACGCTAAAAACGCGGAATCGGACGCTAAAAGAATTAGCGTCCGTCAACGGACGCTAAAAGTCGGATGTGAAACCCCTGGTCGCTAATACTTGGATTAGCGTCCGACAGGCGGACGCTAAAATTTTAGCGTCCGATTTTTCCATTTAGTGTCTGATTTTTAGACTTTAATTAGCGTATGACTTTTCAGACGCTAATTAGCGTCTGAAACGACAGAAGCTAAATGCAAAAAGCGGACGCTAAATGTCCAGTGCAATATGCCCAATGCATCAACGCTAAACGCTAAATGTCCATTTAAGTAGCTAGTTTCATTTTCTCTTAATACTGTGAACACAAAATGAAACATAAATGGACACAAAATAAAAAGAAAAAACATTGGAATTGAAACATGAAAATGAAACATAAATGGAAGTACTTCTTATTAATTATTATGGTAAATGCAACATATTTTACATCCCTCAGTAATATCTAGAACAAAATTACTTGAACTAAAATGATAAATAAAAAAATTACATCAACTACAATATGAAACAAAACCAATCTCTTCTCATATGAAAGACAGTATTTCAAAAATACTTCTATTCACTTATCAGAAAAAAAAAATACATCTATTCAACTAATATTTGGATTCAATCTCTTCAAATAATCCTTGAACACATCTGATCTGCAACCACCAAGATCTGCAACCATAGAATTAAAACAACAAAACATCAACACCAAAATTTAACCCAAGCATAATTAAATGAGATTAACCAAAATTAACCAAATTAACAAGAAAAATAACCAAAGATTTAACTGAAAAATTAATCAAATCCGAACTCCATAATCAAAAATCAGAATGACAAAAAATAAGTACGAAAAATCAAAATAGAAAATAATTTTTTTTTTTAAAAAAAACAGAAAACGAAATTAAAATTAAAAAACAAAATTAAAAAACAACAAAACCAAATTTTTATTTTAAAAAAAATCAAACTGAAATATATACAAATACTTTATAGCGGAAGATAAAATTTTTTTTTAGAAAAAAAAGGACAAAGATCTTAAAAAAACTTAGATCTACCATAATACTAACCCCCTAAAAACAAAAAAAATATCGAAAAATATAAAAAAAAATATTTTAAATAAAAACCCCACCCACCCAGAAAACCCACCCACCCCACGAACCAAAAAACCAGAAAACCCACCCGATCTTCGATGCTGAGCGGAGATCTTCGATGCTGAGCGACGACCACTTTCGACGGCGACAAAAACCCACCGGATCTTCGATGCTAAGCAAGGATGGCAGGGATTCGACAATGGTGGTTAGATCCAAAAAGGGGATTTAGGGATTTAGGGTTCGAAGAGGAGAGAAAGGGGAGGGAGGGCCGCGTAAGTGAGCGAGAGAGGGGAGGGAGGGCCGCGTAAGTGAGAGAGAGAGAGAGAATGAGGAGGGAGTTAGGGTTTGAGTGAGAGAGAGAGAATGAGGAGGGAGTTAGGGCCGCGTATATGAGGAGAATGAAAGCAAAGGGCTGCCACGTGTTTGAACGGGTATATGGTCGATTTTATTTTAATTTGGATTATAATTAGCGCCCGCCTCTTCAGACGCTAATTAATCAAAATCGGACCCTAATTACCGTCCGGTTAAAAGTCGGACGCTAATTTTCGCAAAACGGACGGTAATTTGCGTCCGCTCCATAGACGGACGTTAATGTTAGGAAAACGAACTCTAATTTGCGTCTGATTGTTATCCGACAGTAATGTCGAATTTACCGTCCGCTTACGGTGCCGGACGGTAAATTCAGACGCTAAAAGCGCGCATTCTTGTTGTGGGTTTTTAAAAATTCATGGGGTACCCCTAATTTTTTTAATGCGCCAGGTACCCTTATTATATCAGTAAAATGCACGAAATGCCCTTAATGACTAACAATGTCAAGTTTTCGTTAGTCATTAGGGTTAATTAACCCCTCTAATCCTAATTAAATCCTAATTAACTAACTGTACACTAACATCTAACCCTACCCTAACCCCATAACTTCAAACCCTAACCTCACAACCACCACCTAACCACCTCCACCTCCCCTCCCACTCTCTCCCTCCCCCTGCAACATCCCTCCTCCCCCTTGATTTCCCCAACCCACCCCCACCCCCACCCCGGCAGCATCCCCCCCTCCCTTGGCAGCAACCCCCTCAAAACCTCACCCCCACTCATCCACCACGTCACCTCCACTCACAAGACGGGACCTTCACAGCAGAGCGAACAACCAGACGACTGCCCCCTCTAAAACTGATTTCGAAATAATTTTTGAAAATAATTTTTATTTTGGAAAACATTTTCAGAATCATTTTCGAAAATCATTTTCGAAAACCATTTTCGAAATCATTTTCGAAACCATTTTCGGAAACCAATTTCGAAACCATTTTCGGAAACCATTTTCGAAACCATTTTTGAAAACCATTTTCGAAATCATTTTTTGAAATCAAAAATATCAATGATGAAGGAGGAGAGAGAAATTAAGAACAACATCCATGGGGGTGGGGTGGGGGGAATTCGATGGGGGTAGGGGTGGGGAGGGGGAATTTCGACAGGGGTAGGGGTAGGGAGGGGGAATTCGACGGGGTGGTGGGGGAGGGGTGGGGGAAGGTGGTGGTTGGTTGTTAAAGTTGGAGTTAGGTGTTAGGGTGTTAAGATTAGGGCTTAAGGGTTAGGGTTAGAGAGTTAATTAACCCTAATGACTAACGAAAACTTAACACCGTTAGTCATTAAGGGCATTTCATGCATTGTACTGATATAATAAGGCCATAAGGGTACCTGGTGCATTTAAAAAAATTACGGGTACCCCATGAATTTTGAAAAACCACAGGGGTACCTGGTGAAAAAACCTATCATTCACTGCCGGTGTTGATCTAGTTTTTTTATTTTATTTTTCTTTTTTTGTCTCCTGTTCTCCCCGCTGATTGTCTTATTTGTAATTTTATATTTGTAATTATTGTTTTATGCATTGTTAATTCTTGACTTTTTTACTTCATATTCAATCTTTTAGTGCCTTTGTTTTAATTTTTTGATGCTTGATTGTGGCTATGGCTTGTATATATATGTGAATTTAACATTTTAATGGTTTACATCTTTTGTTTACTTTGTAAACTTGCTGGCAGAAATCTAGAAAAAAAATATTTTTTTTACCTATACCTATTGTTGCGGTTTTGGGCTACAACACAATAATAGGTTAATTTATTGCTGTGGTTTTAAAACAACAGCAATAGATTTACCTATTGCTGCGCCTTGATTTGCGGAGGTGCAAAATCCACAGCAATATGCAATTAATCTACTAGTATGGGCAGGTGGCTGGTGCATGTATGGGGCTAAATAATGATGTAGTTTTTGGTGTTGGTAGGATTGTTGGTGGTGAAGGTGGTTAGGTTGAATCATTATAGGTTGGTGGCTAATAGGTTTACCAGGATGGTTTGCAGTGTTGTTAAGGGAGTAGGGGTGATTTGGTAAGTTGAACTGGTAGTGGGGGCTAAAATTTTGGAAAAAGGGTTCTTGCTGGTGTTAATATGGAAGAGGCAGCGGTCATTGTATGCTAAAGATATTTTTCAGCAACTTTTGGCTAACTTTTGGTGAAGGAAAGATAAATTAGGGTACAGAGAAAAATATAGTCGAGAAACGAAAAGGGTGGGGGGGGGGGGGGAGAAGAGAGGAAAGGGAAGGAGGAAGGAACCCATGCATGGAAAAAGAAGGTTTAGGGTGGGAGGACTAAATTTGTTTGTCATTAAAGACATCTTGTACATTTGTAAAAGATTAGTGGTGGAGGGATTGAAAACATATAAGGTATCATCTCAAAGAGGATTACGAAAAATTCTGGAAAAACGCCAACGACTACTGGCTTATTTGTTAAAGAAAAATGTAGTACGTTAGTATATGGTGAATAATTTGGAAACTCGAGAGTATTTGGTAAAAATACTTTTTTTATCATTGATATGGAAAATGGTTTAGCCTCCACCTCTGATTTCTTGTGGTTGAGGGATCAATCCTCATCAGGTGTATTTTGAGGGAATGGGGGAAAATATTACCCTTAATTCAAAGGTAGTAGTTAATCACGATCCATGTATGGTAATGTATCATAATCCTCTTTTTCATCCCTTCTTACTGACATAATCTACAACATATCTTATAGGAAAATTCTCATTGGTAACCTTTTAGGATTGAAAATTATATTTGGTAACCAATTTAAAACCTTATTTCATAACGTGACCTTATAGTATAGTTTTTGTTACTCAACGTGACATTAATGAGAATTTTCGTTAACAATTCCGTTAAATCTCATGTTTTTAGGAATTTTAGTGCTAGATGTGCTTAGTAAGTAACAAAATTTACTAATCTACCCTGAATTAAACCCCTCCTTTTTCCCACCTAACAAATATTGAAGTTTCAAAAAAATGATCCTCCTTCTTCTCCATTTTCTGTTTGAGAGCTCCATGTCAGTTAATCTCATGAACTCTTGGCGTGCAAAATTGGAGTTCTGCAACTGATTGCCCAGCTCCTTCTTCTCCAAATCTCCATTTTCTGGTTGCTATCAACAAGGAAGACACTCACAAAAAAGAGTTCGAGTTCGGGAAACTTAGGGTATAACACCCCTGAATTTAATTTAGGAGTGGCGTCCGAATTATAAACCTGTTCAATAATTCAACAACCCATATCCCAAATTCCAACAACTCCACCCAGCTCAAATGCCAACGTAAATCTTGTATAATTACTCGAAATCCAAACGTGTTATTCCACGATTATTACGAGAATAATCGCTAAGGAAGAACTACCTGTACCAAAACTAAATTAAATCTTAATTTAAACTATTACAACCCAACTGAATAAAAGTTTAGGTGGATTAATATTTACAACCCTAAGTCTCAAAATAATGATTATTTATAATAAATGCACCAAAAAAGAACTATTATAACTATATTTACGCAAAACTAGTGGACGTTGCTCTCCGTCCACACCCCGACTCTAAGCCTTCATGTACCTGCATATATCAGGCATGTAGTATCAACCAAACAGGCTGAGCAAGATTCAATACTGTAAAGCCAAATACATATGCAGGTAGGATGCATTAATTATATCCTACAAATCATTTACTTTTGCAACCACAATACTAAATAAAACATTATAAAACATTTTTTTTCATTTCTTTTCCAAACCAAATAATCTTCTATTTTCTTTGCTGAAATAATTTCTTCCAAAATCTTAGAATCATAAATCTATGGAGTGGAACGAACTTTCTTTCCCATTGGGCTAGCTAGGCCCTCCAGATAACTATTAGACAAAGACCCCTAGTGTGCACACCCACAAACGGCCAAACCGTAGCAGAAGATCTAAGTCCGAGGTACTGATCGACGTACCCCCAACTATTCTGTAATGTCGAGACCATGCCGACAAGGTTCCAATTCCTTGAGACACCACAAAGGCAATCTCAATCGTTTTAAAAACATAAAACTATCCATAAATCTTTTTATGTAACTATTCTATAATTCAAGGTTTGAAAACAAACTGTTCGTATTAGGAGGAACATCCTCCTATTCAAACCAATCTCAACTCAAGAGAGATACATACCTTTATATGTTTTCTCGTAATATGAAAGTTTTAGTTGAAATCTTATCTTTTGTAGACCTTTCTCGAAACTATTAAAGATTTGAGTAAGGAATCTTACCTTTTAAACTATAGCAACCCAACTAGCTCAGTCAATACGGTTCCCCAATAAAATTGGGATCTACAATATAAACATACATGTACTTAATAAATATTAATAGATTTGGCTAAAATAGTTAATGAGATTTTATTAGCTTTAGTTTTATAAAACATCAACCCTTTTTTGTATATAAAAGTAAGTATAACTAATTCTTATAACTTAATTACTTAAACTGCCATTTACCTTTGATTACCAAAGTAATTAATACCAACAATACTAAAATCTCCCTTAGTTTATATTAAATCAACATTAATATTCTTATTATACATTTAGACACTCAAAAATCCATTAGAAAAACATTCATAAGAAAACATTGAAACTTAAAACACTCGAAACTAACTATACTATTTGTATTAATTTAAGCAGAAACTTAAAATGGACATAACTTCCTCATTCGAGATCTAAATCAAGTGTTTCTTGAGATTATCTTAAATAAAATTTCAATACAAATAACTTTTTGTGAGATGGTAGTTTTGCTAAAAATGCCCAAGAACTGCTTAAAACTGCATTTTACGAAACTGTTAGGTAATTTATACGAATTACACCACAATTTTCTTTGAACAACAAGCTTACCTAACATTCTATTAATCTAAACTAACTACTAAACACCTAAATAACATTCTATTCATTTAATTCCACACCCAAATAATTAAAATCAAAACCCCCAATTCACTTTCATAAACATAAACCCTAACTTCATAATTTTAAAAGAAAAACTTAAATTAGTTGAGGAATTCAACTTACCCACTAATATAGAAGATTGGGGATGAAAAATAACTTGCAAGACGCCCCTAATATGAGGCCTAGACGCTCCAAAATGCAGCAGCAATGACCCCTTTGCTCACCGCTTGCGCCGTCTATACGTTCACTTTTATGGTGTCGCTTCTAGTGGCGGTTGTGGTTGCGGGTCGTCGCAACGGTGGTGGTTGTGTGGTGAAGGAGGGATATGAGAGGTGAGGGTGAGAATGGAGGAAATTGGTTCACTGAAGAAGGTTTTGGGTATTTTTACCCCTTCTCCCTTTTGGCTGGATAAAGAATGAACATCAGTTTCTTTATTTTTATTTTTATTTTTATTTTGGTTTAACTTTCCCTTTCCTCTTTTACATATATGAAATTATACTTCCTCTTGTTACTATTATTAGTTAAATTACTCACTAAACTTGTCCCAATATAACCCTGTAAATTATTTACAAAGTAATTCCTAAAGATAGATAAATTTAATATTAAATAAACTAAAATAAATAATATAGTTAATAAAATAAATAATAAATTATTTCAAAAATTGGGGTGTTACATAGGGTTACTATACCCAGTTAATTTCGGGTGAATTTTAAAGCAATTTCAGTCCATCTTCACTTTACGAGCATCATGTAAGTAACTTCTTCCCTTTTTTATAATTTTTGTCAATGATTTGTTTCATTTGTTTGTATTTCATTTTTGTGAGTTGTGGTGCTCTGTTATGAAGGAAAGTGTTAAATTTTGTTTCAAAAATTATGTTTTTTGTTTGCGTCATACATTTGCTATTGTATTCTATTGCCATTTAATTTCCTGAAACTGTTGGCTTTTGTTTAAAAAATGTAGAACGTGTATGTGATGCAGTTTTAATTCCTTATGGTTAAATATAAAGGGTCTGACGTGGAAGTTGTTGTTAATGATGTTGTTAAGGCAATGTTATGGATATTATCATTGATTATCGGGACAATGCTGCTAAACTAAAAACCCTAGTTCCTAAAAACCCAAAGTTTGTGTATCGTTATTGAATGAAACACATTGAGATAGTAACAGATGCAGATATGGTTAAAATGTTGAATAATTTGCATGATAAGAATATGATTAATGTATGGGTTGATGATGGTGAAAATGAGACAGATGCAGTTAAGGCTGCAATTACTTTGAGGTAAACTCAGGCTAAGGGGAGAGCACCTATGAATCCAGAAGTGTCATTACCAATTAAGCAAACACCAAGGAGAAGCCTTAGACATTTGGAGGTCCAGTTAGTTGATAAACCCTCGGATTCTAGGTCAAACCCTAATGTTGATAGTAATAGCCCTGATATGATATACAATTAAATGGGGGACATGGATGGTGTAGATTCAGGAAGTATGCATGCCTCATGCCTGTGAGGATAAGTGGGCAGACTTGGTTATTTCTCTAATTAAATCTAGTAGGGGTAAGGGCAAGGCCAAGTGCAAAACAAGAAGAGGTAAGAAACAACTTGCAAGAGGAAATTTGCTAGGGATACCAATTAATGAACTCTGTGAGAATGAGCAACATTTGACTAATCATGAATCTAATAACCTATAAGTTAGGATTAGTTCAGTACTTGTGAGGTTGTGCTCCTCTAGATCATCTAAGTCATCAGCTCTGGTGACTAAAAGGGTTCCAAAGACCACTGTAAAGAGGAAAGGCTTGGTGGTAACTTCAAGGGGCAAGAAAACACTAGACAAGTTGACTCGGAGGAGAGAGTTGGTTGAGAGAGGACTATCTGAATTGCAGGCTGGCATGGGAGATGATTATGACTTTGAGTCAACTAATGAGTCAGGTTATTCACCTACCGAGAGTGAATTTACTGATGTGTCTGAGAGTGTAGTGAATAGTGATGATGATGGAGAGCAGGATGATGTTTTATATGGACCAATGGGCCAAGACTGTTTTGATCATTATTAAGGACTTATCTGGGAAAATAAGGGTCGTGATGGTGTTGTTGACTTAAATTTGGCCAAGGAGTATAGAAATGGAGAGATGTACACCAACAAGAATGGGGAAATATTTGCATAAAGCCTAGGCAATAGTATACTGATAAACAACATTTAAGAGATGTGGTTAGGGATTGCTGCATCCAATGTGGATTTTCTGTTGTGGTTGACAAGGCTATCAACTTCAGATACACTATTAGATGTAGTGATGAAAAGTGTGAGTGGAGATCACATGCTATGAGCATGGGCTAGCAAGTTGCCTGATGGGAGCACATAGGCCATCAAATCCATTCAAAACTAAGAACATACTTGTCTGGGACTTGAGACAAGGAATCCTATGGTCAGTTTAACTTGGGTTTTAAGGGTCTTAATGGAAGATATTAGAGCAAACAATGAGATATCTACAAAGTCTATGAATAAACTTCTTTGCGACAGATTCAGGGTAAAAATGTCCATTAGTACCATACACATGATGAGAACAATGACATTGCTTGAAATACATGGTGCCCATGATGTTTCTTATGGCTATTTACCTAAGTATTGTGAAGTGGTGAAGAGCACAAATCCAGGTTCAGCTGCATTTTGTGCATGAAAACCACCAAATGATCCTAAAAAGCCTCTAGCATTTGTATCCATTTTCATAGCTTTTAGGGGTGCATTAGATGGGTTGTTTGTTGGGTGTAGAATTTTTGTTGGATATGATGGCACATTCCTGAAGGGACATTATGGTAGGGTGCTACTTTCTACAGTAGCTCTATGACGGAAATAATGAGTTATTTTCATTTGCTTGGGCTATTGTGTCTGGTGAAGACAATGAGACATGAAAGTTTTTTGTTTGGCGTCTCAAAAATGTGCTATAAGACAATGGGAGAGGAGATGAATGGTGTATCATTTCAGATAGGCACAAGGTGAGTTATTTACATTATTTTTCTCCTTTTTTCGAATAGATTCATGTTTTGTAATTGCATTTGTTCTTTAATATATGTTCCCAATACTACAGTCCTTTAAAGATGCATTATCTGGTTTATGGCCTAAAGTGGGGAGAAGATATTGTTGCAAGAATTTAGCTTCAAACTGGAAGAAGGCCCACCCAGGCCCTTTGATGTTCAGCTTGTTTCGGAAGGCTTGTGGAACCACTTCTGCCTTCACATTTAAGAAGGCCATGGATCAAATTAAGAAGGTAAACCCCAAGCTTTGTTTTGGTTGTCTAATCTAGGTGAACAATCAAGATGGACTAAGAATAAGTTCAACCCAAATATCAAATGTGATCTCAACAAAAGCAACTTTGTTGAGAGTCTTAATGCTACTTTGGGAACTGACATATGTAGACTAGTGTTGACACTCTTAGAAGGTTTTTTACTTTTCCCTAACAAACTTTTAACTGACATATTTTGTTTACTAACCGGTTTTTCATAATTGCTAGGGATAAGGAGGGTTACTATGGCCAGGTTAGCTACAAGAAGAAAAGTATGTGAAGAATGCGAGAGAGATGATGTTTGCCCAAACATCTTGAAAAGAATTCAAGTGCTTAGCTAGGATTCAAGAACCTGCCAAGCACATATCTCTGATGATGGTGAATATGAGATTGTAGATGGGAAATCAGTGTTACCAGTTAGTCTTCACAGCCAATCTTGTACATGTAATGCTTGGCAACTAACTGGTATAACATGTAAGCATGGTCTGAGGGATATACTTCATGATGGGCTAGATCCTTTTTATATTGATGAGATGTACCCTATTAAGGTGTACAAGCTGGCTTATGCAAGAGGTATCAAGTCAGTGCCAGACTTTGAGCAATGAGCTGACATTGATATTCCTACTATTGAGCCACTAAAAATCAAAAGGGGAGTTGATAGGCCTTTTAGGAATAGGAAGAGAGGTGAGGATGAAGAAAGGAAGGGGAAGAGAAGCTGCACTGTTTAGTGTAAGAAGTGCAAGAGCTTTGGGCACAATGCTAAGCTAGGACCTGTAAAGGTGGACCAACTAATGAACAAAATACTCAAAGCAAGACCAAGGGAAAGTAAGCAAGCAACAAC
This sequence comes from Beta vulgaris subsp. vulgaris, assembly GCF_026745355.1. NCBI lineage: Eukaryota > Viridiplantae > Streptophyta > Magnoliopsida > Caryophyllales > Amaranthaceae > Beta > Beta vulgaris. Next base: position 14,493,152 of record NC_079208.1, read on the forward strand.
CCTTCTTCATCTCAACCAGTTCAAGGACAGAAAAGGGGAAAACAAGCAAGAAACATCCCTTCTTCATCTCAACCAGTTGAAGGACAAAAAAAAGGAAAGCAATCAAGCAACAACCCTTCTTCATCTCAACCAGTGAAAGGAAAAAAAAAAGGGGGCAACAAGCAAGCAAGAATCCTCCCTCATCTCAACCAATCCAAGGGAAGAAAAGGGGACATCAAGCAAGCGAATAACCTTCCTCATCTCAACCAGTTCAAGGCAAGAAAAGGGCCAAAATTTATGCTTCACAACGTCTACCAACCACTAAGCACTAACTGTTATATGTTGTTTAGATTGTGTGAACTTGTGAATCATTCTCACTTTAGATTTGAATCTATAAGTGTTGCTTAAAACGTGGTTTTTTTATGTTAAACTTCAAGTACCTTGAAGTTGGTATTTTGTTGAACTTGAAGGACCTTAAAGTTGGTATTTTGTTGAACTAGAAGTACCTTAAAGCTCATATCTTAACAGTTTGTTTTGTTTAACTTCAAATAGCTTAAAGTTCATATATTGTAAATTCACAAAAACCATCTCCATTTCATTCATAAAATTCATTGAAGTAAAGCCATTAATACTTAACTAAGCTTCATTAATACATTATGCAAATCAAAAGCACAAAGTAAATAACAACCATTTTAACAAAAAGACAAGTCTTATTAATGAAGCTTTGTAAAGTTGCCTTCAAATCACCACATCTTGATCCATCTCTTCCCTTCCTGGCCTTCCTTCGCTTCTTTGCTCACCATGACCCACATATTCTTCTGTAACCCATGAAAAGAACCCACAACGCTTACACTTATAGTAAGGTTTTTGTGGGTTGTTCATTGACTCCGAAATTCTGAATTCAGCAACTCTTGGAGGATGACAATTGTAACAACGAGCTTTATTCCATTTGTAGTTTCCAAGGCTTACACCTGCTCTTGAATTCGACGAAGAAGATCTTGAATCAACCATGGTACATGGAGAATTTAAGAGAGATGACGCGGATTAGGGTTTCTCCACGAAATTATGCAGAAACTGGGTGGGACGATTTTGGGGGGGAAAGGTTTTGATTTTAAGAAGGAAATGGAAGGTGGTTAGTAAATAACCATGGTTAAACCTTAAAAGCCTATAAAACACTAGATTTTAACTAAACCAGCTCATTAATGTCATGTTTAGTTATAAAATAATACTACAAAGTCACGTTTTGAAATAAGGTTTTAAATTGGTTACCAAATATAATTTTTCATACTACAAGGTTACTAATGAGAATTTCCCTATCTTATACTACCACCTAAATTCACCTTTGTATATTTTCACTTCTCATTATTATCTACTTAATTAATTATCCTCAATACAAGCATGCTATAATTAAGTGTATTAGAGGCGTGTTTTAATCACCTTATGTTTCTTAATTTTATTTGAACTGAATTAATATGAATTTATTGAAATTTATCTTAACTTGTTCAAAGTTATTCAGGTATTTTATAGAGTGTTTAAAGGAAGGAGTTTTAGGGAATCCTGATATGATTCAAACAGCGTGTGAGTGGGCGACACCGAAGACGATATCTGATATAAGGAGTTTTCTTGGGTTATTTGGTTACTATCAAAGATTCGTGAAGAATTTCTCGAAGATCTCAAGACCAATGACCAGCCTGATGAAGAAGGAATGTAAGTTTTTCTGGACTCCAACACCTATTTTGGCTTTACTTGATGAGAGTCAGCAGTATGATGTTTATAGTGATGCTTCAAAATTTGGGTTAAGTTGTGTATTGATGCAAAACAGGAAGATCATCACTTATGCTTCTAGGCAATCAAAATCATATGATGTGAATTATCCAACCCGTGATCTTGAATTAGCTTCAATAGTGTTTGCTTTGAAGATATGGCGACACTACTTGCATGGGGCAACATGTATGTTGTACACGGATCATAAGAACTTAAAGTATATTTTCACTCAGAAGGAGTTGAACGTGAGGTAGAGGAGGTGGTTAGAGTTGATCACGGATTATGATTTGGAGATCCAGTATCATGAAGGAAAAAATAATGATGTTGCTGATGCATTGAGTCGAAAGTCGAGTAATTTAATTAATGAAATAGTGCTGTCAAGTCAGTTATGTGTAGGGTTTTCAAAACTGTCATTGGAGGTACTAGAAGAAGGAGTTGTTGAAGAATTATTGGGCTCTTTTTCAGTTCAACCCTCGATCTATGATGACATTAAGGAGGGTCAATCAATGGATGAAAAGTTAGAAAACATTCGAGAGAAGATCCAGGATAGTCAGCTGTCGAATTTCCAGATAGTTGATGATGGAAGTATCCGATTCAAAGGGGGGGTGGTATATTGTAACACCCCCAAATTTCTCCACTTTAAAAACTTATACTTTCGTAAAATACTTGGAGAAACTTAAGGGTATTACCACCAAATATAAATATATTTTGGCAATACTATAACTTGATACACAAAATATGCAGCGGAAACTTCTAACTTTATTTATAAAAATAATATTATTATCCAAAAACCACAATACTAATATGAAAAGTCTAAAGACTACTAAAATAGTGATCTAATTCTAATGATCCCAAAAGGTTCCTCCCATGCATCATGAATCATCAATAGACCTGCAAACTACCCTCTAAGGAAAGTAGGGCAAAGCCAAAACAAATAGGAAATACGAGTCAGTTGAAATACTGAGTACAATTACGTGCAAGACTTGTAAACTTGTAAATATATAATTCACATACTTTCATAAACATGCTTTATTTCACAATTCTAGTGATAACAAAAGACATTATTAAATTCACGTTAACACCAAAGAATATATCTCCTTTAATAATTCCATTAAAAGTGGAAAATAATAATATAAGAACTTAACTTAAACCCCTTTCCTTGATCCGCGATCCTAAGTGTGCACACCCCCAAGCTAGTATACCTTTATGAATACAAAGACATTGGAGTAACCTTAATGCCAACTAGTGGACTTGGAAGAACCCTTCTTGAACAAAGCCAAGGGTAATTGTAATAAGAATAATGTAGGGGTAAACCTTTCCTTTAATTAAATAAAGAATTATGATAAACAAACTTAATTATAGGGAATTAAAAAAGATAATTTAAACTTTTAAAACTAAAACTCATGCTAATATTTTTGAGTTACTCAAAGCCACTGATTTGCAAAAGTGGATTCCTTCATTAAAAAAAATGGATTATACATGCAAACTAATTTTTTTTATTTACTTTTCTAAAACAAACAAAACAATATTTGGTTGGTTTAGCATATCTACGAGTCACAAAAGCAAGAGAAAATACAAGCTTTAATTTTATCTAGCCTAAATAATAAGAAGTTTGATAAACAATTGCATATACCAATTCATATAATTCATACTAAAACACACATAACTGATGTATACATAATAATTAAAGATCAAGCCACATAAACCTACCTTGATAATTCACGAAATAAGAAAATCAACTAGTAAGAGAATGTTCACGAACGAAATCCTCCTATTAATTATAAACTAGTTCTAATCAAAACGATGAACAATATATGAACTCTAAAAGAAAATTATGCTAACTAACTAATTATAGACATGATTCATGCTCAAACAATTAAAACATGTTTTTATAAAACTCAAAAAGATCAAAAACTAGGAATTTAAACAACTTTTTAAAAAATAGAGTACTTACAAAACCTCCCGCTAAAACTCCTCGGTGAAAAACTAAAACTACTCAAAGAGACCACTCACTTTAGGGAAAAATTTTATAAGGAACTCTCAATTTTTTTTTTGGTGAAGAGAAAGTGAAGGATTAGAGGGGTATTTATAGTGTAAACTAGGGTAGAAAAGAGGTAAAACTTTCCTAAATTATTAAATTAGGGCAAAATAATTTTTTTAAAATTTTTGCAACATTACAAAGCTGCCATGCAGCAGCCGTGTAATGCAGCAAAAATTATTATTATTTTTTTTTTGAAAATAACTCTTCCCTTTATTTGTATAAATTCTTTCCTAAAATCAATTTTGCTTGATTTTAAAGAGATTGTTAAATCTTCCAAAATCAATTAAAATCCCATACTTTCTAACTCAATAATATAAACTCATAAAAATCTGATTTTATAAGATTTAACAAAATATTTTAAATATTTAAAGTTTTCGGTTTTATTTACAAGAATCGATTTTTCAAAACAACACGTATAAAAAATCCAAAAATTACATACTAAAATGTATAATCTAATTTTATTACCCAAAATGAATTTTGGATTTTATAAAATTATTTATCAAATATTTATTTAAATAACTAATCAAATAAATAAGATAATGACAAGAGTAGCTATTGTTAAAAATTACTAAAATAACCTTTAAAATTCAAACTATATTTCGCTCCAAACGATTCCCTCCAATGTGATTTTAAAATAGTTTATAATGAATTTTGAAGATAAAATTTAAAAATATTTTAAATAATCTCAATAAATGCTTAAAAATACTGGGTATTACATATATACTAAGTAATAGAGGAGAGTTGAAGCGAAAATCAATAGAAGAAACACATATCTCAGCTTATTCTATACATCAGGTGGTGATAAGTTGTATAAGGACATGAAACAAACATTCTGGTGGCCAAACATGAAGCGAGAGGTAGCAGAGTTCGTGGCTAAGTGTATCACATGCCAAAAGGTCAACTTTGAGCACAACAGGCCGTAAGGGAAGGTTCGGCATTTGGATATACTGAGTTGGAAATGGGATTCTATATAAATGGATTTTGTCTGCATTAACAAGGACTAAGGCTGAAATGATACGATTTGGGTGGTGGTAGATCATTTAACTAAATCCGCAACTTCTATACCTATGAAGAATACTTGGTGGATGGATCAATTGGTTAAAGCATATGTGAAGTGGGTGGTGAAATATCATGGTGTGCCTAAGGACATTGTTTCAGATTGTGATTCTCGATTCTTGTCCAACTTTTGGCAAAGTTTGCAGAATGCTTTCGGACTAATTTTTTAATGAGTAAAACTTTTCATCCTCCTACGGATGGACAACCAGAACAAACGATTCAAACTTTAGAAGATATGTTGCGATCTTGTATTATGGAGTATCAGTATTCTTGGGAGGATTTATTGTATTTGATAGAATTTTCCTACAATAACAATCATTATGCAAGTATTGGTATGGCTCCGTTCAAGGCTTTATATGGTCGGGAGTGCAGGAGTCTAGTATGCTGGAATAATATTAGTGAAACAATGGTGCTCTAGTATGCTCGAATGATATTAGTGAAACTGTTATGCTTGGACCTGAGTTTCTAGAAGAGACGGTGAAACAAGTGAAAGTGATTCCAGAAGAGATTAAGGCGACTGCAGATCAGTAGAAGAGTTATGCTGATTTGAAGCGAAGGGATGGAGAATTTCAGGTTGAAGAGAAGGTATTGTTGAAAATATCTCCAATGAAAGGGGTGATTCAATTTAGGAAGAAGGGCAAGTTGACCCCAAAGTAAATCGGGCTATATGAAAGGGGTGATGCAATCTGGAGAGTGGCATATAAGCTGGATTTACCAAATGACTTCAGGCGAGTCCACGAGTTTTTCACACATCTCAGTTAAAGAAGTATATTCCGGATGTGTCCCACGTACTGCAGTTTGAGACCATTGAGTTAGATGATAGTTTGACTTACGAGGAAAGACATGTAAGAATGCTTGATAGTAAATTTAGAAGTACTCAGACTAAGGATGCTATATTAATCAAAATATTGTGGTCAGCCATCAGATCGAGGAAGCAACATGGGAAATTGAAGCGGAAATGCACAAGAAATATTCGGCGTTGTTTTCCAAGGTTAGTTGTTGAGCTACATGGTCGTAACTCCTTTTAAGGGGGGTAGAATGTGATAGAGTTTCGCGCTTTTGCCACAGTTATTGCATTTTAGCATATTTTTGAGTCATTATATACATTTTAGACATGAGCATTTGAGCTAGAAAGTGCAATTTTGGATTTTAATCCGTTTTTGAGAAGTGATTATGACTTTTTGTCTTAAGTTTCAAGTACCCCATATTTTTGAGTATTTATTCAACTTATTAAAATATTTATTTTCTAATATAAATATTTTAAGAAAAAGGAATTATAGTAATTTCACTTGTTTTTAAGTTACTTTGGTGGAAGAAGGCGACAAAATTGGATATGTTAATCTTTTGGTTTAAATCTTAGTCAAAAATTAATTAGATAAATTTGTGAAAAAAAATAATTTTTTTGAAAATGAAATTTTTTTGAGCCATTTTTTCGGCAGACACCTATATTAATTTTTTTTTTGTTTTGCTAAAACTTTCAAATTTATGATGGAGGTTACAAATCTTGGTTTAATCTCCTAATTTGTAGTGAATGTTACAAACTATTTAATTTTGAAAATTAAGTACTACCTATTCTACTCCTATAAATACCCTACATTAAGTCATCTTTTCCACACAAAAACTTTGGATAATCCATACTCTCTTACTTCAAGGTTCTTGTTTCTATTCTTATCTATTCTAGTTTTATATTTCTTATTCAAGTTCCAATTTTATTTGTGTTAAGAATAAGCTTTCTATGTTTCTTACTCAAAAATATTATGTTCATGATAGGTCATTTGAGGGGGGTAAGGTGTGCAAGGAGCCCAACTGCACAGGGCCCCAAAATTATAAGGATTCCAGAATATTTTATTTTGAAAATATTAATTGATATTTGAAGAAATCATACTTGTTTCCCACCCATAATAAATTTGTCAATGACCTATCTTTAGATTTATGTCTTTAGAACTCTAACCTTCCCTCTTTATTTTCTATAACTTTAGGGGCCCAATTTTCATGTTAGAACCGAGGTCCACAAAATCTTCAAGACAACCCTGGGTCATTCATGTTTAAATTCATGATTAATTTCATGTGATAAGTTACTTATTGGTTGGTTATGAGAAATATCAAGCATCAGAATAAGTGAAGATCCTAGTATACTCTTTGTGCAAGATCAAGGTACGTTATGTAGCTAGGTATTTTAAAATATGGTTTATGTGATAAAGTTTTTTTATTGATTTAATCGTTGAATGGATTTGGAAATTTGCTTTAAAATAGTTACAATACTTTACTATTCACTCTTGGAAGTGAAAAGAAACAATGATTTTATCAATCCTTTTTATAAAAGTTTTGTTATCATTTTTTGAAAATTACATTATTTCTACAAGAAAAAGTTTGATTGATTTTTATGAATTTTTTTGAATGTTAAAAAAGTTATTTATGAGAAAAGGAGATTTATTCATGACTTACAATTCATATTATTATTATTACCGCTTGATTAACATCAAAAGGGGTTTGTTCATGACTTACAAGTCATATTATTCTTATTACCGCTTGATTAACATCAAGAAGGATTTATACTTCAAAGTCAACTTGTTGGCAATTATTGTTACCCATTGATATAGATTTGTGATGGGATAACTAGCTTGGGGGAGTGTGCATAGTTAGGAAAAAGGAAGGGGAGATAAGAAGAGGAATTGTTTTCAATGTTATTGTTAATCCAAGTTATTTGGAAATAGTTTGTTCTTAAAGGTTATTTTTGATTTGTTATTAAAAGTGTTGGAAATAGTTTATTCTTGAAAAGTTTATTTTTGAATTGTTAGTGATGGAGTTTTCGAAATATAAATTGTTACGAACTGACAAATTGTTACCTATCTAGTAAATTTGGTACTGAGTTTTATACTGAGGCTTTTTTTCTTTTTCCTATTTGGCTTTGCCCTGTTTACCTTTTGGTAAACAATTTTGAAGTTGAATTTGGATATGCATGGGAGCATAATAGGAAGGGGACCTTCACCTAAATTACAGTGTTTTATTTATTTTGAGTGTTGAGACAATATTTACTTTTATTAATAAAAAAATATTATTATTTTTGGTTAGAGTAGTCTTCCGCTGCAAGTTTTTTTGGTTAGTTAGTAGTTGGTTGACATGAATGGTTAGTCACATAGCGGTAATACTTCCAAATTACTCAAGTATTATTTATTAAATTATGTATTTAAAAGTGAGTAATTTGGCGGTGTTACAATATCATCATCATCTGCCAAAACAAAGTTAGTATGCAGACTGCAAGAGAAGATGTTAGCAGGTAGGTGCAAACAATTCAGATAAAAATGCACGTAATGATGCAATAATGCAAACTTAGACTCTCTGAGGATCGAGATGTTATCCAAGGTCAGGGTTATGCAAATTTAAGAGATAGATGGAATGCTATACAAGGTTTAAGGTTATACAAAGCTGAAGAGAAGAGATAGTTTGATTTTCAAAAACTATTTTTGATAAAATCGGGGTCCGCAAGTGAGATTTGCATGTTGCAACTCTTCGGGAATTTTATTTAGCAGATCCACCATGATATAGGAAGCCCCCACTTTGAGAAAGCTTGTCTTTAATTTAGGCACTCAAAGCCTATCTTAGAAGGTATAGGAATTGAATTGAGCATTTATAGGAGTTTTTAAAGTTTTTTCTTTGCGGAGTTAATGTAGGTAAAGTCAGAGAGCACTTTGGGCACAAGGAGAGTTTGGATTGGAAAATAAAAGGTTTAATTTGTGACTCACATATATAAATGTAAGTGGAAAAAGCTTTAATGTAGTTAGGTTCATGGTCGAGTCTTTGTCGGGATATAGAGAGAGTATGCTTCTAAATTCTAGAATGTCAAATCATAAGACCTTGATAATTTTTTTTATTGAAGCGGTCTAGAATCAAACCAGTCGAGTTCTTGATTCGATTTTTTTTGTGCCCTAACTTTTGCCCAGGCCGTCCTTTCGGGTTTTCAACCTATTGGGTTTGGATATACCTTGGAGAAGGAGTTAGGATTAATATGAGGGTTGAAAGGTTTGATGTTTAAAGTTTAAGGATTTGAATGAAGGTTTAATTGGATATGGGCCAAGGTAAGAGTGATGACTTATTTTTATTTGAATGTTAAGGTTAGATTCATGGGTTTTAAGGTTTTTTGATGGTTTGGTATGAGGTGTAGAACTTGTGTGTAATCCCCCTAACTCGACTTTAACTTTTTTCCTTTTTGTCTTACTTTTTTGCATTGCTACTTTTTTGCTCTTGCTTTTTATTTCTTTTGCTTTTGCTTTTTTTGTTTTTGGATCTAATTTTAGCCTAACATTGACTTTCTTATGTATTGATGCTTGCACGCAAATATTTGTGGTTTAGGGTATTGGAAGATATAAAGGCTATGTGTGGAGTTTTAATTTGAAAGGTTATTTAACTTAGGATCGTGAAGAATATGGTTTAAGGGATTTCTTTTGGGTTGCATGAGGATGGTTTATGGTTGTTATGACTTTTGGAGAAGATAGAGGGATAAGGAAGGAACTGACAGCTCACAGTTTCCCATGTTTTCATTTATTTATTTATAACTTTAAATTAAAGGTCATTAGAGACAATTTGATTTGAGTTTCATCATCAAATTCAAAGCATTGGTAATGGTGAAAGTCAATAAAAAGAAAAAGAAAAAATCAATTATATTTATGAAAATGAATACACTATTATAAATAAAAGTCATGAAGTGACTTAGACTCGATGAGAAAGGACAAAAATAGCAAGGGTGAAGACTCTTTGACTCACCCTTGAAAACTACAAATACTATGCCTAAAGTGAACACCTCTATGGTGAAGCGGTCAATAGCAATCTTATGACTCTAAGTGAAGTCGGGGAGGTGATAGTGCACTTGATGAGCCTTAGAGTGGGTTCACCTTTTTGCTTCTCCATTAGGCGTTCTCAAGTTGTAATCTCTCGATCGATCTTGAACATAAATCGAGTGGACCTTATTGTAAGTTTTGAGAAATGATTTTGGAAAATGAGAGATGATTTTGAGTTGAATGGTTTGAAAATGACATGGATGGGTAAGACCATGACAGAGACATGGTCCTAAGCATATGTAGACATGGACTAGACTGGACTTAACGACGTGCCTTTATGGTGATAGGGGAGACGAGCTTGGCTAGACTGAGGATTGGGCCTTTATGTTCTTAGGAAAGACTAGCTTCACTCAAGGGTTTGTCTTTATAGGGTTAAGGAGGACTAGATTTGCTAGACTCAAGGGTTGTCGTTATGGACCTAGGGAAGACTAGCTTCACTAAACTCAAGGGTTGTCGTTATGGACTTAGGGAGGACTAACTTCGCTAGACTTAAGGATTACCATTATAGACTTAGGGAGGACTAGCTTCACCAAAGGTTGCCGTTATGGTCTACTCTATGCAAATAAATAACAACGTTATATGTTCATACAATCGAAAAGTTAATCTACGTTGGTTCATTAAAGCTTCACTAAACTCAAGGGTTGCTGTTATAAACTTAGGGAGGACTAACTTCGCTAGACTTAAGGATTACCGTTATAGACTTAGGGACGACTAGCTTCGCCAAAGGTTGCCATTATGGTCTACCTCTATGCAAATAAATAACAACGTTATTTGTTCATACAATCGAAAAGTTAATCTACGTTGGTTCATTAAACACAAAAGGCTAAATTTTGGTGATATATTATTTTTGCATTCAAAATTAATAGGAACATAACAAGTTGTCCAATTATCTGAATTTAATATTGTAACATTTATTTAGGTCTTGATTAACAAAAATAAACATGTGAAGGTGATGAACACGATAAGCATGTAAGCATGCATATGAATATGATTTAGAAATATAAATGAACAGGAAGGATTTGATATTTAGAGAAGAATATACAAGAATATGAATTCCTTTAAGATCTACATCGTTAAAAGTAGATTGTTATAATGATAAGAAATAAATTTGAAGTGACTCTCATCAATTATACCTTTGTCGTGTGGGTCGTGCATAACGATCGGCAGGAGGAGCAATCGTGAAAGTTGAATGGAGAATGAATGAAAGTGTTTCTATACGTGTTTAAATTGTTTTTAAGAGTATTTGGAGTATTATGTTGGCATAAGAAAGCGTGTCGTGAAAAATTCTGCTAATCGTACAAAAAATGAAGCTATTTATAAGGAAAATAGAATTAGGAAATCACGCTGCGAAAAGATTTGACGATGCGCGGCATGCATGACCAATGTGCGACACACATTGATGACGCACGACACACATCACGATGCGTTGTGCATCGTTTGTTAGGCGTTTGCATTTTGCTGGTTGCACCCGTGTGTTATGGTGCGTTAGACACATCCGACTGTTGTAGGCGTGTTTTTATTTAACCTATGCGGGATGCGCATGTATTTGATTAACTCATTGTAAATGTTTGATTGAAAATTGTTTTGTATTGAAAGAAGACCTTAGCAAGTCTTTAAAGGAAGACTTATAAACCTAATTGGATATTGAAAAATCATATTGAAAACTTAAGGACTTATCCAATGTAGATTTTCCTGTCATGACTCCATTTATATATAATCAATGAACCAAATATTGAGTTCGAGGTGAGGGTATGAGCGAATAAGATTAGAGAATCAAATTCGCGCTTTGATGACTTTTACTTAATATCGATTCATGTCAAGTTTTATGCAAAATAATAACCAAATAATATTTTCAAACACCCTAAAATTATTAGTTTAATTTGGTTCGTTAAACACATAAAAAGACTATGTCTTAGTGACATGTTATTAAACCATCAAATGATTCGATTCCTAACAGGTTGTTCAAATTATCAGATTGATATTAAAACAATTCCTTAGGTCTTGATTAGAAATAATAACATGTAGGTGATGCAAGCATGAGCAGGACAATCATAAAATTATTTATGCATATATGAAAAATAAATAAAAAAAGAGAGAGGTTGGAATATACAAAGGAACAATTTTTATATCAAAGATCCACATCATGAAAGAAATAGTTAGCAACTTCAATATAAAAATAATGAATTTTTTCAAGGACCCTCAGGAGTATACCAGTGTGGCTTAGGTTTGAGAGAATGACAACATTCCAGCCAAGCAATCGTGAAGCCTGAAGATCGATCGAAATGTGCGTGTCTATGTGTTTGAAAGTATTGGGCCTTTATGGACTTAGGGAGGACTAGCTTCACTAGATTCAAGGGATTGCCTCTATAGGGTTAAGGAGGACTAGCTTTGCTAGACTCAAGGGTTGTCGTTATGGACCTAAGGAAGACTAGCTTCACTAAACTCAAGGATTGAAGTTATGGACTTAGGGAGGACTAACTTTGCTAGGCTTAAGGATTGCTGTTATGGACTTAGCGAGGACTAACTTCATCACTAAAGGTTGTTGTTATGGTCTAGCTCTATAAAAATAAATAACAACTTAATATGCTCATACAATTGAAAAGTTAATCTACGTTGGCTCATTAAACACAAAAGACTAAATTTTGGTGATATATTATTTTTGCAATCAAAATTAATAGGAACATATCAAGTCGTCCAAATTATCTGAATTTAGTATTGTAATATATATTTAGGTCTTCATTAACAAAAAAAAAAAGCATGTGTAGGTGATGAAATATAAATGAATAGGAAAGATTTGATATTTAGAGAAGAATATACAATAACATGAATTCATTTAGGATTTACATCATATAAAAGTAGATTGTTATTATAATAAGAAATAAATTTGAAGTGACCCTCATGAAATAAACCTTTGTCGCGTGGGTCATGTATAACGATCCGCAAGAGGAGCAATCTTGTAGCTTGAATGGAGAATGAATGAAGTGTTTGATTTGTTTTAAAGAGTATTTGGAGTATTATGTTGGCGCAAGAAAGTGTGTCGTGAAAAATTCTGCTAATCGTACAGAAAACAAAGCTATTTATAGGAAAACATGATTACAAAATCGTGTTGCGATAAGATTTGATGATGCGCGACATGCAGGACCAATGTGCGGCACACATTGATGATGCACGACACACATCACAATGCATTGTGCATCGTTTGTTAGGCGTCTGCATTTTGCTGGTTGCGCTCGTGTGTTATGGTGTGTTAGACGCATCCGACTGCTATAGTCGTGTTTTTATTTCACCTATGCGGGATGAGCACATATTTGATTAACTCATTGTAAAGGTTTTGATTGAATTTTTTTTGTATTGATGGAAGTCGCCACAAGTCTTTAAAGGAAGATTTATAAACTTAAATGAATATTGGGAAATCATAAGGACAACTTAGGGACTTATATAATTTATTTGGTAACTTCAATATAAAAATATAGAATTTATTTAAGGACCCTTAGGATTATACCGTGGCTTGGGTCTGCAAAATTGATAACCTTCGGGACGAGCTATCGTGAAGCCTGAAAAACTGAATGTATGAATGTATGTAGATTTGAATGTGTTTGCGCTTGAAAGGTATGCATTTTTTTAGGGAGGTTCTATAATGCGTAGAGAGTTTCGTAATATATTCGTCGAGTTCGAAGTGAGTTATTATGAGAAATCTCGTTCTCTAATCTTTACTGAAATCAGGCATATTTATAAGAAAAACGACACTGCGCCTCACGCGCCAGCTACGCCTGGCGCAACTGACGTGTTAAACCCATGATGCGGCATTCCCAGTAAAAAAAGGTACACGTGGCACACGTTTCGACAAAAAAAGATAAGAAGAAATTTCGCATCTCGAGAAGAGAAGTGCGCTTGATGCAGAGCAGTGCGCCAGACGCATGGCACGGTGTGTGGCACAGTGCAGGGCCAGCCATGTGTCAGGAAAGTTGCGCCTCAAGTGCACGATGCTGCGCTTGGCGCACCAGCCTGGCTTTTGACACGCCTTTGCCAACTTGTTTAGAACGCATTTTAGAAGATTCCCTTATCCGTTAATTCCGAAAATCTGATTTTACGAGATAAAATCTGATTTCAACTATAAAATAGTATCTTTGGAATATATTTATTTATTAAAATAAGTCATTTAGTTATTGTTAAGCAATTAATTAGGCTTTTCAAAGAATTGGGCTCAAAATCAATTAGTTATCATGAATAATTAATTGGGCTTTAAAATAGGACTTTGACACTTTTCGAAATGGTTTTGAATGGCTTTTTGGACTGCTCTGCCCTTGGATCAAACTAATTAAGACCATGATATATTTCATTATCGGATCCTTAGATTGGGAGAAACGATTATGTGTCGATAGAAACCTCCACTTTGACTGAGGTTCACGAAACCGAAAATCAAAGTATAGGGTGTCGCGACGGATAATGATCCTAAAGGCTCTGCAGTTTAGAACTGATCTATAACCGTCAATCTCTGTAAAACAAAGTTAGTATGCAGGACAATAACTGCAAGCAATCTGATTGCACTCGTGGTTATGGTGCGTTAGACGCATCTGGTTGCTGTAGGCGTATTTTTATTCCGCCTTCGCGAGATGAGCACGTATTTGATTAACTCCTTGTAAAGGTTTCGATTGAATATTGTTTTTTATTGAAAGAGGTCGCCAACATGTCTTTAAAGGAAGACTTATTAACCTGATTAGATATTGGGAAATCATAGGGACAACTTAGGAACTTATCCAATTTTTATATTAAATATCTACATCTTGAAAGAAATAGTTAGTAACTTCAATATAAAAATAATGAATTTTTTTCAAGCTAAAGTAGTCAAATCAAAAGTAAAATAAAAGTGAAAAGTGAAGAGAAACGAGTTGCCTCCCGTTTAACGTTTGTTTAAAGTCTAATGCTTGACTAAAAGTATACATCTCTCAATGACGGGGCTCGTGTGAGCTGAGAATCAAACAATGAATGGAGTCGATGACATGATTGTCGTGGTAGAACTTTAATCTTTGATAATTCACCAAAAACATGTCATTCTCTCCTGAAATTTCATAGGCTCTATATGGTGTAGTTTTCACTACTTGGAATGGCCTCGATCACTTGGGTTTTAATTTTCCGGGGAAGGGATTTAGGCTTTCTCTAAACAACAAGATCTTGTCTCTAAAATTGAATTCTCTTTGTTGAATTAGGTGATCGTGCCACTTCTTTGTTTGCTTCTTATATAATCTCAGAACTCATATGCATCAAATTGGAGCTTCTTTAGCTCAATTAGCTTATCCTTTTGGGCCTCTACCACCAAGTAAAGATCCATTTCAGCTCCTTAATGGCCAACCAAGCTTTATGCTCAATCTCATCGAGCATATGATAAACTTTTACATACACGAGGCGATACGGAGTGGTATATGTAGGTGTCATGAAAGCCCTGCCAACTGCCCTAAGATTATCCAAGCTCTAAATACCAATCTTTCCTTATCTTATTTACCACTCCCTCAAGAATACTCTTCACCTCACAGTTAGAGACTTCAACTTGACCTCTAGTTTGGGGATGATAGTGAAGGCCAACTTTGTGATTTATCCCATACTTCTTCAAAAGCGCCTCCAATTGCATCTTGGCGAAATGTGAACCGCCAGCACTTATCAAAGCTCGGGGTACTCCAAACCTTGGGAAGATGATCTTATTTAAAAGTTTGGTGACAACATTATGGTCATTGGTTGGGAAGGCGATGATTGCGACCCACTTAGTGACGTAATCAACCGCCATAAGTATCTACATGTTACTCACAGAGGGGACTAGAGGTTCCATAAAATCAACTCCCATACATCGAAGGGCTCAACCTCTAGAATGTTTTGTTGGGGCATCTCATTCCTTCTCATGATTCCTCCGTACCAATTCTTTGACATCTATCACATCTCAAAACAAACTCACGAGTATCTTTTTGCATGAAAGGCCAAAACATACCACTTTAGAGCACTTCAACAACAATTTTGCTTGCTCCACCATGCCCTCCACAAGCCAAAGTATGGCAATGATTGAACACCGAGGTAATCTCATGATTAGGCACACATCTTCTAAAAACGCCATCAATGCACTTATTAAACAAGAGAGGGTTATCCCAATGAGTCCTGAAGCCTCCTTGAAAAATCGCTTCATTTATTGAGAGTTGAAGCCATGAGGTTCAATCTCATAAGCTAAGTAGTTTGCAAAGTCGACAAATCATGGAATCTCATTGTTCATGATGGCAAATAGTGCTTCTTCTCTCAAGTCTTCTTCTATATGACCTCTTCATGATCACAAACCTTCTCATCAAGAGGAAGACTATAAGAATGGTCAGCTACTAAACTTTGTGTCCCCTTCTTCTTCATCTCAAAGTCGAACTCTTAAAGAAGTAACACCCACTTAATGAGCCTAGGATCTACATCTTTCCTACTCATCAAATAACAGGCTATAGAGTACAGCTTTATTGCAAGTCAAATAAGAACATAATTTGTCAAGAGCAAAGACTACGACCAACATCTCTTTCTTTGTAGTTGCATAATTCCATTGAGCATCATCCAAGGTCCTATTTGCATAGACTATCACATGTAGCCTTCATTTCTTTTGTTCTCCAAGGACAACACCCACTACAAAGTCACTAGCATCACACATTAGTTCAAAAAGAAAGCTCCAATCCGAAGCTTGCACTATAGCGGCAGAAGTAAGGGCCTTTTCCAAAGTCTCAAAATCCTATATACAAGACTTGTCAAACTCAAAAACAACATCGTTTTGGAGTAGATTCGTTAATGGTTTGGCTATTTGAGAAAAATCCTTGATAAATACCGGTAAAAACCCGCATGTCCAAGGAAGGCACGCAATCCCGTCACCGAGTTAGTGGGGGAAGTTTCTCAATAACTGAAGCCTTTGCCGCATCAACTTCAATGTCCTGCTTTGACATTATATGTCTAAGGTCAATGCCCTCCTCGAACATAAAGTGACACTTCTCCCTATTTAGGATGAGATTCGTCTCTTGACACCTTTTCAACATACTTCCAAAATTGGTAAGACGTGTGTTAAATGACGAACAACACACGCTGAAATCGCCCATGAACACTTCAATCGAATCCTCTAGGTCAGAAAAGATTATAGTCATACACCTTTGAAAAGTAGATGGGGAATTATACAAACCAAAGGGAATCCTTCAGTATGCAAATGTCCCATAAGGACAAGTGAATGTGGTTTTCACTTGGTCATCCGGATGAATAGGGATTTTATAGAATTCGGAATAACCATCAAGAAAATGAAAATGTGAATGACGATCAAGGCTTTCCAATATTTGATCAACGAAAGTACATGCATCATCAAGAAAAACATATTTAAGAGAGGAAGGGGCTTGAACTCTACCTTGGGAGGAGGCCAGAACTCTCCTATTTATTAGTGGATCTAGAAGGAACCTCAAATGCTCCTTAATATGGCTCCTCAACGGTAATACTATTAAGAAGCATAGAGAATTCCTTCGCTCTTCCATGTCCAAGCTTGGGGATCCGTAATAGAAGCATACAATTCATCCCTGATATGAACCACTCTCTTAAAATCTTCCTAATGAGTCATTTTTGTATATAGTTTTTAGGCATTTTTAGGTTGGATTATTGGATCATTTTAGTTCATATAGTTGCATTTTAGGTGTCTTTTAAATAATTTATTAAATTTGTGCTATATTACGCTTCTTTTTTGGTTTTATTAATGTTTCAGGTAGTTTAATAGCTATTTGGATACATTCGAAGTAAATTTGGGCTAATTGGATAATAGTTGAAGCGGAAGTCGACGAATCGATGTTGTTGACCGAGGAGCTATGTTTGTGGATGTTTTTTATGCGAGCTTTAGTGTTGAATGAATTGTTATTAGCTCCCATGAGGAATGCGTCACATCTTCTAAGGGCGAAACGAAGTTTTAATCGAAGAAATTCAATTATCGTGAACGAACGAAGATGACACATATCCACTATTTTGGTGGTATCTTGATTTCTGTACATCAGATTGACGCTATATGAATTGGGTTATAAAGTAGACTCAAGGATCTTTAAATCAATAGGTCACACTCACCGTGATTCTTTCTAGATTAAAATTTACATCCATGTGAATCTAACATTGCGAATCTCGACGTAGGTTCCTTGTTGCGACAATCCCAGCACCTGCAGCTTCGACGACGACTTCCTCCACCTCGGTACTTCCCACCCATAGACGGCCTCCATACCCGCGGGTGCAGGCTTGGTCGAGTGGGGCTAAGGATTGCTCGTTTCCTCCCCTTGTTATCTTTATTACTAGGCTCTTTATTCTGAATTGGAGGAGGAGTCTGGTTTTATTTTTTACATTGGGTTTTATAAACAAAAAGAAGGAAGTAACTTGATTCATGCAAAATTTTGTTTCCTAGTTTTTTGTATTACGTATTTCCTTATTTTCCTCCTCTCTCTCTTATCCATTTTTAAACCTTGTTTCACTTTTCCATTAATCGAAGCTTTGAGGTATTCTTAATTTGATTTCTTTCTTCTTGAATTATTTTTCTTTCTATTGTTTATTGTTGCTTTAATTTTGTAATTGCTCATTCATTATTTCTAAATCATGAATTTTTGGTTAATTATTAATTTTGATTTAGTTATTCCAGTTATGAGTGAGTAGTCTCTTTTCTTGACAAAGTGAAGAAATTCATGTTTATATCATGATATTTCTGCTTTGAAATTGATTGATTTACAATTTTGGGTTTTGAATAATTCCGATTGATAAGTTTAAATAGTTTGATTCTTGTAATTGGCCAAGATCAAGAGTTAATTAATCTGCTAATAGGAATTATAATTGAAAGACCATTTTCTCAGAGACTTCATTACAATTGGCAATTCTGAATATGTTAGCAATCCTACTGCATAGGTTGAACTGAAAGTATTAATACCCGACCGAAGGATTAACCATTTCTTTAATTACTTATCCTCTAGTTTATTTATTATTCAATTGATTTCTATTCTTAAATTGGTATAAGCATGGTGGACCGAATGTATGCCCTAGTGTACACATATAATCGTGTCTCCCCATTTAAGGATCCGATGATGAAACATATTGTAGTCTTGATTGGTCCGACCCAAAGGTAGAGTAGTCTGAAAAGCCATTCAAAACCATTTCCAAAAGTGTAAAAGTTATATTTTAAAGCCCAAGTAATTATTCATGATAATTAATTGTATTTTGAGCCCAATCTTTTGAAAAGTCCAATTAATTATTTAATAATAATTAATTAAATAAGATAAATATTTTCAAAAGATATTTTGTATAAGTTAAAATTAGATTTTATCTCACAAAATAAGATATATGTGGTTAAAAGATAAAAGAAAATCTTTTAACACGCGTTTTTTTTTCAAAAAACTCTCATAACATGTAAAAAATAAGCCTTGTGCTGAGCGCACCAAAGTGTCTTGAGCGCAGCTGACTATGCTGAGCACACAGACCTGCGCCGAGCACATGTGTCCTGCCATGTATTTGCCATGTAAGCCTGCGCCTAGCGCATAACCTGCGCTAGATACACAAAACTGCCATGTAGACTTCTGTGTTATATAGAGTTCTGCGTCAAGCGCAGTTCTTTCTTATCTTTTTCAAAATGTGTGCCACATGTACGCTTTTTACTGGGCATGCCGCGTCATTTGTGTCAGGCGCATGAGGCGTAGTGCCATTTTTCCGATAAATAAGCTTGATTTCCATATAGATTTCAGAATGGATTTTTCATATAAAACTCGACGAATATATTACGAACCTTTCTACAAACTCCAAAACCTCCCTGCAAAAACTCATATCCTTAAAGCACAAATACATTCAACCTACATACATACTCATTCAGATTTTCAGGCTTCACGATGCTCGTTCTGACAATCTCACAAACCCAAGCCTCGGTATAATCCTAAGGGTCCTTAAATTAATTATTTTAAAATTGAATTTACTAACTGTTTTCTAACCTGATGTAGATATTTAATATAGAATCGTCCTACTATATATTCTAAACCCTTTTTCTTTTTTTTTTTTTATTTATTTTCATACATTATTAGATACTTGTCTAATTATTCTATGCATATTATATGATTGTCCTGCATTATTGCTTTTATCAACGATATGTTATTTTTGCTAATCAAAGACCTAAATAACTATTCTAATATTAATCAAATTAATTTGACAACCTGCTAGGTTCCCTATAATATTGATTGCATAATAACATATCACTAAAAATAGTCTTTTTAAGTGTTCTTGAACCAACTTAGACTAATTATTTTTAGGGTGCTTAAAACATTATGTGGCTATTCTTTTGTATAAAAATTGACATGAATCGATATTTAATAGAGGCCAGCAAATCGGTAATATAGTTCCTGACTGTGTTGTACCCTCACCCCCGAACTCAAATCTTTGGTTCACTTTGACCATCTATGGAGTCATGACGAGAAAATTTATATTGGAAAAGTCCTTACTTGTCCCTATGGTTTTCCCATATCCAATTACGTTTATGATTCTTCCTAAAAAGAATTGTTGGCGACTTCTTTCAAAATAATTTTCAATAAAACCTTTACAGTGGGGTAGTCGAAACTAACATGTGCTCATCCCGCGTAGGCGAAATAAAAATATGCATACAATTGGGCGACTTCATTGGGGATTGTTCACTGACAAAATCTAATTACTCATCCTCTATTTTATTTGTTATCGGATTCATTTGTATTCTTAAATTGGTATAAGCATGGTGGACCAAATGTATGCCCTAGACTCTTAATTAATTGATTCAATCATTCATTTTGTTATTTCTTGCTTCTATTTTAGTTATTCATCAAATCAACATTCGTTTTCCTAAGATAGTTTACTATAATTAAGAAAAAATTAATAGAAATCCTCTCTTTGTGGAATCGTAGTTGCTAAGTCTATGCTAATAACAGAAACCGTGCACTTGCGGTTTTACTGCTTTTTAAACTCATCACTTCCATCTCACTATCAATTAGATTGACCTAACAAATTATCTCAATCAGGGTCTCTTCAGAGTCTTGAAGAACTCGAACAAAACCCTCTCATTGGCTACCTCTACCGTAATTGTATCCTATTTACAGTTATGAAGGCATCCAATGTCTTAAAAGCTTCCCTTCCAAGAATGAGAGGAGTCTCCGGATCTTCCTTCATATTCATAACCACAAAACTTCATGGCACAAACACATGCCCAACCTGTATTGGCGCATCCTCCAACTCACTATGTGACACTCTCATAGTTCGATCCGCCAACTAAATAGTCTTCCACGTAGGATGAAGAGCAAATTTGAGGTGCTTAGATATGTATAGAGGCATCAAACTCACACTTGCTCCTTAATCGACCAATGCACCCTCATGCTCCAAGTCACCTATCTTCACCAGCAAGGTGAAGCTTCCAAGGTCCCTTTACTTCTTGGACATGACACATTGCACTAGAGCACTTACTTGGTAGGGCGAGGTGATAAGTTCATCTTCTAGCTTCTTTTTATTGGAGACGATTTCCTTCAAAAACATAGCATAAACCGACATTTAAGTACTATCTCAAGGAAAGGAATGTTAATTTAAAAGCTTTTCATCACATTGAGGAACTTGTAACTCAATTCCTTCTCCACCAATCTTTGACGGTATGAAACCGTTGGCTTGGGAGAAGGGGTAGGCTCGGTATTTTGTTTAGGAATGGAGGATTAGGAGGAGGTTTTCGGAATTTACCTCTTTGATGTAGGTTTTCTAGACACCAGACCTTTGGGAGGAGGAACCACCTTGATTATGGTTTTGATTATACTCTTGCTTTTGAGCTTGGTTGTAACCTTATTGGGATTGGTTCCATCCTTGTTGAGGTTGGTCGAAGCCTTGATTGTAGCTTTTTTGAGGGTGCTTCCAACCCCCCTTGTTGATTGCTTTGCTTTTAAACCGTTGTTTGCCTTGAAAACCATTTCCTCTTTAGTTAATTGCCGCCACATGCTCGGAATTTGAATCTCATAATAAGAAGTATCATGGTTAGTACCATCACAAGTATCACAAGAAAAAGAGTTTACCTGTGATGGATTAGAAGATGCGAGGTTGATCTTATTGGAGAGATTCTTATCAAGCATTTCCATCTTAGCTTCAATTTTACCACTCTTCTTTGGTTGAGCACCTCTTCTCTATCCACCACCTCTTCAATTGTGGACTCAAGTTGGTCTTATGGGATCTTTGAAAGTTGACCTCTCACTTCGGCAACAAGGTTAGCTCGTGAAATAGTATTAAGCTTGTCATAGAAGAACCACATGAGTAAAATTTTTATTAACTCATCGTGATTGCATGAACGGACGATCATCTTCTTGAACCTTTCCCAAGCTTTCGGAAGTGTCTCATCGTTCGCTTGCTTAAATGAGGAGATTTTTCTCCTTATATATGATGTTTTCCACTCTGAAAAGTATTTATTGAGAAAAGCCAATATGAGTTCCTCCCAAGTATTAAGAGAATTAGTAATTAAGCTCTTGAGCCATGATTTTGCCTTTCCGGTGAAAGAAACCTTGAATAGATGCATCTTTGTGTAGTTTGGAGAGCCGTCGTTCGTCATAATAATGGAACAGAGTTCAAGAAACCTATCAAAATGGTGAACAGGATCTTCATCCGACCCCCCCACTAAATTGTTCCACTTTCACCATCCGAGTATACCGAGGATGAATGCTGAAATTAGTAGTAGTGATGGGGAGTCAAATACCACCTTGTAGAACGTAGGAACCCAGATTTCAGAATTCCCTAAAGAAATGCCTATTTGCTTCACCCATATTTGAATCAACTTCACTTGTTGTACTTGAGACTGGTGATTGTGGTTCTGAACCAAAAGACAATTGTTCTAGTAAAATTTCTCCGCAGCTTTTGCAAGGTTCGGTTGATGTCTGTATCTAGAGGAAAAATGGGTGATTCATATGCTTTTATTCTCATGTAGCACAACACAACTAAGTAGAGGGTTAGAAAATAACAAGCACAAATAAAAAAAAATAGAGATATTAACTATGAAACACTAAACTTAGGTTAACTTCAATCAATAGCACAATTTCCCCAGCAACAAACATTTTGATAAGAGGCTTTTAGTGTGTCGTTAAGTCACCAAAAAATTCTTTTCAAACTATATTTATACTAAAAATATAGTAAAGGCAATTCAAGGGTCAATCCACAGGGAAATTGGGATTGATCAACGTCTAACAAGTTTAAATTGCCTAATTAAAGGTATTTGGGGGGGTTTGGAATGGTTTTTTAATAACAAATAACTAATTAAAATTAAATAGAACAAAAAGATAAAATATGAGTATAAAATATCAATGATAAAACACTAGGGTCAAGGTTACTAGTATTAAACAAATGAAAGAATGATCATCAATACAATTGCGGATTCAAAAGCGATAATTGTGCAAGGTTTAGATTTCCTCGAAAATACTCAAGTCCTCTTTCGGGTGGTCCTCAAGAATATTCGCTTAATCAATCAACTAAATCCTCCCTCGAATGGTCTTTAGTTAATTGATTTAAGAGATCCAATAAGTACGAAAAACCCTTAATAAAAGGATCCCCTTAATTTATACCCAATAACTTGGCCTAAAAATTAACTTGATTCATGGGGAGGAGAAAAGGTTTTTAAATTCGATTAAGAATATTTTTTACTTCAAATACCAAAGTATAAATGTGAATAGAATCTATCTTAAGGCCTCAAAACACCAAGATCAATGCATAATCATCATTAAGTCGCCACAATTATATTAAAAAATCAAAGAAATCCCTATGCATTCTTTCACCCCAAACCTTAGATAGGAGACCACTCCCAAATCATGGAATCCAAACATAGAAATATGAAATTTACAACTATTCTAGGGCTAAACATAATTTTAATAGCATAAAATAAGCAATTAAAAACTATAATTTATGAGATCTATAACTATGAAAGAAGAGAGAATAGCAACAAGTTGAATGAATAAAAACTGCAAATTTGCAATTAAATTAATCAAAGGTACCTTTGAGATGTAGAAATCAACAAAATTTTAATCTAGAAATCAAAATTCTCAAAGTTTTAATGCGTTTTTATCTCCATGTAGATACCTGATCATAAACTCTCTAGTAAACTAGGATAACAGCATAAATCCTGAAAATAAGTATATTTATTGCTTCAATTAGGCACGCGGATTTACAAAAAATGTTCGGAACATAAGTGGTGCGGGAGCACAAACGCTATTGATTCCGATGTGCAGCAGCCCGCTCAATGATGCGAGCGCACCTTAGTAGCTGGTCTGGGCGCACCTCAATAGCTGGTGCGAGGGCACCAAGCTGTATGCCTAACTCTTCCTCTTTTTCTCTCCTTTGGTGTGGGTTATGCAAGAATATGGTTCAGACGCGCTATGTCTTAAATGAGGCTCCACAACACGCTCTATTTGTCGTTACCATCATAAACTGTCACACCTACAATCAAAATACATCAAACACACGATGAAAAAAAGTGTACTAGAAATTTGGTAAAAACAACCGAAAATCTAGCAAATTGTCAATATGATCAAGAATAATCAAGTGAATTAAATAGAAAGGGGAAATGGAGATGAAAGAGGGAATAAAGGGGACAAAGAGGATCCAAATGAGCTAAAAGCCTCCATAAAGTATGTTAGAAACACACTTATTACTTAGAATATAGAAAGCACAAATCTTTCAAAGATATCTACATCGTAAAAAAAAACTCGTTAGTCACTTCAATATAATAAAGAGAATTTCGAAAGGTAAAGGATCCTTAGGAGAGCAACAGGGAATTAATGGAGATTAATTTGTGTTTGGCTGTTAAGGAGTTGAGTGTCTATAGAGAAGTAGGCTGAACATTATATGAAAAAATCGCTATTAAAATCAAACAAATAAGGCGATACTATTAGGGTTCCAAAAACCAAGCTGTGGGAAAAAGAGCAAAGTTGTGCTTAGCGCAAAGGTTGTGTGCTGCACTCAAGAAACCTGCATCTGACGCGAGGTCTCTGCATGGCGCAACCTGCTTGCGTGTCGCATAGGTGCCTTGCGTCAGTGCGACTTTTATTTGTGATCCTCCGGTTTGGTAACTTGCTCATGGTCAGCATCGAAGATTACTTGTGCTTTTCGCCCAAAATTTTCGCTTGGCGAGATTTTCATTTTACTTTTAAAGAATTTTTTTTAAATATCTTTTATCAAACATTATCACTTTAAAGCGGGCTTCTAGAAGGATAATATCCAATTTTTATGATTATTTAATAAAGAATATGTATTTAATAACTAACTAAGATAAAATAATTAATTATCAGGAATAATTGAGTGGGCTGTTTTAAAAAATGGGTTTGGAACATTTATATATCAAAATTGACCTCGAGCATCTAAAACACTTTTGGACTACTCTCTTTTCGATCGGATAGAGTAGGACGACAATATGTATTATTGAACGCGTACAAAAATGGGGAGATGGATTTATGTGTCTATAGCAATAATCAGTCTCATATAAGTGAGTGGAATAAAAATTTATAACCTATTTTTATATTTAGTAAGTGTTAAATTTTTTTAAAAAAGTTAATTCACTCCTCCTAATTAAACCTATTTAATATTTCATCAATAAAACAAATAAATAAAAAGATTAACTAACTGATAAATGTTGTATCAATAAACTAACTCTACCACCATAAAAAAAACCTTTCACTACCTCGTGAATATTAAAGAGTGGGTCCACAATCATGTCTCCCCATTTAGCACCTAATGATGAAACATGTCATCACCCTAATTCGTCCCAAACAAAGAACGATCTGAAATGCTACGCCCAAAATCATTTCATAAGCATGGAGTATATTTATTTGTTCAAAAAAAATTTCGAGCCCATATTTAAGATCGCAAATAATTACTTGTGATAATTATTTGTATTTTCAAACCCATGTTGGGTTTGAAAAATGCATTAATAATTAATTGTATTTTAAATAAATATTAATCATTGGTGATAATTAATAAATATTTTCCAAATCAAAGGATATTATGAAAATTAGATTTTTAAACCTAAAGATAATTGATTTCGGACATCAAAAGATAATATATGATCAAAGATAAAAGATATCTTCAATTACGGAGAACTGCTCAGATCTGTGTTGCGTCATGCACACCAGTTGCTCGCGTGCAACGTCGAAACACTCAACAAAATGAAAAAGCGTAAGGAAGCTTCCGCTTACGCAGGAAGTTCGCGCTAGGCGCAAGGCCCATGCGAGGAACGCACACTCTGTGTGCTAGGTGTAAGCTTCGTCTTATATATTCGCATGATTTTCGGACTAGTTTCTCCTATAAATAGTGTTGTTTTCGAGGAATGTTTTACGTACTTTTCATACGAATTCCACATAAACTTTTAACACGAATCTCCTAAGATAATTACATACTATGAAAATACTCAAACACGCATTTAAACATATATTCAAACACATATTTAAACTCCATCTGAATTTCATTTTCAAGCTTCAAGATTGCACCTCCTGCGGATCGTTGCATAAGACCCAGGCGAAAAAGGTATACAACCTGATGGTTAATTCTAATTCAATTCTTGTTTCACTAATAATATGTTTTTCACGATGTAGATCATTAATGAATTAACGCTTTTTGAACATTTTTGTCTAAAGCTCTCCTTTGTGTATTTCTTTTATATTTCAATTCATTATACTTTTCATATGCATGTTGTACGCTATAATGCTTTTATTAGCGCACATGTTTATTTTTGCTAATCAAAGACCTAAATAAAATATTCCAAAACAAAATTCAGATAATTTGGACAATTGGAAAAAGTTCCCTGTAATTTAATTGCTTAAATAACATGTCACCAAAAACTAGTCTTTTGCATGTCTAATGAACCGACATAGATTAGTTTTATATTGCATAAACATATTGCGTGGTTAATTAAATGCATATCACTCAACATGAATTGTATTAATAAGAGGTAAAAAAATGAGTGATTTGATTCCTGATCATATTCGTACCCTTATCCCCGAACTCAATCTTTGGTTCATTTACCAATCATGAAGTCACGACGGAAAAATTTACGTTAGATAAGTCCCTAAGATGTCTTTACGATTACCTAAAATAAAATTAGGTTTATGAGTCTTCTTTTAAACAGTTGTCGGTGCCTTCTTTTTCAAAACGAAACTCAAAGCAAAAAACCTTTACAATGAGGTAGTCAAATTTGCGCTCATCCCGATTAGGCAATAAAAACACGCCTGTAATTCATACTTGTTTTATGCCCTTAAAATGACCTTAGTGTTTTGCATATGCATGACTCTTTTTTTGGGCCACTATAAGTTTTATGTCTTTGCCTCGTTAGCGCATGTTCTATGCGTGAGGCCATCCCCAAGGGGTTTGCGCTTTGTTCCTCCAAAAAGCTTCCTGAGCTACGTGTTAGATCTTAATCAAAAGCAAACCTACCCAATTATGTCAATGCTTTCTTGGAAATGACGAGAGGTTGAGTGCCTCCCACTCGTGGCCATTATTTTAAGCAATGATACGAATGTAGGATCAATATGGACCCTTCTAAGCCTTAACCTAAGTATCAAATATAGATCTTGACTTTAGGTTGGAACTGCATACTATTCTTGCCTATATGACATTATTGATTGTTTGTTTGCTATGTTTAACATGCTTTTCCCTTGAAGTAGGTTAGAAACATCGAAAATAACAAATGGATCATCGTAAAAAAAAACCCGCTTCGCTTATAGAGAGCATCAACCGAATGGCACGAGTAACTTGCATGGCTCGCAACCTGCTTGCATGGCGCGCAAGCAAGGCAATTCTCATGTTCGGCGATTTATTTTCTGGTTTCCGATCTATCTTCGCATTATCGTCCGTGATCATTTTTAGGTCATATTTTTTAAACAAAACTCACCTAGTTCATATACTAGGATCACTCTTTCCACATGCATATCACCTATGGTTGAGTCTATCCTAAAAAGTGCATATAGATGAGTGGTCATAATAGAGTTCGAGTCGTCATGCATCTCATACTATCCCATCTTATCCCTTATATCCAATCAATCTTCTCCAACATATCTATCATTTCATATTGCATCCATTTCGAAAACATATATATTTCCAAATCAATTCCACACCATTTTCTATTCTATCTTTTTCGAAAACATTTATTTATCATCATCTTACCACAGGTACAAAAAAAATTTCTCAAAATTAATCTATCCTTAATCACCATCATCTTTTCTAATAAAGATGAAAATAAAGGGGTCTTTTTCAACTAACGAATTTCAAAATTTCTAAGCTTAGTCCAATCTAATCAACCCAGTCTAAACAACTCCAAGTAACTCCAATCCAATCAATCCAATCCAAGACCATTTGCATTCATCTTAAGAACATATGCATTAGAATCTTTGTATGCATCTTAGGCCCACTTAAATTTGAGTCCTTGCATTAAGTAGGCCCACTTGCATTAGAGTCCATTTTTAGCCCATATACGTCTAGCTCATGTCAAAATATAGGCTCATTTGCATCTTTATTTGAACCGTAATATTCCGAACCTTCATCGTGTTTTATTAATTACTAATTATATTTATTAGCTTAGTTGCGTCCTAAAGTTTTCCAAAATAATTATAGTTAATATTATTTTCTAAAATAAATATATTGACTTTAGTATTACAAAAAGTAATATTTCTTATGATAAACGATTTTATAAAATAGTTTTATGAATTTAATAATAAAATCCTACATTTTTTCCTATATGATTTTTGAGTTAAAGATTTTAGCTAAAAGTCCAATGTTAAAGTTTAGAAGCCCAACTCAACAAAACCAAGATCATCCCCACTCATGGACAAATTGGCCATGAAATTGGGTCATCCATGAAGGTAAGAAAAAAACATTGTCTTCCAACTCATGACTTTTGCATGCTTTATATTGGGTCATAGAATGACTTAATTCATGTTTGGACATCATATGACCCAAAACATGAATCAAGTCATGAAAAAGGAGGAGGAAAGGGCCGACAGAAAATTTGGAAAACTTTGAGCGCCTAAAAGTGAGGTGATGATTTGTGAAATTCAGAAAATGGAGAGCGAATTACAAAATGACACACAGGCTGAAACTAAAAAAAATAAAAAAATTCTGACGCGTTAGTATTGGGCAGCGCGACTAGCGAACCACGCGCTGACACGTGGAACTGTACTTGCAACAGTTATTTTTAATATTCAGATTTTGTAATCTGAATATCTTTAAAAATACAAATCAAAAAAAAAAAAATCACCAACAATCATATTTTTTTGAGATCCATAAATTGACATCCATTTTATTATGTATTGACACACTTTCAAAAATTATTTTCTCTCTTTACATTATACACACTTGAATATAATTAATCCAAATTAATTACTAAATGTATATAATTAGGATCATAAATACCCAAAATAATGTTTTTTAAAAATTATATATATCAAAAGGTACAAATAATGTATTGATGTATGAGAGACAAAATAGGGTGGAGTATAGTAAAAAGTAGGATAGAGAAGGATGATGTTAATTTTTTTGGGTCATGAGTGGGGCGCATTTTGTGGTGTCAGAAACAGATCTGACCGCTGGGTTAACCTGATTCTGACCTGACTTGAACCTGGTTCGACCTGTGAGGGTCAGTCTCTAGACCTGACCAAAACCTGACCTGGGATTACCCAGACCTGACCGGCACCTAGCAAGATTATATGTTGACCTGACCGGACAGACTTGCATTAAAACTCGAACCCGACCGTACTTAACCAGATATTACTAAAATTCAATTATTTTTTTATATCTATAAAATCATCTAAATATGTAAATTTATAAATTTTATTATATTTAATAATTAATTAAATAAAAAAATAAATTACATTTAATTTAAGAGTTAAACTTTAAATATCATTTACTTTGTTTATATTTTCTATAATTATCTAATGTCTCCATTCTCAAATAATATTAAAAAATGTCTCATTAAATCCTGTACTCCAAATTTATTATCCCATTTTAATATTTTACTAAATTTTCCTCATTTTTTCTACCAAATTATCCAATTTTAATATTCTACCAAATAATATCTCAAATGCTCGTAACACTATATTAAACAACAACATATGAGCTCATGAAAAATCTGCAATTATAATAAAGTATACCAAAAAATCAAATTTTAGTGATGTTACATAAAAATCACACAAAAAGAATAAATGTGGAATTATATGAAATTACACAAAAGTCAATAATTCTGGGGACGAAAGTGAACGATGTTACACAAACACAAAATTAATCAACACAAAAATTAACAAATTAAACTAAAAAATGGAAAAAAAAATCTTGAACAAAACTAGATCTGGCTGGACCGAGCGAAGACCGACGACGAAGACCAATGGCGATAAGCGAAGACTGGCCAGGGACGAGCAAAGACCGACCAGCGAAGACCAACGACGACGAGCGAAGACCCGCGACGACGAGGGAAGACCAATGACGACGAGCGATGAGCGAAGATCGACGAGGGATGGAGTGGGAGGGGTAGTGCCGTGGGGTGGTAGGCTAAGGAGAGAGAATGACAAAAAGAATAAATGGTGGTTGGATGAGAGAGGGATGGGGATTATGGTTTTAGGAAGGAGAGATGGAAGAGAGAAGGGAAATAAGAAATGGGAGATGAGTTTGAGTCTTGGAGAGATTGATGGTTAGATTTTGATCCTTCTCAAATCAAGGGTTGTAATTCATGATCCATGACATTAATCTTTGGCCGATAGGAAAACAGAATGATCTAGCACATGGATTGATGACTTATCACATGATTGACAATCTTATATTTTTTATATTCTTACTAATTCTAGTCTTGATTTAGTAACTTCAAACAATAATAATTAGTCAATTATTTTATTAATTTGAAATTTTGGTTATTTTTATTGAAATTATTATGATTAGTGTTTAAGTATTTTTATTGAAATTATTATGATTAGTGTTTAAGTATTATTATTTAATTATAAGTTATAATCTTACTAATTATTGTCTTGGTTTAGTAACTTACTAACTTTAATTTGAAATTTTTTATTTTTATTGAAATTATTATGATTAGTATTTAAGCCATAAGTATCGTTTATTAATTAGCATATTATTATTATTATTATTATTATTATTATTATTATTATTTAATTAGAGTTGTGAATTGAGTTTTTAAATTTAACATGAAGACTACTATCTAAAATAATGTACTATTATCTTGTTTAAGTTTCAAAATGCATTTAACATGAAGACTACTATCTAAAATAGTGTATTATTATCTTGAATTAGATAAAATAGTGTACTATTCTCTTGAATTAGCTTATAATCTATATTGATACATTCATTAATCTTATATAGTGACAACTTCTTCAACCATCTAGGAACAAGCCAGTGAGTTACTCAGTTGGTATAAGTATATGTGAGTAACTGACTAAATGCTAAGTTAACATATGATTGTTAACAAGTTACTATCTAGTTAACTTTGACTTTATGGCTATTATGTTTACTATCATTTATATAAATTTTTGTTATGTTTATTATTATTATTATCGTATAACATATGAACTCCCGTTATGATCACTTAAGTGTCATATGAATTGTTTGTTGTAAACGTATGATTGTCATTTGTTATAATATTATAATATATCAAGAGTCGTTGTACTAATTTATAATCAATATAATATTAGAATGGTTTTACAATTATTTTAATACTAATGTATAGTACTACTAAAATGATCAAACATATTGATTAGATAGTTTGTTTATAATCACTCAGGCCTCATATGAACCGTCGTTGTAAACATATAGATGTATGATCGTCATTTGTTATAGTATTATAATATATTAAGAGTTGTCATACTAGTTTATAATCAATAAAGTATTAGATTGGTTGAACAATTATTTTGATATCAATCTTATATTAAAATGATTCAACATATTAGTATTTATATTGTTATTGTTAGTATTCCTGTTCTTATTTGTATTACTATTGCTATTGTTAGCCTTGTTACTATTACTGTTATTATTTGTATTTTTACCTATTATCATTGTCGCTTTATGTTTATTAGTATAATTATTCTCATTACCATCATAGCTATTTACAAACTTATATATAATCATAATGTTTATGAATAATAAATCATTATATAAAGTTTGGAATGATCGTCTACTCGTTATTATTGTCATTTATTTGTTATAATATATAATATTAAAACATATGAAGAGTCGTTCGACTCCTTTAATCATTAGAGTGGTTTTACGCAGTTGATTATTCGAAATAAGATTTGACTAAGAGAATACACTAAACATCACGGTAATCAATATAGTGTTTTTATTGGTTTTTCGTTGTCATCCATATATTTATCGAACACACACATATGTATATATATGCTGATCTTAATACTTTTATTAATATGATTCGTTTTCAAAATCCATAACAAAATCGAGATGGCTCGAGCACTAGTTACTGAAGTTGAATTGACGTTCAAAATCGAATGGATCTGATGTTTCACAATGATCGAACTAAGGTCATTACTAATCCAACCCGAGTACATTTGACTTAACGCAACCATACATGCAACCTAAATACGACCTGCGCAAACCCGGCTAAAAAAAATGTCATTAGGTGATCATATCCGGGAATGGATCGATTTGTAAATGGAATGCTCAGACTTGTCCGGCACCCGGAAATTCAATGATCCAAATGCGTTCGACCCAGTTGAACAAAGCTTGATCAATCATGACTCGGGGCACTGATAATCAGAATCCTGACCTGTCCGGGTTTGACCAGGTTCCCAGAACCTGTTTGAGAACCTGTTTTGACACCACTAGGCGCATTTATCAAAATGAGTCATAAAGCATGACCAAATTTTTGTAAAATGAGAGAGAAAGTTGATGAGAGAAAAAGATAACATGTTTTTTTGGGACATGAGTGGAGATAGGAATTGACTTTTTTTTATACAAAAGGAAATAAAAAAAAAGAAGAGGATGAATGAAGTAAAACTGATTTCCTCAGCTCTCTTATACCCGACATACCACCGCCCAACTTCACCTTCTCTCTGACTTGCCTCCTACCTTGCTACCCAAGGTGCAAAACCACCATTCATGGTTCAACTCACCTTCATTTTGTCTCCCACAAACCATCTATAAGTAGCAAGTGAATGTGAGCTTTGAAAAAGTCAACCAAAAACCAAAACAAACTTCATCTATCAATTCCCCTGCCTTACTCTTGCTTGCTGCCTTCACGGCACTGCTAGAGATGGTAGTGGGTAATGGACCCTACCCGGATCCGTGGATCCAGATCCATTTTTGACGGATCTGGATCCTCAAATTTTGGACCCTATAGATCCGGGTAGGATCTGGATCCTCCTTGAAAAAAACGGATCTGGATCGGCCCAGATCCAGATTCGTTTATCCATTTTTATAATATTATTATAATTTAATATTATATTTTGATAATATTATAATATTAGTTATTACATGTAAAACGGATTTTCGCCTGAATTTCGGATTATTATTCTAATTAATGTGTGATTTTTGTGCGAATTTACAGGATAATTAAGTTCGAAAATTGGGTTGATAACTAATCTACAATTTGATAACTGAATACTTGTAAGTAGTTGCTATGGTTATTTTTCAAAAATTAAGTTTATCTTTTAGTTGATATTAGATGACTTTATTATTTAAAATCTTTAATTATTGTGAAAATTAGGTCAGTTTGAAGACAAAGGCAAGGATTCGTTTTGGATCTGTTTAGGATCCGGATCCATACACATCTGGATCTGGATCCTCATTCTTATTACCCAATAGATCCGGGTAGGATATGGATCATTGCCTAAAAAACGGATCTAGATCTAGATCTAGATCTTAGAGGACCCTGTTCAAATCCTAGCGTCATCTCTCGGCACCACCATCACTTTGCCCATCACTTGTGGAGTTGTGGTGCACCACCACTTTGCGCACCACCTGTCGTGCACCACCACTATGCACACCACCCATGGTGCAACACCAATCCTCCAATCGCCAGGAACGCAGCCGCACACCTGCTGCACCACCACGACATTGCTGCAGCCCCGGCCCGTGTTTCTCTCTCGCCTCTCTCTCTTATTCGTGTATTCCCCTGCTTTGCTCGCTGCTACACCATAAGTCCATAACGTCACCGCTTGACCACCAGCGCATACTTCTAGCCTGGTGACGTCGAACCACTGTAGCCGCGCAGAGCCACAGCGCCTGCTTCTCTGCCCCTTCGTTTCTTCCCGTGCTTCGTTCGCTGCTGTTCTCGCTGTTGCACCAAGATTGAGGACTGACGAACGCCGCCCCCTACACGAACTGCCGCCTTCATGTGGTGCTTCGCCGCACCACTGGGATCTGCTATTCGGTTTCGCCGGAGCTTCGAGCTCCATTGTCTTGTGTTTCCTCCCTGCTCTAGTAGCAGAGGTACACATACCCATTTGTTTCTCAGTCTGACTTTTGTCTTGAAGGTTAAGAGTTTAAGACCAATTCTATTGTTAGTTAGTTCAACTTTGGGCCTAAAATCTGATTCAAGTAATTAAAATATTTTTGATTTGTTAGTACAATTTGTTGGGCTAAAATCAGATTTACATGAGTGTTAGACAAAGCCACTTAGGCTATTAGAGACTATCTGAACTGATTTATTTAGGAAACCTAATGTAACTTATATTCATATAATTGGGCTAATGGAGACTCACTAAACTGATTTAGTGTTTGATTAGACTATGCTACTTTAGTTTGTTAATTAAATATAATTGTTGAGCTCAAAATCTTATTTGTTCAAGTTAAACTATTTATTTTAATTTTTTGGGTTTGACTTATTAGAATTAATGGACTGATCAATAGTTCCAATCAAACTACTTCGCCTAACTTTATACCCTTAAACTAATGGGCTAATATTGTATTACTCACTTAACCGATTTTGATTTTTGGTTATGCTAAACTAATTATTTTCATTATTCAAAGAATAAGAATGGTTATAAATGTTATTATGTTAAATAAGTTTAAATTCACTAATAAATACATGTTTATGGTACTTTCAAACAAAATGTTTAAAGTGTTAGAAATCAAAGGGTTTCAGATGAATCGACTTATTAATCTCTTACTTAGTTCAATTTGAGAAATTTTAAATCATAGGTTATATTATGACATTATGGAGTTATAAAATTGGAGGTGATTTAAGCAAGAATCATTTGATTGTTTAGTGAAAAATTTCTGATTGTGGGACATGTTGTTATAACTTTAAGAAGGTTATATATGCGATTCTTGAAGGCTAAGTTATGACGATACTTAAAGAGTAAGAAAAGGAATAGCTTACGAGGTAATAACCTTCATGTCTAGCATTTATACATGCCCGTATATGTTATATGTAACCTTTATGTCCAGCATCTATGCATTCCCGTATGAGTTGTGTGTAATGCCATGCTCGAATGTGATTCTATGATGTTGTGATGATATGATTATGTGTTACAATTTTTATGTGGCATGATGAAATACGTTATGATTCAATGATGTCTATGTATACTATGAACGATGATGTTATGACTTATAAAATCTGGTTATCACTATTTATGGATGTTGTTCGAAAATATGAATATATGCAAACTTGTAAAGGTGGATGATTCTATTGGCTTGACATTATGAACTGAACTGGCAAATGGGTAAGTTACAGGTGGAGGAATTATGTTTACGATATATGAATGAACACGGACCAAAAGGGTCATATGATAATGTTAATGTTATGTCCAAAACCTGTACTTGCCAATGAACTATGATCACTCATATGATCTTTGTCGACAAACTATTCAATGATAACGCTTTCTAATCGTAATTTCGAACAATTACCAATATGATGTGATATATATCTGTGCATGAAAATGTTTATGAACTAAAACCATTTTTCTGGGCTCGAGTACATTTATAGAGTTTTCAATTCATTTTAGGTTATTTTTCGTGTTTTCTCTTTTCTATATTTTATGAAATTATTCAGGTGTTATGAAGATAGCGCAGGATCAATTATGTCAAGGATGCTCCCAAAAGATTAAGTTGAAGTGATTCTGTATAATTTTGGGATATTTCGAATCCCTGTGTATTAAGGGTAATTATTATGAATCATTGTTGCTCTAAGTTGATCATTTGTGTATTTAAGAGACCATATTATGCTATTAATTCATTAGCGCGCCCTAACCCACAGTCTTAAGTTATGATTTCGCTGATAATTAAGGTTATGTATTTTCGAGGAGTTACAGAACCCTAGTTTACGTCATGCCTATGTAGGCCCAATATAAGTCTAACCCCAATCCATCTCAAAGTCAAACCCATGTGCATCTCCCATTCTCTCCCAATTTTAAGTCCATAAGGACCCAATTCAAACCCTAGTCTAGTTTGCATCTCCATATAGACCCTAGCCGAGTTCATTTTGATTCCAAACCTACAGAGAACCAAGTCTAAAGTCTAAGTACTCCATAACGGAAACCATAAGTCTACTAAAGCGAGCATTCCTTAAGTCTACATAGGCAATTTTTGAATCTAAGCTGCTTACTCTAACATAAGTTCCAATGTATAATTGTCTAACATGCATACTCAAACATAAGTTTCAATGTCTAGTTAGCTAGCCTGTTTACTCTAAATGTAAGTTCAAAGTCTGGTTGCCTATAGCCTACTTGCTTTAAATCAAGTTCAATGTCAAGTCTCCTTTATTATCTAATCTGTTTTACTGTATAGCTAGCCTATGTACTCCAAATGTAAATTCAAAGTCTAGTTTTCTTGTCAGCTTGCTCTAAATTAGAGATGGAAATCACTAGTGGAAAAAACCACACCTAATGCGGCCAAAACTGGTTTTTCAGATGCAGTTTTGGTCCGCATTAGGTGGGCTCGCAGCAGGTGTGTAACACATTTTGATGCGGTCCAAAACCGCATCAGAAAACAATAATTTGATGCGGTTTAGTGGGAAAACCGTATCAGAAAACAATAATCTGATGCGGTTTATGGGGAAAATCGATTCAGATTAGCTTAAAATCTGGTGCGGTTTTTTCCATAAACCGCATCAGGTTTTTAATATATATATATATATATATATATAAAGCTTGTATCTCTATCTTAATTAGAAAACATCTCACGCATGCGTTGTATAAAATACTCAAAATGGTATTATTATACATAATATTTATAAATGTACTACAAATGAAGTTATAAATAGGTACTCAAATCAAAAATAAATATATGAAGTGAGTGTAGCTAATAACATAATCCTAATAAAAATGCTGAAAGCCGCGACATCATCCTCACATGCAAATGTCGGTAAGGTAGCGTGCTAGCAAATCCCGAACCTCGTTTATCTCGGAGGGGTGAAAGAATCCTCCCTTGGCTTGCCCTTGATGAACACCTTATAAAAACAATCATAACGAAACACACATAAGAAGTCAATAATGAGACTAAGTGCGGAAGGTTAATGAAAGTTGAGCTAAGAAGTCAAAAAATCGGCCTGAAATGACTTTTACTTACCCAAAATGGGTTTCAAAGCATCAGAAATGGTTTTTCTTGACTCTAATGGTTATATATGTAGCTATTAGAACTATATATGTCTCAACATGTGGCTAAATGTGAGAATTTAAGGAAAATGAACATGAAAGTCTAATATCGGCCCTAAATGACCTTCATTTATCCAAATTGGGTTTCAAAGCATGAGAAATGGATTTTCTTGACTCTAATGGTTATATATGTAGCTATTAGTACTATATATGTCTTAACATGTGGCTAAATGTGAGAATTTAAGGAAAATGAACATGAAAGTCTAATATCGGCCCTAAATAGCCTTCATTTACCCAAATTGGGTTTCAAAGCATGAGAAATGGTTTTTCTTGACTCTAATGGTTATATATGTTGCTATTAGTACTATATATGTCATTACATGTGGTTAAATGTGGAAAAATATGTAAATTGAACTTGAAAGGCCAAAATAGGTCCAAAAAGGCGAAAATGGGTTGTCGTGTATAATACCTTCTCAATATCCCCGACTTCCTTGCAATTTGAGGCTATATCGAACATGAACCTCAACACATAGTAGCCTCACTCGGTTCCCCGGGTTGTTGATCAGCACACTAATTATAGAATTACATTAAAAAATTATGGAAGAAACATACATGTTTGTTTTTTGTAAAAGAAAGAAGTAGAAAAATAATATGAGTTACCTTCATTGCTTTCCACTGAGGAACTCTTCCTGTTCTCCCAGCCTTCTTCAAGCAGCTGTAGTTATTTTAATTACATGTGAGAAACGGACAAAGGAAGAAATTAGTGAAACGTGTTGGAGCTAATAATAAACATACCTATTTATACATGATTTGAGGAGTAAGGATCGTGGTGGATGTTGAGCTGCAGAATCAAACTGATATATTGTGTTGTTTGAAAGAGAAATAACAAGAAGCGACCAATGGGCACTAAAATCACAAGACTCTTGGAGTAATCTTCAATTCAAAGCACAGCCATATACATAACATATATTACTATATATTGCAAAGAAAGTTCATACATTTCATAAGTACCGATGTTATACCTCATGAATGCTTGAATTAACGAAACATTCAACATATCTCCGCAAAGGAACTCTTTCACATCACCCTTGGACACCCATGTCGACGCTTCCTCATGGTAGTTGAATTCTGTGGTTCCCAACTTAACCTCCAAAGGTGTATCATCCGGCATTTCGCTTATTACAATTTCATGTTTGAATTTCTAATTTTTTGCTTTATTAGGTCAATGGCGAGCCAAGTATGGTATTTGGATCGGTCTTTCTATACGCAAGCTTAACATCAATTGGTCATGGAGACACATTTCTCCTACCTTGTTGGATTTGATGTGGACAGACACTATGGTAAACACCTCTAACATATCATATATACTTAAGTTGTAAAAGAAGCCTTTTTAGGCCATTTCGGGTCTTTTTCTTTCCAAATGAATGAATATGAATAGTTTCATGCTAGTTTAAGTTGTAAACACCTCTAACATATCATATATACTTAGTTTCATGTGTTTAATGTAGAGTTGATCATGGGCCGGGCCGGGCCGCGGCCAAAAATTTTTGCCCATTGGTCAGGCCGGGCCTAAATTCGGGCCGAATTTTTGTGTCCAAAGCCCGCTATTTCGCGCCTAAATTAGCGGGCTTTTGCGGGCCAAAATGGGCCGGGCCAAAAAATAGACTAAAAAGCCGTTTTTGGCTAGCCCAAAGCCAAAAAAGTACGGGCCCTGCCCGCGGGCCGAAAAATTCTGCCCAAAAACGGGCTGGGCCGGGCCAAAATGATCACCTCTAGTTTAATGGTAGTTTTGATTGGTAATACAACATATAGACAAGTTGGAACCAAAATAAGCCATTTTAGGCCATTTCGGGTCATTTTCCTTCCAAATAAATGAATATGAAAAGTTTCATGCTAGTTTAAGTTGTAAACATCTCTAACATATCATATATACTTAGTTTCATGTGCTTAATGGTAGTTTTGATTGGTAATACGACATATAGAAAGGTTGGAACCAAAAAAGCCATTTTGGGCCATTTTCTTTCTAAATGAATGAATATGAATAGTTTCATGCTAGTTTAAGTTGTAAACACCTCTAACATATCATATATACTTAATTTCATGTGTTTAATGGTAGTTTTAATTGGTAATACAACATATAGACAGGTTGGAACCAAAACAAGCCATTTTGGGCCATTTTCCTTCCAAATGAATGAATATGAACAGTTTCATGCTAGTTTAAGTTGTAAACTCCTCTAACATATCATATATATTTAGTTTCATGTGTTTAATGGTAGTTTTGATTGGTAATACACCATATAGACAAGTTAGAACCAAAATAAGCCATTTTGGGCCATTTTCCTACCAAATGAATGAATATGAATAGTTTCATGCTAGTTTAAGTTGTAAACACCTCTAACATATCATATATACTTAGTTTCATGTGTTTAATGGTAGTTTTGATTGGTCATACAACATATAGACAAGTTGTAACCAAAATAAGCCATTTTAGCCTATTTTGAAAAATAGAATATGTTTCACATTCCCGACTTGGTTCCATACAAGAAGCAGTACTTGTCTGCTGTGGACACTAGATGGATGGATTTTAAGAGCAAATTAGTATCTGGTTGGATAACAATGACGAGAGTGAGATCAAAGAAAGAGAAGTTAGGTGATAGTCTGCCAGATGTATACAAGCACATCAAGAAGGAGGATTTGGTCACCTTCAAAGAAAAGATGACGTTAGTTGATGCTATAGTAATTTTATAATATAATTATTAACTTGGTTTTATTAATCTAAATAATATTATACTAACTTATTGAATTTTTTTTGCTGGAAAAAGCGAGAAAAGGCGCTCGAGAGCGCAAAAAAGAACACACATCATCACCACTTAGGTTAGAGGAGCTATAGGATGCTGGAGAGTTGTGGAGGCAGAAGAAATTCGGTCGACCTAGTTTTGATTCTGGATCGTCGTCTAGTACACCATCCTCCTCGATGTCCTCCACTTTTAACCGGGCTGATGATTGGTGGTGCGCGATGCATAAGAAAGATCCTGTTACTAAACAGCGATTTATTCACTGGTAGAAT
The DNA here is from genome assembly GCF_026745355.1 of Beta vulgaris subsp. vulgaris. Taxonomy (NCBI): domain Eukaryota; kingdom Viridiplantae; phylum Streptophyta; class Magnoliopsida; order Caryophyllales; family Amaranthaceae; genus Beta; species Beta vulgaris. The sequence goes on from NC_079208.1 coordinate 14,533,448, forward strand.
AATTGCTATTTGTTGCGGTGATATTGCTATGGTTTTACCCATACGCAGCAATATATCACGTAAAAAAAATAAAAAAAGATATTGATGCGGTTTCGGCCTAAACCGTAGCAATATGGTATCAACAGCAATTTTTTTTGAAAGAAATTAAATTTTTGACCAGATGTATTGCTGCGGTTTTTTATAAGAACCGCAGCAATATATTAAAATATTATTAAAAATAATATTTTAATATATTGCTGTGGTTCTTTTAAAAAACCGCAACAATATTATTTTAAAAAATATAAAACCCATCAGTTAGGGGTTTTTCATCACTTGCCTTCTCTCAACCTCACACACGCCTCTTCAGTCTTCAGTGTTCTCTCGCCCCCCCCCCCTCTCTCTCTCCTATCTCCTCTCTCCTCTCACGCACGCAGTTCTCTCTCATCCTCTCTTCACCGGCCGTTCTTCATCTTCCGCTTCCGATCTGTTTCTTTTGTTCACCGGCAATATTTCTGAGTGAAAGCAGCACCCTCAATATTCACCGGTGATGCGAGGCGAACAAAGTCAAGCGGACGGAGCGACGCGACGAAAGCCACCAAAGCCACCGGCGTTCGATCCAGTTCGCCATATCTAGAATTTTTTTGTTATTTCACCATATCTAGAATTTTTTTGTTATTTCCTATAATTTCTGTTTGTTTAATTTTTTTGTAATTTCACCATATCTAGATTTTTTTTGTTATTTCCTATAATTTCATATTCTTTTTTTTGGTCTTTTAGTTATTCTTTGGATGGTAAGTTATCAATTCATTTACTTTTTTGATAATATTTTCTAAAAACTGAAATTTTAACTTTGTTGTTGTTTATAAAATGTAAATAGTGGATATATTAATTGCCTGGTTTTAATATTTTAAATTTGATTGTAAAATACAAAAAAAAAAAAAATTTTTTTAGTTGTACCAGTTAATATTGCTGCGGTTTGAAGCAATAACCGCACCAATATGCGAATTTTTCATTATTAAATAAATCATATTGCTGCGGTTTTTACTAAAAACCGCAACAATATCCTTTATTATTCTGATATAAAATACATATATTGTTGCAGTTTTACCCAAAAACCGCAGCAATATTGAAACATATTGATGCGGTTTAAAACCGCAGCAATATAATTATTACTTATTGCTGCCCCCCTTAATTGATGCGCGCACAAAACTGCAGCAATAGACCACTTTTTGACCGTAGCAATAAGCATTTATTATAGTAGTGATTCCAGCTGAGGAAACAAAGATTGCAGCTGACAAATACGTATGTATATCATTATAATTAACTTTTAGTTTGACATGAAATTTTTTTTCATTTATTAACTACATTATTACTGTTAAATTGCTTTTTTTGGGCAGTTGGAGTACAAGGAGAAGCAAGCCAAGGGTGAGTTCAGTCCGGTTCGTAACAGAGACGCCCTTTTTATGGCTCTTGGAGAGAAGCCAGATCATTCGGGTCGCTGTTACGGTTTTGGGGGCATGAATGTGGGCTATACAAAGGCTTTTGGCTACGTACCTCATACGCACTATAGGAGATCGAGTCAGGAACAAGAGGAGGCACTCATGCGGAAAATGAGTGAAAGGTGGAGGGACACTCATTCTCCTCAGCTGAAGGTACATATAATTATTATACATACATGTGCTTTATATACACTAGTAGAAAAAAGGCTACTTGCTGCGGTGAAAAAGTGTCCTATTGCTGCGGAATAGGGCGCGCAGCAATTAAGGGCGCAGCAATAGGTATTAATAATATTGCTGCGGTTTTAAACCGCAGCAATATTACGTAATATTGCTGCGGTTTTAATGACCAAACCGCAGCAATATAAGGAATTGTGGTGAAATAAGGTGGCCCAAAAAAGTAATATTGCTGCGGTTTCTGGCCCAGAACCGCAGCAATATTACTTTTTTTATTATAAAAAAGTAATATTGCTGCGGTTTCTGGCCCAGAACCGCAGCAATAGGTACTAGTACAGGCAAAAAAATTTTTTTTTTTTTTGAAATTTTGCAATTAAATTTGAAAGATTAAAACCATACCACTAACCCATCCACAATCCATCCAATTCACATACAAAATGAAGATGAAATAACATGAATTTCACTAATATATAAAACTAAAAAAAACTAATTACATACATAATACAAAAATCAAAAAGTAAAAACAAAAATAAGCAACTATTACAACTTAGACTAATTAAAAAAACTATAATAAAAAAAAAAAATAAGAAACTGATCTCTAAAATAACGAAAAAATCTAAAACCATATCTAAAAACGACAAAAATAAAAATAAAATCCTAAAAATTAAAAAATCACAGATCTGGAAACGAAAAAAAAAAAAATCCAAAAAAAAGGTTCAGGCTCGAAGTACACCGAATCTGGTTTTCGAACGAAATTTGGTTGAGAACGATTGAAAAAAATCAAAAACGATTCATGGCTTTGCTCTTCTCTCGCCAATGATTCATCAACAACACCGGATTGTCGCTCGCCTACGATTCATCAACAACATCGGATCGTCGCTCGCCAACAACACCGGAACCGGAACCGAATTGTCGCTTCGTTGCTTCCTTATGCGTACCCTTCAAATCTGGTCTTCGTTGCTTCGTTATGCGAAGTAGGACCGCCGCAACAGGCGTTTGTCCGTTGATAAGACCGACGAACGAACGGTTGAAGAAGCACGACGAACGAAAAGAACAAACCAGATATGACGATGAAGAACGATGAACGACAAAGAAGAGGAGAGAAGTCAGATTGTTAAAGCACGACGAACGACAAAGAAGAGGAGAGATGTCAGATATGACGGAGGAAATGAGAGAGAGTGAGGAGAGAGACGGCTGGGAGAAGTTGTGAAGGAAGACAAATGAGAGAGAGTGAGGAGAGAGACGGCTGGGAGGAGTTGTGAAGGAAGACAAATAAACCCTAGGGCCGCGTCTCTTTTTTTTTTAAGCAAACAATATTGCTGCGGTTTTGGGCGGGAAACCGCAACAATATATTTTTAAAATATTTTTTATTATATTGCTGCGGTTTCCCGCCCAAAACCGCAGCAATATTAGTCTCTCCAAGCCCCACATTTTTTTCAAAATGCATCCGTTGAACAATATTGCTGCGGTTTTGGGCGGAAACCGCAGCAATATTGTTATTTTCTATTTTTTCTTTTCTTTTTGCGTGTAATATTGCTGCGTATAGGTAAAACCGCAGCAATATCACCGCAGCAAATAGCATTTATTCTACTAGTGATACAAAAAATTTATCTTATATACATGTCCTTAATACAAATAATTATCATATATACATGTGTGTTTTATTCAAATAATATCAAAAATTATCTTATATACATGAACTTTACGTTGCTGTTAGGACGAGGTTCCATGTCGATTGTATTTGATAGATCCAACTAGTGGAGAGACTTGTCTAGTGGCAGATGCATATTCTTATGCTTTTGATGAGACCACTACAGTTCATGGGTCTAGAATGATGATTGATCACCTGAAAGTGAAAATTCATCGAATTATAGAGAAATATGGTCATTTGCTACTACCTGTTCTCGTCCCTGCATATGAGATCGACACTACAGCTACTGCTTTGGGTACTTGGGTGCAATGGCCAAAAAATTTAGCACAAATGTTAAGTGATGAGGTAGTTGTACATAGGCCTCCATTTTTGTAAAAAATAATAGCTTTCAATTTAAAAATTTCATAATCTTATGCGCGTTTTGAAAAATGATTATTAGGTTACACCGACACCTAAAAAACAAAAAGGGATTTCAGGGGAGGTTGTTAGATCTTCTAGCCAGCTGCATTCAGTCGGTTCGACTTCTCATTTTAGTCCAGTTATCGATGATCGATCGTTCTTGGACTCCCTCAATAAAGACTACAGGGAGTTAGCAGATACGCTTGCCCTTGTCGTCGCAGACGATGATGTTGTAGGTGTTACCTTGCCGAGATCCTTGTTCCATTATTCAAAAGATGATGGCACCGCTTTTCTGACCAAGGAGGATATTGGTCAGTTTTCGAAAGGAGAAATGATTTAACATTTCTATTATCCAAGTGTACATGAGGTAACAATAATCAAAGTTATGATTTTTTTTTACATTTAATTATATGGTAGTTGTATTTTTCACATATAATTTACTTTTGCCAATTTTTAGGGCTACGCAGTCGGACTTGGATGGATTTGGGGATGCTATTGGACATGTTTGTTGGATGTGTCCGCAAAGTACCGCTGCGGAGGTGCATGCATCGGAGGAGGTAACGAAGTACATTGTGCATGCTATGATGGGACCCGTAGATGTAGGTGCTAGTATCATGTTCGCGCCAATCTTTCAAGAGTAATATTCTATCTTAATATCTACAAATATTGATTGTTGCATGATATGTGATTTTTTAAGTAATTAGTGTTATTCAATCTTGCAATAGCCATCATTGGATGCTCCTTGTTTTATGTCCCTTGCTCGGGATAATTTATACCTTCGATTCTGCCAGCTTTCACAAACTGCAGAAGTTAAAGCTTAAAACGCCTATGATAGCGTAAGTTGATATACGTTTGATATACTTTAAATGAATTGAGATTATAGCATACAACAATTAAAGACTAAATCATTTGATGTTGTGTTATCTAGTGCTTTTAGGAGGTTTTGGATGAGCGGCTACAAATTCGTCGGGAGAAGCTTTTGTGGAAAAATTTTGAGGTATATATAATAGAATTGCTTGATTCAATTAAAAGCTTACTTTATTCTCATTATACGGTAAATTTTCTCATTTTCTTAAAACTTTGATCAAAGTGCCCGCAACAACAAGGAGGCCACGGAGTGCGGTTATTTTGTGATGCGATACATTTTTGACGTACTCGCTTCATATTTTGGTTCGGAGGATTGGACAAAGTAAGTTCATATAATTATTCATTTCATATTTAATATATTTAACTATTTGATGCTAACTTTGGTAAATTATTTTCAGGTTGCTCAAACCTTTACGAAATATCCTTATACGGAGGATCAAATCAATGAGGTGAAGAATAAGTGGGCAAGATACTTTATTGATGAGTGCATTGCGTAGGTTAGTTAGTTTATGTTAATTTTCTTTGTTTTTCTAACTTTAGACGAACATATACATTATTGCAACTAATACCAACCAACATTGTAGTGATTTGGATTTCATGATATATGTATATACGTTGGATTCGCTAAATATTTTTGTTGGATTATTGAATTGTATTTATGATGTTGGTTGTTGGGTTGAATATGATGTTGGTTGTTGGGTTGAATATTGGATGATGGATGTTGAAGATGGTGGTTGTTTGATGGAATTTTGGATTTGCTTGGATGGTGGATCTCGGAGATGTTATTGGTTGTTGTATAGGTTAATTCCCAATTATAGGTTTATCCAATTTACAAACGGAGCTCTACCAAAATTTATGCAGAAAATTTAATAGCATATTGCTGCATAGCTTCCTCAAGATTGCATATATAGCTTCCCAATCAATATTAAATACAATAAAAAAAAAAAATTTTAAAAAGAAGGCATATTGCTGCGGTTTCTAGGCCAAAACCGCAGCAATATGCCTTATAATATTTTTTTAATAAGGAATATCGTTGCGGTTTTGGCCCAAAACCGTAGCAATATTTCCTTTATTATATTTTAATAAGGAATATTGCTGCGGTTTTGGGCCAAAAACCGCAGCAATATTCCTAAGTAAATAACAGAAATAAGGAATATTGTTGCGGTTTCTGGCCCAAAACCGCAGCAATATTCAGTGTTAACTAGATAATACATAAAAATATTGTTGCGGTTTGGCCTAAAAACCGCAGCAATATTTGTAGATATTGTCGCAGTTTAAAATCGCAGCAATATAATTATTGCCTATTGCTGCCCCCTTAATTGTTGCGCGCCAAAAACCGCAGCAATAGGCCACTTTTTGACCGCAGCAATAAGCATTTATTCTACTAGTGAACTACAAGAGGGGGGTGAATTGTAGTTGAGGGAAAATTTTCGAATTTATAAAGCAGAATAGAAATATCTTTAACACTTAAGAGAAAAGACACACGAAATTTTACAAGAAAAACTTCCTAGGCCCAATAGGAAGAAAAACTTTGACCCCAAGGGATTTTAATCTCAACTTTCTTTAATGGAATAGGCCAAAAGAATCTCTCTTTACAACCTAACAAGGACCTTCTTTGTTCCTCTAGGAACTTGTTCCCAGTCACTCAATTCCCCCTCAACTGATGACACTCACTTTGACTTGACTAGAAGTCTTCTCTTTTCTCTCGTTCTTTTTCTCTTTTTATCTCAAAGATATTATCTGAATTTTTTCTCTCACCCAAACACTTAGAATATTACAAGGAAAAGTGGAAGAAGAAAAATGCATAAAAACTTTCTAAATAATAATTGACTTTTTAGAGCTAAAAAATTATATGTTTTTCTTCGACAAATTTTCTACTTATATAGTTGTTGAAATCGACCATCTTCTACCGGAATTTTATTGCTCCATGATCTCCTAATTTCATGCTTGTAAGATCGTGTGAAATCATGGCCTAAATTTGCTGCGCATGTTCAATAAGTATAGCAACGGTAAAATAGCAGCTCCCACTATCCGTTAGTGGAGAGAAATTCCAGCAGGTAGTTGCTTCTGCTTAGCCGATTGTTATGAAGGTTAGAGATCTTCGAGGACATGGTTCCTCCTTTTATGCAGCGCACCACTTCATCCAACTAAATCGTCGAGTAACGTTTTGCTCCAATGCGAGTTTTAATGGTATTTCAACAATAACAATAGCCATATCTAATAACTAAGAATCTTTAATAAAAAGATTCTAAGTTAATAGATCATCAAATATACCTTATAATTCCAACCGAATAAAAGCGGTATCTTGACTTAAATTATAAAATCTTTCACTACAATATATATAAAATAAACATGACAACATTTTTGGTGTTTTATAATTTTCTAAAATAACATAATATTATTACCTAAGTATTTGGCATCATCAGAACATGGAATACAACACTTAGCTTTGCAAAACCCTGACCATGCATAGCATTTCATCTATACCTTTGCTTCGCATAACCCTGACCTTACATAGCGTCTCATGATGCCTTAGAGAATCTAAGTTTGCGTTTAGAATCATCTCCATCTCGACACAAACTACTTTTACTTTCGGTTTCATGAAACTCGGTCGAAGTGGGGGGCATCTATAGACACATAATTGTTTCTCCCCATTTAGCACCCAATGATGAAAGATACCGTCTTTCTAATTGGTTTAATCCAAAGGAAGAGTGATCTAAAAGGCTAAAACCTAAATCATTTTATCAACAAAGTATATATATTTGGTTAAACAATTCCGAGCCCATTTTTGAGAGCCCAATTAATCACTCATGATAATTAATTTGTATTTTTAAACCCATTTTTGAAAAGCAAGATTAATTGTTCTTGATAATTAATTGTATTTCAGTAAATATTAACTATTCTTGATAATTAATAAATATTTTCCAAATCAAGGGTATTATAAAAATTAGATTTTTATTTCTAAAGATAACTTATTTCAGACATCAAAAGATAATATTGATCAAAGATAAAAAGAGATATTTTAATTATGGAAAACCGCTTAGATCTTCATTGTGTCACGCGCACTAGGTTATGCGCGCGTAATGTTGAAACTGTCAACAAAACGAAGAAATACAGGGAAGTCTGTGCTAGGCGCATAGCCCATGAGCAAAGCGCATGGTCATGCTTAGAGCTTACATTATTCCATGCATCAGACACAGGTCTTCATTTTATCTAGTCGCTTGATTTTCAAACTCATTTCTCCTATAAGTAGTCTTGCTTTCGATGAACATTTTATGGACTTTTCATACGAGTTTCACATAAACTTTTACCACAAATTTCCTACGACACCTTACATACAATGAAAGCACTCAAACACACATTCACACTTATGTTCAAACACGTATTCAAAGTCCATTCGAATATCATATTTCAATATTCAAGATTTCTCCTCCTATTGATCATTACATAAGACCCATTCGATAAAGGTATACTTCCCGAGGGTTAAATTTCAATTAAATTCTTGTTTTACTAACAATCTGCTTTTTACGACGTAGATCTTAAGGGAATGGATTTTTCGCCAAATGAAGCCTTTTATATATGCGAGTTTGTTAATTGCAGCCTTTTCATTTCAAACTCTCCAATTATAGCCTTTTAAATTAAATGTACATTTAAGTTGCAGCCCAATTTGGATTTAGGGCCAAAAGTGACGTCATGGTTAACCTCCAACGGGAAATTTTGTCCCAACCTTTTGTGAAACCCTCAATTTTTCTCTCTCTCCTCTGACCTTCAGTTGATCTCTCTCCTCTTTCTCCTCTGACCTCCATTTTGTCTCTCCTCTCTCTCCAGCACCACCATTTTCTCTCTCTTCTCTCTCCTATTCGTGTTGGCATTTTCGAAAATATGTGGCAATGACTGAAAATTTTGCGGGAAGCTCCATACAAGCATCTTCTACTTCGAAATCTGGACCCATGATATTCCCTAAGTAAGTTACCCTTTATCTTTTCCATTTGCAATTCTTTAATGGCATAATTAATTGTTGTTTATTCACTTTGATTCTTGTTATTACTTAGATATATTTTAGTGTTTAACCTAAGATAACATAAGACATTGTTAATTAAGTTTATGGTTGCAAAGTTTTTATTTTTAACTTTATTTAATTTGAAATTGAACAGGGATTTTGGCATCAAACCCCTTCCTCTTGAAATTGGAATTAGGCTGTTGTATGGGGGGAATTTTGAGAATAAGAACTTAATGGTTAATTGGGTTGGGGGCCATTGTATTTGGATGGTCAAATTCCTGTGAGGAGGATATGCTTGTTGAGAAAGCAGGTAGAGTATAGGGGAAGAAGAACATGTGCAGCAATTGCAAGCACATGGGTCACAACAGAAGAAGCTGCAACAACCAAACATATGTTTCCCCTGTTGCTGATGAAGCCCCATTTACTGGGAAGCCCCCCTCCACTGATCCTTGGTGTAAGCACAGAAGAGAAAAAAGAGAACAAAACAAGGTACTAACCTTCTCTCATCCTAGTCATGTGCAATATTAAGAAGGGTGTTGATTTTTGTATTTTGTTTGTTACAAGGTTGCTAGAGCTGCTGCCAGAGATGCTGCACAAGCTTCACAGGCTACAAACTTGGATATGGTGGGTTCACAAGCTTCTCAGCTAACCACAACAAGTTCTTCTAGGCAACCACATAGTCCAAGTCACATGATGTCATAATAGATAGTCTTGTAATGCTTAAACAATGTTATGTTGCTTTTGAACAAAGTTTGTGTAACCTCGTTTATTTAGAACAATGTTATGTTGCCTTTCTTAGTTTGGAGAACAATCATTTTTTTGGAGTTTGGAACAACTTTGAATGCAAGTGAAATTTGGTTGAACAAACACAAAATGTTATTTCATCCCCATTTCATTCATTACATTACTAATTCACTTACTACAACCTTAGATAAAACCTTACATATTACTAATACACTTAGATAATGAGCATTGGAAGCTTCTTACAAATCATAACAATTCCCCCCCATTACATCTCAAGTTAAGATGAAGTACCAAAACAACAATATGGCCAAAAGTGCACATATTACCCAAACCTCACATTTCAGTCCTAAACTAACCCTTGTCCTATTCATCTTCAACATAATTTTTTCTGTGTCCTTCTTCGTTTCAAGTACAACTGATTCCATCAGCTTCCTCTTGAGCATCCCAACTTCATTGCTTAGTTGTCTCTTGTCTTTCATTAGCCCTAATATTACATCTCTCTGCCAATCTGTCGGGTCTTCCTCATCAATCCACTTAAAGTACTTGCATCCCCTTGTGTTGGTGTCAGCATCAAGTTTGGCATGCATAAAACCTTCTCACCGGATTGTCCTTAGTCCAAGCTCTCTTTTGAAATGTACAGCCCACAATTACACCTCTTACCATCTTGACTCCAACATCTACCCTTCTTAAACATAATTCCTGCCACATAAGTATCAAATCATGATTACAATTGCACTTATTTAGGTTTTGAAATCAAAAGCCCTAATTTTGAGATCAACAAACCCTAATTGTTTCACCCAAAAATTTTGAAATAAAATTCCTAAAAATCCCGAACCAAAAAAATTGGGGAAAAAACCAAGAATTTAGTTGTACTAACCTTGTCTTATGATGCGCAACACTCCAAATCAAATGAAAATGCACTGAATTGAAGGAGAGGAGAGAGAAAAACAATCTCAAATGTGTTAATGGTTGAGAGAAGAAACAGAGAGAAAAAACGAGGGAAATAAACTAAAGCAACTGAAGTCAGAGGAGAGAGAGATAAAAATCGAGGGTTTTCAAAAGGTTGGGACAAAATTTCCCGTTGGAGGTTAACCATGGTTAACCATGACGTCATTTTGGCCCCAAATCCAAATTGGGCTGCAACTTAAATGTACATTCAATTTATAAGGCTGCAATTGGAGAGTTTGAAATGAAAAGGTTGTAATTAACAAACTCGCATATATAAAAGGCTGCATTTGGCGAAAAATCCTAAGGGAATTAACACTTTCTTGTTCATTCTTCTCTAAATCTCTCCGTTTTGTATTTCTTTTATATTTCGATACATTCTACGATTCATATGCATGTTGTATGGTTTAATGCTTTCATCACGTCACATGCTTATTTATGCTAATTAAAGACCTAAATAAGGTCTAATGCTTAATTTAGATAATTTGGACAATTGGGTTAGTTTTCTTGTAATTTGATTGCTTAAATAACATGTTATCAAAAATTAATTTTTTACGTGTTTAATGAATCGACATAGATTACTTTTTATATTGCATAAACATTTTGTGTGATTATATAATTGCATAACACTCGACATGAATCGTACTAAGTCGATGCTAACAACGAGGGAATTTGGATCTTGATCATATTCGTACCCTCACTCCCGAACTCATTTTTGGTTCATCGACCAATTATGAAGTCATGATGAGTAAATCTACATTGGATAAGTCCCCAAGATGTCCCTACGGTTTTTCATAATCCAATTAGGTTTATGAGTCTTCCTATAAAGACTTGGTGGCAACTTCTTTTTCAAAACAAGTTCAAACCAAAACCTTTAATTTACGATGAGGTAGTAAAATTTGCACTTATCCTGCATAGGCTCTACAAGCATCATTAAGTACAACTTAATTAAATAAAAGTATCATATTTTTTGCCTACTTCTACCATCATCATTAAGTACCATATGTTGTTGTCATCAATGCAAATTCATCTAACATCTTGAACTACCCAGCATGATCATGATCGTCGTTACCAACATAATATGTAGCATCTTCACTTGTACGATTTTGTTTGAAGTTAATGGTTTTTCAGGCAATAATATGTTGAGTTATGTTCTACATAGTCCAAAAGGTCAGTATAAATACTAAATAATTTTTTAAAATAGATTATTATTTTTGAAAATAATAGCATGAAGTAGGTTAATATTCATTTATTACTCTAGAAGAAAGAATCTAAATTATGATAATAATTATTAAAAAATTATTTAGAGATAAAAATAAAATAAAATAAAATAAAAAAGAGAGTTAGTGCCACTCTCCACTTAGAATGGCTTACTAATTTTTTTCACTTGGGTGGTGTAGCAAGTTTTTTTAACCATTTGGGTGGCTTAGCAAATAAATGACATAACAAAAAAAAGGAAAAATTGTATGAATAATCTCAACTTTCACTCGTCTTCTTAAAATAATCCTAACTTTAATATGAATCATTCTAGAATAATCCCAACTTTATCCCAACTTTTAAGGGGACCTTTTGAAAATAAGCCAAATTATCTTTTTTCTTGCCTACACTAATACATTTAAGTCAATAATATATTATTGAAAATTAATAGTCCAGATTACTTTGAGAAGGTACCCTACAAAGTTGGAATTATTGTAATAATTCAAAGTTGAGATTATTTTTAGAAGACTGATGAATGTTGGGATTATTCATGTTATTTTTCCCAAAAAAATTTGGTACCACTTGAGTAGCCTAACAAATTAGTTAAAATCTTATTACAATGAAATTTGTTTTAAAATGCGCTAAGAACCTTTTCATGATAGAGAAGTATCATGTGGCCGACATACATCCAATTCACAATCGAAATGGCACCATGTCAGAATTTCAAGGGGGAGCGGTGATACATGACGAGTCACAATGCTTGCCCACACGTTTTGATAATACATATTGATTGATAACACCATAGATTCCAATTTTTGGGATGTCTTCCACCATTAATATAAATTTTCAATTTTTTTCTTCAATAATTTTATGGTTACACAACCTTTCTGAAACTGGGGCTCAGTTCAGATTACTCTAATCAAACAGGTAAAAAAGTATAGTGAATCTTGTTTAACTAGAACATGCGTTGCACACATGATTTTGTAATTACATACCCCCATGCTTTTCCTTTTTTCTCTTTCATTCATAGCCCAACTCTAGTTATGAGCCACATAATTTTCGATTTACCATGATAGAATGTAAGAACAAACCGGATCTTTTCCCCAACTTATCTCAACTTTCATCATTGTCTTGTTTTTCTACTCTTATGTTAAGTTTCTCGATCCTTCGAAATTCCCACTTATGTATCTTCACTTGTTTGGTGCTCATTCCCTTTTATTCTTCCTTAACTTTGAAAACTTTGATGCTTGCATCAAGGTTTGACAGAGAAAATAAACAAGCGGGAGTGAGAGGAATGTTTTTATGTGTAGTATTTCTTGAATGACTATTACATTCCTAGCTTTATATAGACTAAGAAAGAGAGAAAAGGAGGGAAGATCCTCCACTATCTCCACTGCTAGCTGCAGTGTACAGATGTATAGGGATCAGCACATGATCCTACTAATTACTTGCATAAAAGAAAAAATAAGTCACCTAGTACAACTGTAATAATAACACTACAAAACAAACTTGTAGATAATACTAGTTACTGGTGAGGTAGAAAAAAATAATAAAAAGAAGGGTAATATGCCTCCTTTTCTTCACTCCTCCTCAAGCTAAAAGGGATCGAAAAGAACTCCTAGCTTGGAGAAAAGATGAGTATGTTGAGAAATAGTAAGAGGCTTGGTGAAGACATCTGCAACCTGTTCAGTAATAGGAACCTCTTGAGTGATGATAGAGCCTTCTGAGATTTTTTTTCTCAGATGAAGTGACAGTCAAGCTCCACATGCTTGGTTCTGTCATGTTGTATAGAGTTGGCAACTACAGATAAGGCTGCCTTGTTATCAAAGTGCATGACTGTAGGTGGAAGATGTTTGAGACCAAGTTCTTTTAAGAGTTGAGATATCCAAGTAACTTCATAGGTTGTGAGGGCCATTGCCCTGTACTAGTACTAAGCTTCAACTGATGATCTGGCAACAACATGTTGTTTCTTGGACTTCTAAGAGAGAGGAGAGGAGCCCAATAAGATGCAAAAACTTGTGGTAGACCTTCTAGTCATAAGGCATCCAGCCCAAACTATCACACTATGTTGTGAGGTGAGGTCCTGATTGAGAAGCTAAAAGAATGTCTTGGCCTAGATAGTTATGATGTACCTTAGCATCCTTTTAGTAGCCTACATATGCACTGTAGTAGGTTTGTGCATGAATTATGATGATGTGTACATCATAGGTTATGTCTGGCCTAGTTATGGCTAGATAGATGAGCCTGCCTACCAATCTTTGGTACTCTGTGATATATATGAGGGAGAGGATCACCCATGTTTGCAGTGAGCTTGAGATTTGCTTCTAGTGGCAATCTCACAGGTTTAGCTTTATGCAGGCCATATTCTTTCACGAGATCAACAACATATTTCTTCTGAGAGATAAATTATCCCTAGTTGGATCTATCAACTTCTATACCCAGAAAATATTTGAGTGCTCCTACATTTTTTTATGTGGAAAGCTGAGGACAAATAGTGTTTCACATGAGTGATAGCTTGAGTGTCATTACCTGCTATGTGGAGATCATCTACATACACTAAGATAACAAGAGAGTGGCTAGTGTGCTTGGTGAAGAGTGAGTAATCTATTTTGGACTGAGTGAAGCCATAGTCCTTGAGAGCACTTGAGAGCTTAGAAAACCATTGCCTAGAGACCTGTTTGAGGCCATTTGAGAGATTTTTTTAGCTTGCACACTCTATTTTCAACAGGCTTTGGTGAAGAAGTGCAGGTAGGATTAACTGAAATTATGCTACATAAGGTTGTGTACCCAGTGGGAAGTTGCATATACACATCTTCAAATAGCTCACCATTCAAAAACACATTTTTGACATCTTTTGGATGATGTCCCAACCTTCAGTGGCTGATACTGCCAGTTTGGATTTGACTGTGGTGAGGTTAGCTACAGGGGGAAAAGTCTCTTGATAATTTATCTCATATTGTTGCTTGCAATCTAGAATGACCAGTCTAGCCTTGTGCCTTTCTATGCTGCCATCTGGATTGTGTTTGGTTTTAAACAACCACTTACAACCTATGGACTTCTAGCCTGCTGGAAGAGTAGTGATATCCCAGGTTTCATTGCTCTCAAGAGCTTGGAACTCCTCATTCATAGCCTGAACCCAATGATGATATTTGACTACATCTTTGAAGTATATTAGGATCATTTACATTAGTTGTGTGAGCTAGAAAGGCTGCAAATTGAGGTTGTATTTGGGTGATAGCAAGGTTGGCTATATAAGTGGCAAGTTGGTTTATTTGTAAAGGTTTTCAGTCACACTCATAGTCAGCTAGCCATGAAGGTTCTTTGTGAAGCCTAACTAATGTTCTGTGTGGGACAGGTGGTGGTGGTGGTGGTATAGGTGATGAATGGTTTGATAGTGGAGACTGCTTGGTCTTTGTAGGTGAAGGTTGTCCAGGTGGGGATGCAAGGGCTGATTTAGTATCTTCCTCTTGGTCTGCAAGATCTAGGTTAAAATCAAGGGTATAAGGAATTGTGTTTGGTTGGGTGGCGTTTGGCATGCTCACAGATAGGGGGTGTTTGTAAGGAGATTGAAAAGAGTGTATATTGTTAAGGAATATGTCTTCATGACATTTGACATCCCTGGAGGTAGATATTTTCTTGTTTAGCAAATTCAGGAGAGTATACCCTTTATTATTCATTGGGTAGCCTAAGAATACAAAGGGAACAACCCTTGGTTTAAACTTGTCCTTGTGAGAGGTTGGATTGTGGGCGAAGGCTAGGCACCCAAATGATTTCATTAGAATATAGTTAGTTTTTTTCCAAATACCACCTCATAGGGTGTTTTGTTGTTCATAACTGTAGATGGCAGGTTGTTGGTTATGTAGGTGGCAATCAACACACAATCACCCTAATAACATAAAGGCAGTCCTACTTGGAACCTAATGGCCCTAGCCATTTCAAGAATGTTTCTATGTTTTCTTTCAAATCTCCCATTTTGTAGGGGTCTGTCTACACAGTCTGATGTATTATCCCTAAATCTCCAGAGAATCTTTTGCAATTTGCATCACCAAACTCAAGGGCATTGTTAGATCTCACTATTTTCACCTTTGTCTAAAACTGGTTTTTGGCAAACAACACAAGCTTCCTAACAACAGCATGTGCTTCTTACTTAAGCTTTATGAGATGAACCCAGGTGGCTCTAGAGTAGCCATCCACAATAGTTAAGAAGTATCTATAGGATTATCTAGTGTTGACCTTGTAAGGGCCCCAAATGTCAATGTGGATCAACTCAAACATAGATTTTGCACAAGGCAAGCTAGCAACATATGGCAATTTAGTAAACTTAGCAAGAGGACATGTCGACCAAACATCATGTTTGGCATTGCTCAAATCAGGAAATACAACCAGTTTTGCAAATTTTGTTCATGGGTGCCTCCCCTAACCTATTATGCCACAAGTTACACTCATTTAACTTGACTACATTACACTTAGTATCTTTGTGCAACACATCATTGTTAGTCACTTGTGAGTGAACTTGATTGGCTCGATTGATTCTTGGTTTAATGATTTTTTTCCTTGCCTTGTTTTCTTCTTCTTTATGCGTCTACTAGGTAAAAAAATACCCCCTATTGCTTTCCCAATAGCCTTAGTTGCTTGAGTAGCACAATCCTGGATAACACAGTCCAGGGTAAAAATTCACTCTACATTCATTGTTTTGCATTAGTTTGCTAACAGACAATAAGTTATGTTGAAACTCAGGAATGTACAATACATTCTTTAACTTCAAGTTGTTCCTTAGACACAAAGTCCCAATGTTAGATATTTCTAGGGTCCTCCCATTAGGTAGGTGGATTTTAGGTCTACCATGAGTGGGTATAGGTTTTTCAAGTTTATGAATATCACTAGGCATGTGATCACTGACCCGTGAATCAACTATCTAGCTTTTCATACCACTAGAAACAACATTACAAGAAATCATACCTACAAAGCTATGATCTATCCCCTCCTCAGTTTCATACCCAGACTTTGAAGTTTTTGAGCCTTATGGCACAAGCTTGAGAAGCTGCTCAAGTTGAGTTACAATCAAGGATACACTCTCATCAAGAGACTGAGCATTTGCAGCCATTTTGTATCCTTGATTAGGCTTGTTCCATCTTGTTATTTCCCTAGGAACACTACAAGAGGGGGGGTGAATTGTAGGTGTAGAAATAAACGTAACTTTTTGCGGAAATTAAAACTTAAACGAATAAACAAGCTAAAGGAACACAAGGGATTTTTACGAGGAAAAACTTCTTGGGCCCTACAAGAAGAAACAACCTCGACCACTAGGGATTTTAAACTCAACACTTTCACTAATTAGGCCAAACAACTCTGTTACAACCTAATTCTAACTCGAGCCCTACCTTGAGTTCCTAAACTCAAATTCCTGAACCACTGTTCCCTTAACAACAGTTCCTCTCAACTTCACTCGAAGTTTTCTCACACATACAAGCTTCACTCAAAGCCTTTCTCTTACAGAACTTCACTCAAAGTTCCCTTACCCCAAAAACCAAAATACAATTGATCGAAATAAGCTTAGTGAAATTAGAGTAAGAAGGCAAAGAACAAATGGCTATTATGAGAGAAAGAAGGCACTGACACTTAATAAGTTAAACTCACTTAATTACTTAGTCAGACACAATTTGGAACTTATCTAGACTTCTATATTTATAGTGTTAATCATAAAGAACGTGGAGTAATGTTAGAGTACACATTTTAATCCATTTACCCATGATGTTCCTTCCCCTAAGGAACAAGTTTTACATCATGTCCCATGATCCCATGAACTATAAATGAACGTGGATAAAATGCAGCCACTACTCCTAAATAACAGGAGTTCCTTCAACATTATCCGAAATCAGTTTTTATAAACTCTTTTTATCTTTAAATCTGAATTTCTAATCTTTAAGAAAATAATATCTTTGAAATAAAATCTTTCTAACAACCGGATATTTATTTTCAAAACAGATTTTCTTTTTAAAACTGATTTTATCATTTGAAATTAGAAATAACTAATTTCCTATAATCTAGGCATGACTTACTCCATTATCTTTTAATCGTTACACTAAGTACACGCCTAAGTCTAGTTCCTTATATTAGTTCAGTTCCTTTAACATATTTACTAAGTGCCACTGAGTTTGTTCCTTACAGAGGAACAAACGCTTCATTCTCAAATATTCTGCCATAGTTCCTTACCATTCTTTCTTTGTTCCTTTACATTGGAACTAGAAAATAAAACGCCTAGCTTCTATTATTCTTGATCCAATGCTTGCTCCAGTATCAACATAGAAACTTCTTCACTTAGCCTTTGAAATCCTCTCTTGACTTCTTCATTGACTTTGTATTCTCCCAGTTCCTTGCATTGATACCTTAGACACCATACACTTAAATAATTCATTAGTTCACTATTTAGTTTGTTCCTTTGTTTCTTTGTCATTATCAAAACTAGGGTTCAACAATTTCCCCCTTTTTGATGATGACAACAAAGGTACAAACTAAGGAAAATAACAAAATAATATAAGTGAATGAAAATAAAAACATAAAGAAGAAAATGAAAAATAAAACACAATTATGTGAGTAACTGAAGTTTTTGATTTTTCATTTACCTTAACCTATTTTTGATTTTTCATTTACCTTATCCAATTTTTTAATTTTTTTAATTTTCTTTTTTTAGTTTATGTACAGTTTGTTCCTTAAATCCTTTTCCCCCTTTGTCATCCTCAAAAAGAATAGACTCTGCATGAATTGATGAATTGATTTAACACCTTAAGACCAATATGCAAGCACCATTAGTGGTTAAGTTAGAAAATCAAAGAGTAAACTTGCTCAAACATCAATCACATAATACTAGCCATTCCAAGGAAGAAATTATGCAAAGCATTTAGAAACATAGACAATATAGCAAAAGTCATTGATTATATAGCACTTGTTCCATAACAAAACAAAGAAAGAAAAGAAAAGAAGAAACAAAAATGTGTTCCTTAATGAAAGAAACAGGAACAACAAAACAATAAAGAAACTAAGAAAAGGAAGGGAATGGTGTTCCTCTAAACTTCTTCTTAACACATCCTCCAACTTTTTCATCACCACCCCATGATGTAGTTAACCTGTTCCTTCAGCTCCTCCAAAGTACGAGCCATAGTGTCCATCTTCTTTGCTGCGCAACCACGGTATCACTCAATTTCTTCATAAGACTTATCATAGTATCAGTTTTGGCATCCAAAGTCCAATGAAGATGATTGTAAAATTTTATCATATGTTGTGCAGGAAGGCAGACTTCATTAACCCAGTTAGTGTCATCCGGATTTTCCTGTTCCTTACCTTGGAACTAGAGGCAGATGGGGATGTTGTGAAGGAACTGGGGAGGTTTGAGTGGAAGGCTCATCTGTTCCAGGAATGGAAACAGAAGGTGAAGGGTGATAAATGGGAGGAAGAATGGTGGTGTGGGTGGAAGAGTTGTGGAGGTGGAAGCAAAAGGATTTGGTCCTTTTATTTCATCCTTCAACTGCTCAAAACTTGAAGGAACAGAGAAGGACGAAGGTGAAATGGAGGGTATTTTTGTGAAAGGAACAGAGAGTTTGGGAGATGGTGGAGGTATTGGTTCCTTGAGAGTAGAGGGTACCTGTTCCTCATTATCCGAAAGGACTAAAGGAGAGTCCTCATTGGAAGGAACAGGAACAGGAGCAATTTTTCGACGAGTGCTCTTTCTCACTCTCAAAGGAACAGAGGGTTTAGGCTTAGTGGCAATGTGTTTGCGCCTCTTAGGTTTGGTTCCTCCGGTTAGGAACAGGGTTATCCAAATTACATCATTATCTTCTTCTAAGTCCAGTTTGGGCATTTTCTTTTTCCTGAGGAACTGGAAGACCATCTTCCTTGAATGAGAACACCTTCTTGGACAGACAACCAAGTCCATTTAGGGTCTTCTCATTCAATGTTCCCTTGTTTGACCCTATGGTGGTCCAACCAGTAAGTCTTACTTCAAAATGATGAAGTAAGAAGTTATCAAGGCACCTACCAATACACAATGTATTTCAATCAGTGGGTTAAATGTTGAATGAAGAGGGAAGTGAATTATTTGTATGTGTGGTCCAAGCAAAACATGTAACACATATCCAAGAGACCCACTTCATTCCTCTTTTCAGTTCGAGGAATGAGTGCTCTCCAAACCAAGTTAAACAGTACTTTGTGAAGGGAGAGAGTAGTTATGGTTAAGTTTGTTTTGGCCAGCTGTTCCTCCAAAATATTCTAAGATTTTGTCTTGAGGAAAATTCGGAAAGGAAACAGTTCCTTTCCTTTTAAAATACAAATCAGTTCCTTTGCAAGGAACTTCCCATACTTTGCTTAAAGTTGCTTGATTAAACCTTATTTTCTTGCCTCTAACTTCAGTTGTGCAAGTTCCATTAGTATTAACAAAATTTGCACAAAACTCGTCCATAGCTAGAGGAACAAGAGCATTATTAAAGGCGAATTCAAACAAGAATTCCATGCCTTGTTCCTTTAGAATGGAGGTTAATTCTAGAAATTCAATTTTATTTGCCCATTCTAAATCGACGCAAAAGCCCAAGACATACCTAGATTCACTTCGTTCGACCCTTTTCTTGGAAGACGAAGAAACAGTTCCTTTGGAAGGAACAGGTGCAGTTTCTTCTTCTTCCCCCTGAGATTGTTCCGGGGTTTCTTCTTCATCATCTTCCCCAATCAATTTTCTTCTTCTCATGCTCCTTCTAGGAGATTCTAATTGCTGTTCCTCTATGGGGTTTTCTTGAATTATGTCGGTTTCAAGGGTTTTAGTTGGAGATGAAGAAATTTCCATTTTTGAAGTGTCGGTTGTTTTTGTGTTGGAAAAGGTGAGTTTCTTGAAGTTTTTGCCATGATTTATGAAGGTTTGGAGGTTTTTATGGAGTATCAAAGGGTGTGATGAGGTTTCGGATTTGGTGAAGATGAAGCGTTTGAGAGGAACACGGTTTCCTTAGATGAATTGAAGAAGGAAGTTTTGCATGTAATAGTAATTATGACACGCGGGAAAGAAATAAAGCAAAAAAAAAATAAAAATAAAAATAAAAGAAAGAAAACGAAAAGATAAAAAGAACCAAGATTTGATTAAACTGGTTCCCCTTAATTTTTGGAATTTTATCGGATTTTTCGGATTTTTATGAATTTTAATTTTTGAAAGAAAATAAATGCTAAGGAACTTGTGCTATAGGAACAACTAATGCTACATTCAATATCCTTCATACTATGCATGTTTCTTGACCTTAGGAACAGTAAGGGGAGTATTATGTGACATTTGTGAGTTGTTTAGTTTCTTTGACTTCATGGTTATGTTTTGCAACATTCCAATTTGCAATGGTCTTAGGCAATTAAACACAATTATTTTTAGCACACAAAGTCACTCAAATTGATTCAAACATGGGGGAATTGACATAGGAACAATCACTTAATTTTTATTAAGCCTAACTCAAGCCTTAATTTCTCATATCTATCTCTTTGCAAAGGCTTAGTTAGGATATCAGCAATCTGATAATCAGTTTGACAAAACTCAAGTTTGATCAAACCTTTTTCGACATTTTCTCTTAAAAAGTGATGTCTAATATGTATATGCTTTACTCTAGAATGATGCACTGGATCTTTAGATATACTTATAGCACTTGTATTGTCACAATAAATAGGAACACATTCAAAGTTTATTCCATAGTCACTAAGTTGTTGTTTTATCCAAAGCATTTGAGAGCAACATGCAGCAGCAGCTACATATTCTGCTTCAGCAGTGGATAAAGCAACTGTGTTTTGTTTCTTGGTACTCCAAGAAACTAAACTATGACCAAGGAATTGTGCCATACCTGAGGTGCTTTTCCTATTAACAAGATCTCCAGCATAATCTGCATCTGCATATCCTTTTAGTTCGAATGTATCACTTCTTGGATAGTAGAGTCCAAGATCATCTGTTCCTTTAAGGTATCTAAGAATTCTCTTCACAGCAGTGAGGTGAGACTCCTTTGGATTTGCTTGAAATCTAGCACACAAACCAACACTGAAAGCTATGTCTGGACGACTAGCAGTTAGATACAAAAGTGAACCAATCATTCCTCTAATTTTGTTTGATCAACACTTGTTCCTATGGAGTCTTCATCTAATCTAGTTGAAGTTCCCATAGGAGTGTGATTTATCTTTGAATTTTCGAGGCCATATTTCTTTAATAGTTCCTTTATGTATTTTTGTTGGTGAACAATTATACCTTTTTCAGTTTGTTTGATTTGTAGTCCAAGAAAGAAATTTAACTCACCCATCATACTCATTTCAAATTCATTGCTCATGAGACTTGAGAATTCTTTGCACAATGTTTCATTAGTAGCTCCGAATATGATGTCATCAACATATATTTGAACAAGCAAAATATCAGTTCCTTTAGATTTTAGGAACAAGGTTTTATCAACCTTTCCTCTTTTAAAGTTATTTTCTAAAAGGAACTTAGATAATCTCTCATACCATGATCTAGGTGCTTGTTTTAACCCATAAAGAGCTTTATCAAGCTTGTAGACATGATTTGGGAGATTGTTATTTTCGAAACCAGGGGGTTGTTCAACATATACATCTTCGTTTAGATAGCCATTTAAAAATGCACACTTAACATCCATTTGATATAATTTAATCCCATGTAAGCAGCAAATGCAATTAAGATTCTAATGGCTTCTAATCTAGCTACAGGAGCAAAGGTTTCTTCATAATCAATTCCTTCTTGTTGGTTATAACCTTTTACTACAAGT
This sequence comes from Beta vulgaris subsp. vulgaris, assembly GCF_026745355.1. Lineage (NCBI taxonomy): Eukaryota > Viridiplantae > Streptophyta > Magnoliopsida > Caryophyllales > Amaranthaceae > Beta > Beta vulgaris. Next base: position 14,555,684 of record NC_079208.1, read on the forward strand.
CTAGCTTTGTTTCTTACAATGGTTCCATATTCATCTAGTTTGTTTCTAAACACCCATTTTAAGCCAATTACTTTTTGTTGTTTAGATGAAGGAACTAGATGCCATACCTTGTTTCTTTCAAACTCATTTAATTCAGCTTGCATTGCAATAATCCAATCAGAGTCAGTTAAGGCTTCTTCATGATTTCTTGGTTCCATCATTGATAGGAACGCATGAAATGCACAAAAGTTCCTTAACTGAGATCTAGTTTGCGTACCTTTGGATATGTCGCTGATTATGAGTTCCACAGGATGTGACTTTTGTAATCTCCAAGGTTTTGGTTGAAACTCTCTTATAGGAACATGTTGTTCCTCATGAGTTCCTTGAGTGGATGAGGAACTCTGCTCAGTTGTTCCTCTGTTAGCCTCGGTGGACTCAGTTCCTTATTTGAGGAACAGGAGTATCTTCTCCTCCTTGAGGAACAGGAATATCATTGATCTATTATTTTCGAATTCCTCGTTCCTTTCCTCTTTCACTTCTTCTTCTTCTTGTGAATCTGTGTTCCTTGATAGCGCTAACCCTATCTCATAGTCATCAACCTGTATGCTTGGATTATGTTTGTCAGATTCATCAAAGATTACATGAATACTTTCTTCAACACACATAGTTCTCTTGTTATATACTCTATAAGCTTTACTATGTGAGGAGTATCCTAAAAATGTTGCTTCATCACTCCTTGCATCAAATTTTCCAAGATTATCTTTTCCATTATTATGCACATAACATTTGCATCCAAATGTTCTAAAATAGGTGATGTTTGGTTTCTTTCCAAAGTAAAGTTCATAAGGAGTTTTATTAATGATAGGTCTCATCATGGCACGATTAATTATGTGACAAGCAGTATTAACAGCTTCAGCCCAAAAGTTCCTTGGAAGTTCACTAGCAATTAACATGGTTCTAGACATTTCCTCCAAAGTTCTATTTTTCCTTTCTACAACACCATTTTGTTGTGGTGTTCTAGGGGCAGAAAAATTATCTAGGCCATTATCTCTGCTTAGGTCATCAAATTTATAATTTTCGAATTCCTTGCCATGATCTGATCTAATGTGCATTATTTTATGTCCACTTAGGTTTTGAACTCTTTTAGCAAAGACAAGGAACTCATCATAAGTTTCATCTTTACTAGAGAGAAAAATAACCCAAGTGTACCTAGAGTAGTCATCTACAATCACAAGTACATACCTCTTTCCACTTCTGCTTTGAATTCTCATGGGTCCACATAAGTCCATATGAATTAACTCTAATGGTTTAGTGGTACTTACAATCGTTTTAGATTTGAAAGAGGATCTTACTTGTTTACCTCGTGCACATGCATCACAAACTTGATCAATATGAAATTTTATAGATGGTAATCCTAAAACAAGGTCTTTTGATCTAAGTTTCTCAAGTAATGAAAAGCTAGCATGTCCTAGACGCTTGTGCCATAGAAGTGAATCATCTTCAATAACACTAAGACAAGTTAAATTGATTTGAGGAACAAGGTCTAGATCCACAATGTATGTGTTCCCTTTCCTTGTTCCTTCCAATATAACCTTCTTAGTTTTAATGTTGATGATTAAGCATTTTTCTTTCAAATTTTACAGTATTTCCTTTGTCACAGAATTGAGAAATGCTTAATAGATTATGTTTTAGACCTTCAACTAAAAATACATTTTCAATGGAGTGTAATGGTGACTTACCGACCTTACCCATAGCAACAATGTTACCTTTCTTATTATCACCAAATGTTACACTGCCACCTTCATAGGTTGTGAGTGAGAGAAACTTCGTTTTGTCTCCTGTCATGTGCTTGGAACAACCACTATCGAGATACCAAGTGTTGTTCCCCTCACTCCAACCTGCAAAAATCAACTAGTTGTTAGTTGAAGGAACCCCATCTTTCGTGGGTTCCTGTTCTTGACTAGGATTTGTTTTGACAACCCATTTTTTCTTACTTATTGTCACATTTTTCCCAATCATCTCAGATTTTAGTTGACATTGATTTATGTAATGACCTACCTTGCCACAATACATACAGAACTTATCACTAGGTAGATCAACATATTTCTTTGTCTTGTTCCTTTTCTTGTAGTTTTCAAAACCAAGACCTTCCTTCCTTTTGGTCTGTGGTTTCTCAATCCACTTAGGAACTTTCATGATTTTGCCTCTGTTCCTTGCGACAACCAGTTCCTTTTTAAGATTACAGATCTGTTCCTTTAAAATATTTTTCTCTTTATTTATTTTTTCAATCTCAGATCTGTATCCTTTCAAAGGGGTTGATCTTATATCAAAGGAACTCAGAACAGGGACAAATTCCTTCAAGTGTGAAATCTCTAAATTAATTAGATAATTTTCATTTTTCAAACTCTCATAACATTCTTTGATTTTTAAGTTTTTATCAAAAAATCAAAAATCTAGTTTCGACATCAGTTCTCATTTTCTTAAGCCATTCTATGTGTTCCTTGCAAACCTTTAAGGCTTGTTCCGTTTGTTCACGTTTTTCACGTTCATCTCTACATTCAAGAATTGCATCATAAAGAAGATCATATATTTCAGTCCTAGTTTTACCATCTAGTTCTGACTCAAGTCCATGTTGACTTACCTCAATTTTTCTTCATCTTCTTTTTCGTCGATGTTTGCCATGAGGCAAAGGTTTGCTGTTTCTTCAGTTGGTTGTTCCTCTTCTTCTTCCGTCTCTGAATCTCCCCAAGCAGCTATCATAGCTTTGCGCACATTTGCCTTAGAGAAAGGTGCTTTTGATTCTTTGTTCCTTTCAGCAAAGCGTTCCTTGTTCCTTTCTTTGGTTTTGTCGTTTTCCCAAAGAGGACATTCTTTGATGAAGTTGATCTGTACTTCCACATTTATGACAAGCAGCTTTGTTAGAAAATTTCTTAGTTTTACCTTTGAAGTTTCCATTCTTCATGTTCCTGTACATCTTTCGAAATTTTCGAACCATGAGGGCTGCTTCTTCTTCTTCAGAGTCCGAATCATCTTCATCATCTGCTTTGAGAGCAATTGATTTTGATTTGGAGCTTTCACCATATTCAGTATCAAGGTGAAGCTCATGAGTCATAAGTGACCCTGCCAGCTGTTCTAAGTTGAACTTAGTGAAGTCTTTTGTTTCTTGAAGAGCGTGACTTTAGCCATCCATCTGTCCTTAGGAAGACTCCTAAGAACCTTTCGAACCTGTTCCTCAGATGAAATAAACTTTCCAAGAGAAGCCAACTCATTTATAATGTTAGTAAAACGAGTAAACATGTCTCGGATGCTTTCTTTGGATTTCATGCAGAACAGTTCATATTGATTCATAAGTAAATCAATTTTCGATCTTTTAACTTCATTAGTTCCTTCGTGGGTTACTTCTAGTAAATCCCATATTTGCTTTGCGGATTTGCATCCCATGATCCTATTATGTTCATGGGGTCCAAGTCCACAATGCAATAGTTTAATAGCCATGGCATTTACTTCCATTTTTTCAAAATCAGATTTTCATAATCAGAGAGGGGTTTAAGAGTTACCTCATTTTTGTCATTTGTAGTTGTGACTTCGAAATCACCAACTTCAATGACTCTCCATACCTGATAGTTTTCAGCCTTGATGAATATCTCCATGCGGTTCTTCCAATAGTTGTAGTACTTCCCATTGAACATAGGAGGCCTTTGAGTGGAATAACCTTCTTCAAGTTTCTCGGTGGTATTCATTGTTCCTTGGATCTTTTCCTCAATAGGGTTTCCTATCTTACGTGAGTTCTAGCTCTGATACCAATTGTTATTTCCCTAGGAACACTACAAGAGGGGGGTGAATTGTAGGTGTAGAAATAAACGTAACTTTTTGCGGAAATTAAAACTTAAACGAATAAACAAGCTAAAGGAACACAAGGGATTTTTACGAGGAAAAACTTCTTGGGCCCAACAAGAAGAAACAACCTCGACCACTAGGGATTTTAAACTCAACACTTTCACTAATTAGGCCAAACAACTCTGTTACAACCTAATTCTAACTCGAGCCTACCTTGAGTTCCTAAACTCAAGTTCCTGAACCACTGTTCCCTTAACAGCAGTTCCTCTCAACTTCACTCGAAGTTTTCTCACACATACAAGCTTCACTCAAAGCCTTTCTCTTACAGAACTTCACTCAAAGTTCCCTTACCCCAAAAACCAAAATACAATTGATCGAAATAAGCTTAGTGGAATTAGAGTAAGAAGGCAAAGAACAAATGGCTATTATGAGAGAATGAAGGCACTGACACTTAATAAGTTAAACTCACTTAATTACTTAGTCAGACACAATTTGGAACTTATCTAGACTTCTATATTTATAGTGTTAATCATGAAGAACGTGGGATTAATGTTAGAGTACACGTTTTAATCCATTTACCCATGATGTTCCTTCCCCTAAGGAACACGTTTTACATCATGTCCCATGATCCCATGAACTATAAATGAACGTGGATAAAATGCAGCCATTACTCCTAAATAATAGGAGTTCCTTCACATTATCCGAAAATCAGTTTTTATAAACTCTTTTTATCTTTAAATCTGAATTTCTAATCTTTAAGAAAATAATATCTTTGAAATAAAATCTTTCTAACAACCGGATATTTATTTTCAAAAACAAGATTTTCTTTTTAAAATGATTTTATCATTTGAAATTAGAAATAACTAATTTCCTATAATCTAGGCATGACTTACTCCATTATCTTTTAACCGTTACACTAAGTACACGCCTAAGTCTAGTTCCTTATATTAGTTCAGTTCCTTTAACATATTTACTAAGTGCCACTGAGTTTGTTCCTTACAGAGGAACAAACGCTTCATTCTCAAATATTCTGCCACAGTTCCTTACCATTCTTTCTTTGTTCCTTTACATTGGAACTAGAAAATAAAACGCCTAGCTTCTATTATTCTTGATCCAATGCTTGCTCCAGTATCAACATAGAAACTTCTTTACTTAGCCTTTGAAATCCTCTCTTGACTTCTTCATTGACTTTGTATTCTCCCAGTTCCTTGCATTGATACCTTAGACACCATACACTTAAATAATTCATTAGTTCACTACTTAGTTTGTTCCTTTGTTTCTTTGTCATTATCAAAACTAGGGTTCAACACATCTTGCTAAACCTGCTCCTTCCTTACTCTTTTGTTGGCTTTTGTGCTGAGGGTGAGTTTTCAGAAAACCAACAACTTTCTAGCATTCATATGCAATGTGATTTCTTCTCCCACGCACTATGCATCCAGTTCCAGCCTCAATGATTTTCTTCTGAAATTTTGGCTCTCCTTTTTTTACTGTACATAGTAGAAATCTCTGGTTCATTCTTCACCTTTTTCAGGATCTCTTTATGAGCTTCTTCCTAAAGTAGAGACCCACTTGCTATCTCTACACTAAGAAGAGAAGATTGCATGCGAATTTGGCTTCTCTGTGGAGCATAGTCCTCATGTAGACCATTTAGAAATTGGAACAAGTGTTGTTCTTCTTTCAGTTGATTTATGACTTTGATGAACTCATTCACTTCAGTACTCATTTCAGTGATGGCTACAAGAAGGTCAAGCCTTTTATTTCTTCCCAAAGAGCATTCATGTCAGTATAATACTCAATTATAGACCTTTCATTTTGCTTTAGTTCATAAACTTCTCTACTGAGTTTGTATTTCCTAGCACCATTTGCCCCACTCGTTGATCCCATCAGCCAAGCTATCACCATGTTGTTGCAGGTGTCCCAGTGCTCATCCTTAACAACATCTTCAACTTCTCTCTTTATCACTCCAATTACAAACCCTAACTCCAGTTACAAGCCAACTTCTCTCTTTATCACTCCATGGACCTTCTCCATTCTCTGTAGTTTCTAGGCCTGGTAAACTTCTCAATTGAGACAGAATTTTGCCCATCTGATGGATGTAGATGAAGGGGCTTATGAATATCATATAGCTTTACCATTTTAGTGAGAATAGGTTATAGGAAAGGATTGTGAAGAGACCAAGAGGAGTAGATGAGAGGAAGAAAGATTACTGATGTAGGTGAGTTACTAAGGAAGAAATAAACAAACGAACGAACGAACTGTACTCTCATACCTACAACAAACTAAACGTACTCTCAATTCCCATAGGAGAGAAGGATAATCAGAGACCTCGACAACATAGAAAACTTAATTTTTCACATAAGGGCACCAAAAACTCTCATAATTAAGAGAGACTAACTTATTCAACAACAAAAAAAACTACAAACTAAAAATATGAGAGGAAAAGAGGCTTACCATGGATGAAGAGTGAAAAGGGGGAGAAAAGGGGGGAGGGGTAACGAGAGAATTAAGTTTCTCCATATTTGTCTTAAATATAAGAAGAATGAGGAATGACATGAAATTAATATAAGATAAATAAATATATTCCTTCTAAAATTATACCTCATAATTTATTAAATTTAAGTTCAAACTTATAGGTCAAATAAATTACTACTTTATAATGCCAAAAAAAAACTAAGGTACTACAAATTGCATAAGAGTATGACATTTTACTCATCTCTCATGCCCACTACTTTTCTTAAAATCAAAAAAAAAAAAAAAAAAACAAAAACAAAAGCCTTTCATACTACTACAAAGTCGGCGTGAAATGTGGTGAAGACAAACAACAACAAACAACAAGTTAAATCATCAAAAAATGAAATGGGAAGTCATTAATATTTCCACCATTATGATAATCGCTAGCGCTGCTATGGCATTTCCTCAGAAAAGAGACAGATTAGCAAACAACAATCCTCAAAATACCACCGTTCATTTTAGCCCAAAAACTATAAACTTCATCCTTCCATGGTCCCTTCATCGCCGGTCTTATTCGCCTTGGTTCTCCGGCCGGCGGCGAACCCATAAAATAATCAATGGACTTCTTCCCTTGACACAAATTACCTCGTGATAGAGAATATAATTCTCTTCAAGATATTATGTTTCATAGAATATAATTGTTCTACAATAATGTTTTAATCTCATTAGGTTTTACCATAAATATGATCTATGAGAATCGCTCGAAATTAGCGAGTTTCACAATCTAATACGCATAAAAATGGGAGAGCCTGATAATTTCATCAACAGATCAAATTCCTTTGATGATAATAGGGATTTAGAGAAGGGAGACATTTTACCACCTCCATCCCCATTATCTCGTACATTTTACATGTCAAATTCTGGCAAAACATTGCTAGTCTCTAGCCCAACCCCAACCTCAACCCCAACCCCAAGTAGTAGGAGGTTAAAATCTTCAGAGTCTGCAAAATCATTTGGTTCATATTCCTTCAAAAACATATCAACAACCAAATCATCATATGATACTGATGGCTGCGCCTCGCCATCAACGCCGCCTACTGTAATAATGTCGAACACAGGTAAAGCTTTAGCAGTTTCAAGTTCTGCCAAGTCATTTGGGATGTCTAATTCTAGCAAGTCATTAGCCCTTTCTGGGTCAGGGAAATCATTCTCAGTGTCAGGGTCGGGTAAACGAATGGACCAAAAAAGGAAGTACGTGAAGCAAGTGACGGGAAAACACAAGGACACGGAGCTTCACCTAGCCGCACAAAAGGGAGACGTAGAGGCTGTGGCCTACATTTTGGGGGAGATTGACGCGCAGATGATGGGGACGTCGAGCGGGGTCGAGTTTGATACAGAGTTGGCGGAGATACGTTGGGCTATTGTTAATGAAGTAAATGAGTTGGGTGAGACTCCGTTGTTTAGAGCTGCTGAAAAGGGTCACCTTGATGTGGTGAGGGCTCTTTTGCCTTATGCTACACCTGAAGGAATTTGTGCCAAGAACCAAGTTGGTTTCACTGCTTTGCATGTGGCTGCTGGACAAGGTCATGAAGGTAGACTTCATTTTGCATATTTGTGCATGCAACTCGTTTGTTATTGATTCATTGAAGCTTTTATAACTTGTACATTTAGAGATGTCAGTGGGGCGCGTTTGGTGGAGAACCGGCCCTAATCTGTGTTATTATGTGGGATGGGTAGAGGTTTGAGAAAGGGTGGATCACCTGGTGGACTGGTGGGTGGTTGCGGGTGGTTGCTCATATTGCAAGCACGGCTTTTTTCCCTCTTTTGTTCCACTATTGAAGACTTCCACCATTGTGTCTCCACCCAACTCGAGCCACCTATGTTCGTCAACTTCCACCAAACCACTATTGTTAACACCATAATGTGCCCAAATGCTATGACAATTTCTAGTCTAAAATCCTAATTTTCTTCTGCTTGACATTTCGCCCTCTTTTACTACAAAAAAAAAATGAAATTATAACAAAAATTGATTAAGCTACAATCTAATTAACCACAAATATATTTTGACAACTAAATTTTTTAAAATAAAACACTTATGACCTTGTATCTGCACACTGTCCTAATTACCATGTATAGCTATTGTGCAGGTCCTATTGGAGCACGATTCCAAACTAAGCAAAACTTTTGGTCAATCCAACACAACTCCTCTTATATCTGCAGCTGTTAGAGGCCATCTGAGAGTAGTCAATTTATTGTTGTCACAAAACTCTAACTTGGTAGAGGTGCCAAAATCGAATGGAAAGAATGCGCTACATTTATCAGCTCGACAAGGGCATGTGGAGATTGTAAGAGCATTATTGAAAAAAGATACACAACTAGCTAGAAGAACGGATAAAAAAGGCCAGACTGCACTTCATATGGCTGTGAAAGGTCATAGTGCTGAAGTGGTCAGGTTGCTGCTTCGAGCAGATGCAGCCATTATCATGCTTCCAGATAAGTTTGGGAGCACAGCATTACATATAGCAACCAGGAAAAAGCGAGCGCAGGTAACTAGTTTTACTACTCAAGTTTCTACTTGGTGTCCAAAACTGCCATTTTGTGGGATGAAAAATGTTACCTTACGAAAACTATTTCAATTTTTTTTAATACATTTCATGATTCTACTAGATATAACAAATATTTATCGCAAATTATAGAACACTTTTTGTAGAAAATAAATGGTTAAACCACAAATCACATCATCAAGCTATTTCATACGGTGCGTTTTGGGCCAAAGTATGTGCGGTTTTTATAAATTTCAAACCGTCATTTTGCATTTTGGTTTGGCCTTTGTTCCAAGCTGAACCAAATTAAACCCAGTACTCGTGAACAACTGTAGTTTTTAAGTGCATAAAAGTTAGTTTATGAAGTAGATGGGGTTAACTTTATAATCTACAAGTGACCCATAAGTTAAAATGTCACCTTTTTAAAGCAAAAAAATAAAATGTCACCTTGTTGGAGCAAAAAGTGAGGTGGTCTCATACTAATATTATTGTAAGATGTACTCACACAAGACTTGCTATTTTTGTTCTTATGTATAAAAGAGTAGAGAAATTCAAACTAGACACAATATCTTGAAACAATGGAAATCAAATTCAATACTTTAACCTATTTTTTCACAAACTAACTTTCAGAGTGTTGTAAAATATCTGAGGTTGTGAAGAAAGAAATAGTAATCTGTTTTATGTTGTGCAGATAGTCAATGAACTCCTACTCCATCCAGAAACAAATGTGAACGCAGTGACGAAAGATCGAAAAACAGCAATGGACATTGCAGAAGGGCTACCTCTCTCTGAAGAAATTGCCGAGATAAAGGATTGCCTAATGCGAAATGGAGGACTTAAAGCAGCTGAGTTAAACCAACCACGAGATGAGCTTCGAAAAACTGTGACCGAAATCCAGAAAAATGTTCACACTCAACTTGAACAAACTCGATGGACTAACCAAAATGTAACAGGGATTGCCAAAGAGTTGAAAAGGCTTCATAGAGAAGGGATCAACAATGCTACGAACTCAGTGACCGTGGTGGCTGTCCTGTTTGCAACTGTCGCCTTCGCGGCGATTTTCACAGTTCCTGGTGGGGATTATGAATCAGGAGAAGCAGTGGTTGCAACTACTACTTCATTCAAGGTGTTCTTCATCTTCAATGCTATTGCACTGTTTACATCATTGGCTGTTGTGGTAGTTCAGATAACATTAGTCCGGGGAGAGACGAAATCAGAGAGGAAAGTGATTGAAGTAATCAATAAGTTGATGTGGTTGGCTTCTGTTTGCACTACTGTTTCATTTATTTCATCATCATATATCGTTGTAGGACGACATAATAAGTGGGCTGCTATTTTTGTAACTGTTCTAGGAGCTGGGGTTATGGCTGGAGTTCTTGGAACTATGACTTATTATGTTGTTAAATACAAAAGAATCAGAAAAGTCAGGAAGAAAGAAAAATCATCAAGGAAGCAAAGTCAAGCACACCATGATGTTGATGTACTTTCTGAAGATTCAGCTGTTAATCCAATCTATGCAATATGATATTCAGCTTTGCCAATTGCTTTCATACTTGTTATGTATAATCACAGTATGTCAGGAAATCAATACGAAATATGGGACCAAAATTAGTTTGTGCAATTTCATAATCCCTAATCTACGAAAGCATGAAATTTACCTTGATTTTGCTGCTGAAATTTGTCTTCTACTTGGTGGACAAGATTCGAAATTTGACCCATAGTGAAAACCTTAAGCTCGTTTCTGTAGACGATATTTACTTTTCCAATTTTTTGAGCTTAATTGTTCTTCATTTACAAATTACAATGGACAAGGCAGGACGAAGAAAACTTGGAGGGAAATTGAAATGGTGGGCCTCACAATTCACAAACGGATTTATTGACAAAAAGGTCATGTGGTGGTGATTTAAAAGAAAAGGTATGATACAAGGTAGTTATTTATATAAAAATAATATAAGATGGTTATCTAGAAAAAATTGTTCTTATAATGTGATTATTGTAAAAAAAAAAAAAAAAAGATTTTTTTGTCAAAAACCACATTATAAAACATGAAATTTGTGAGAGACCACCTTATATATATATATATATATATATATATATATATATATATATATATATATATATATATATATATATATATATATATATATATATATATATATATATATATATATATATATATATATATATTTTTCGAAAACAAACCTTAAACAGAAAATTTCTTGCGAGAACAAACCTTATGCTTTATTTCGATCATTGATCCAAGGTTCCGACATTGGCCATGTCATGGATTTTGTTGGGTTCGTTTAAAAAGCCACTTGCCTTGCACATGACATGCTAAATGTCAGATTCTTGGATCAATGATCATAATATGGCATAAGATTTATTCTCGCAAAAAAAAATTGTTTAAGATTTGTTTTCGCAAAAATAATTATATAAGGTGGTTTCTCACAAATTTTATATTTTATAAGGTGGTTTTTGAAAAAAAAAACACTTTTAAAAAAAATCCTTCACCTTATGAAGGAACCAAGAATAAAGGCTTTGATTGTATTTTGACTGACTTTCTATCTATGACCTTTTGTTTTAGACTTTTTGATAGAGCTCTTCTATCTCCATAAGAGCAAGAAACTATTAGACTTTTGGTAAAGTTTTTAATAATAGAGACATCGATAGTCGAGTCAATGATAGAAGGAATGTTGATCCCATTGGTGCACATTTTATATACTAGCAAATAATACACGCGATGTGTGCTTGATTTTTTTATTTTTCAAGTACAAAACCGCATCAGAAATTCAATTAAAAAATGAGAAGAAAAGCTAGGAGCAAAATCTGATGCAGTCCTCTTGTGGTCCGCATCAGATTAAAAAATTGATGCGGTTTTTTTAAAATCTAATGCGGTTTTTTTATTTAAAATCTTATGCTGTTTCTAGGATCGCATCAGATTTTTTTTACGCCCTAAAATGACGCGGCCTATCAGCTCCCCATATTAATCATGCGGCCCACTCCCACCCTCACTCCCACTCAAACCCTACCTATCCCTCACTCCACTCCACTCCACTAACACCCAAAACTCCCTCACTTCCCTTCGCTCTTCTCTTAACGCCATCTCAATGCCTCTCTCTCCTCTCAACGCCTCTCTCCCTCCTCTCAACGCCTCTCAAACCCTAACTCCCTCACTTCTCCTCTCTCTCCCCTCCCTACTCCCTAATCCTCCCTTATGCACCGAATAATCGAAGGATCCCACACAAAGAAACTAAAATAAAGAACGAAAATCCGAGCAAAAATCGAAGAAACCCACACAAAGAACGAAGAAAATGAAGAACAAAAAGCAAAATTGGGGAAAAAAGAGCGAAATGAAGAGACGAAGAATCAAAGAAATTGGTTTTTTTTTTTCCGTTTTTTCGTTTTTTTACCAGATTTTTTTGCTTTATTTTCGCTTTTTATTTGATTTCATGATTACATCCACATTTTTGTTTTCCTTTAATCCGTTTTTTTAGATCTAAGTTTGTTTTCGTTAATTTTCATTTCAGTTCTTTTCCCTTTTTTTTCATTTTTTAGATCTAGGTTTGTTTTTGTTTTGTTTTCGGTAATTTTCGCTGTAATTAGTTTCATTTTTTTCATGCTGTAATTAGTTTCAATTTTTCATTTCAGGTTTTCTAATTTTATTATTTCATCATTCAGATATTGTAACTTGTGAATATTCATTATTTTTAATTTTATAATTAATGCATGAATTCAATGTACTATACTAGTTTTTTTCAGTTTATTTTATAATTGATGTTGAAAATAATACGAAAATATGTTGGTTTTATTTCTGTTTTTTTAGATTTTGTTGGCTTTTGTACTAGATACTTGTATTATACGAAAATAATACCTTGTGTGATGTTGTTGGTACAACGCATAAGCTTGCAACTCTGCAGCGTAAAGTTGCAGGCTTTTTTTAATAAATAAATGTTATAATCTGATGCGGTCATGGACCGCATCTGATGCTATAATCTGATCCAGTCATGGACCGCATCCGATTAATTTTCTAATCTGTTGTGGGCCTATCTGATGCGGATCAAAACCGCACCAGAAAGCCCGATTTTGACCACATCAGATGGGCTTTTTTCCACTAATAGTAGTAGATGAAGGGTTCCCAACCATAGTTGACTAATTTAGAGGCACATATGCATGGGGTGAACTATTGTTATTTGCAACAAAGCACATTGCCTCGCTTTGACCTCCATGTGATGGTCCAGGTTGGTGTATGTTATCTCCGAATTGTCCACCACCCATAGCAAAAGAAGGTTGATGACGTCCTGGTGCCTGGTGCCAACCTGGCTCCACGCCCGCTGCCATTTCGTCACTTCTCCTAAAATTCCCATGACCATTCTTTCCAAGACTCAAAGGACTTGCCCTTGTTCGACGCTCTTGAGAGGATGTTTGTGGATTGCTTGAGACCAATGGGTCTCTATTCTCAACATGAGAAAAATGTACCCTTGATGGAGGCTATTAGGAGATCTGACGTTATTCCACAATCCCCTTGTGTCCTATTTAGTGGGACTTCTTCTAAAGCCTTGAGCAATTTTTCATTGAGTTGGTAGTGTTTTTTAACTAATGGTTCCAGACGAGTAAGTATTTCAGTAGCAAGAGACGTTGACATTGCCGTAAAGGTTGCGTATCACTAATATTCACGAGTATTCGATCTATTTGCCTAGAGTTAATATCTCTGTTCTCCTCACTTATCCTTTGAAGGATATCAGTAAAGACTCTGGCTAACTCATGGGCTAGATTTTGTAGTTAGAATCAAATTGTTACCTTAAACTCTCCCTGGTCTGCAATAGTAATTGTTTCACTATTTCAGTGAACTTCCCATACAATTGGTGCAAGGATGCGCGACCAGTACTACTTGGAGATGAAATTTCCCTTTGAGGAGTATCTCCTTGTGATTCTCCTGAGACATGATTGGTTCACCTTCATCCTCAGGCACCCTAGATTCTGAATGTATCGAATTAATATCTTCCATATTTTGGGAGATTGGCTCAACTCTAGGACCTTCTCTATCTCTTCGAGAACGTGTACTCGACATTTATAAGACAAGAAAGAAAAACTAACAATGGCTACTTCAAATAAAAGGCTACTTTAAACAAAAGTTATCAACGAGGAAAATTTCACAATTTGATTATGAATCTTTTTCCTCCCACTCCGATCGCCAAAAAACCTGTTGGTACAAAATCAGTTGGATGACTTTGCAAACAAGTCAATGCAAACCCAATAGTTAGATACTGAATATCACAGGAGTCTTAGTCCCTGGGGGGTTACCGTTATTAAATAGATAAAACCTTGCCAACGTACTTTGTTATAGCTTAATGTAATTAACTACAACGCCTAATAAATCCAGACGATAGGTATTAAATGAATTGATCATTGCAATAATTAATCTATTAATTAAAGCTGAATATTCCCACATATATCACAAACTTCTAAAAATATTCTTTGATAACACACATAAAGATAAACCAGGCTGAACAATTAAAGGATAAACATGATGATGAATACCTCAATGGATTTCGACTAAAACTGGAGATTGAACAAACTTGTACTCAATACATGCTCTAATTCTAGGCTAAAGACTAACTATAACCCCGAAAGGGGGTTGGCTAATCTAGGTTAAAGCTACGCTAGAGAGGAAAGTGAAGTGCACGTTTGTTGTGTGTTGTGTTTGTTGTCTTTATTATGATCGTCCTTCTTGTATTTATACTGCATATATAGCTATGTCTAACTTCCTTGTTTCTTGATATGTCACAATTATATATAGTTTTTAGATGCATTTGATTGCATTTGAAACTCTCTTTAGAGCATTTAGGTGCATAATGGAATGAATTACGTAAGTTGTGCTCTACTACTCCCCGTTTGCGTGTTTTGATCATTTTTCAGGTTACTTTGATGCAAATTGATTATGATTACCTAAGATCAAGCCTATTAATCATTGAAGATGAAGATATCTTGCACAAGGATCACAATGCATCATTTCGGGGCAATTCCGAGTTAGAATGAAGCAAAGAGTTGGTGAAAGAAGTGTCAAAACTGACACCTGTTCACTATTTTGGCCATAACTTTTGATATACAATTGATAATCAAGAAATTCCAGTTGAGTTGGAAACTAGACTTCAAGGGCTTTCCAATGATAGGTCACACGCCCCAATCCGACATCTGGTTCGAGAGATACAGCATTCACAAGTTGACGCAAAATCACTGTTTCTTCGCCCGGTCGACCGGGCGGTTTTGCCCGACCGGGCGAAATCAATTTTTCACCAAAATGCAAGGAATGTTAGCCGGTCAACCGGGCGAGAAAAGATCCAAAATCGCTTGCGCGCCCGATCGGGCGGGCTCGCCCGGTCGACCGGGCGGATTTGCTTTTTTGTCGTAAGTTGTGAATCACCGTCGCCCGACCGGGCGGACTCTTAGGACGCGATTTTTCGGGTTTTTTTGCCGGTTTTGTAATTAGTATAAATAGGTTTTTAGTATTTTCGTTAAACCTATCTTATTTTCTACGTTTTTTTTGAGCAAAACACTTAGTTTATTCCCTCTAGTTTTGTTGAACCTTTACATTTGATGATTATATAGATCGTCGATTTCCTTGTTCATCGTTCTTCAATCATTTGGTATTCTTCTCTACTTAGTTTAATTTCATGAATTCTTTTACTTTGATTATGTTTATTGCTTTCAATATCATCATGAGTGAGTAGTCTATTTCTAGGTTTAGAGAGGGAAGCCATGTTTATACCTTTTTTATTGTGGTTGATGTTCTTCAATAATTGGATTGAATTAGAATAATTCCTATTGATTTGTTATATTTGTTTAATTCATGTAATTGCGCAATATCATGAGTTATGTTTAGCTAATAAGAATTAGAATCGAAAGATCGTATTCATTAGAGGCTTGTTACAATAGGTAGATTTGATTATGTTGAGCGACCGTACTGGCATATGTTAATCTAAGAGTTGTTAATGCCTGACCAAGAATTAACGAAATACTTTAGTTATTTGAACCTCAATCCAAGTGTTGTTGAACTATATTATATTGATTAATCTGGTATAAGCATGGTGGACCGATCGATTGCCCTAGGTTTTTAATTATTTGATAAATTCCCATTTTTCTGCGTTCTAGTTTACTCTAGCTTAGTTATTAATTCCTCAATTATTTTTCCTCTCTGGAAGTAGTTAGATAATTGAACATAAATCTGTAGAACTCCTCTCCCTGTGGATCGACCCGTATTTGCCAGTTTCTGCTAAACAGACACCGTGCACTTGCGGTATATTTTAAAACACATCACTTCTTTGGAGGGAAGTGATTTGAATCATAAAATGATTCAAATCATAACTGTTATTTTCTGGCGCCATAGTGATCACATCCCATTAACCACGTTCTTGCATGCTCCATAATTAGATTAACTACCAGCCACGTCCTTGTCTATATTTTGGCGTCGTTTGACTTTCATTTCTTGACCATTCTTGAATGCTGTACTTTCTTTTATGGGTTACTAGTTGTTGACTATTTATCATGGGCTTCTTTGTATGATTGGGTCTTCACGCTTATATAAATATCAAACATTAAACCCTTTGGGGCTTGATGCAATGTACCATAATAAATATTATCCAAACATAAAAATGATAGTAACAATCGTGAAGTAAATAAAGTAGTAACAAGACTATGTTTGGGATTAAGAGGATCATGACCCCTGTACACCCTATCATATCTTTGAAGAAAATCATGATGATCAATGGTTGTATTTTATTTTGCTGGTAAACTGGTCTACCTCTACAACCATGTTCTGAATTTGTTTGTTAAACTGAACCTGCTTGACCCTCCAACAGATCTGACTGTAGGTTCAAATATGAAGATCTGACTGTAGGTTCAAATATGAAACTCAAAAAAATTAAATAAGAAACGATACTTTAAATCAATAAAACTAATTAAGACCACAACCACACCAAACTTCGCCGCTGCAAATCACTTAACAAAGTAAAGTCGAACACGCAAACGCTGAAGATCACCCACCATCAACAGAGTATTTCTTAAGATCTACACCTTATATCAGCTGAAGTTCTTTATTAGTTTAGCTAACCACATCACGTTTCGGTTTTAATTTTAATTTAATAACCATGTCCTTCGTATACCACTTTTTTACACCAAACAAAATAAAACATCGTCCACAGAATCAGTCAAAAAAGAAAAAACTACTCACTTAACATTCTCGAAGAAATTTTTTCCAAAAAGTAACCCTTAACCAGTAGTGATTAAACAAAGCACACACAAATTAATTAATCAATTTCCAAAAAACTTAAATTTAATTAATCACCATCTCTTAAAAAAATTTCCTAAAGATGTGTCACATAAATTACCATGCCGACACGTGGCAATAAGGGACGATCACATGGACAAGATGACTTGCCCGCGCAGAGGGTCAGTCCTACACTACACTCCTACTACATGTTTTGTCAGATTTCGGTATTTGAATTCTTATTAACTTCAAAAACAAAAACACAAAAGAGAGAAAAACTTTTTAGAGAGAGAAAAACTTTTAGAGAGAGAAAACTAATGCCGCCATTAATGTCCGCCGTTGCTTGACATAGACACACACATACACTCTCTCTCTCCACTTGTTTTCTTACTTTCAAACTTAGCTTATCTTTAGCTCCTGTAGTTTTCTCCTCCTTTTGTGATTTCTTTTTCTCTCTCTCTTCATTATTTTCTCATTTTTGTGTCGTTTCTTCTACTCTAGGATCTACGTAGACTAGATTAGATTCTCTTTTTTATTTAGCTCTTTTTGGAAGTTACTACATTTTGAATTTGAATTAAATCCTTTGTGAAAAAGTTAAAAAAATAAAAATCAAGGGTTTCTTTTTACCTGAATTTGTTTTTTTGTTTGTTTGCTTTAGTGCTTTTTTAATGTAGCATAAAAAAAGGAAGCAATTTAAATGACTGAAAATGGATAGATTTAGGCGAAGAAGAACGCATGCTAGGGTTTCATCACCAGTTAAGGTTACTACTATTGTTGATCAAAGCTCCGAAGATTGGTTTATCCCAATTCACCCAAAAGGTTTCTACTTTCTCTCTCTCTCCTCATTTGCGAAAATGATTTCTTATGACGATTCATGTTAGTCGACCCGAAATTAATTTTATGAGGTTGGATACATAATACATTGTGCTAGATGTTAGCATGTCGTGTCTTACTTTTTGGGGTTAAGAAAATAATAACAAAAACGAAAAAGTGAATGCCGTAATTGTTGGTAGTCACTTTCAGTTTGTTAAGTGGGTAGCGCCATGATTTCGTTTGCTGCATTGACGATTAATAGCTAGTTGTAGGTTATGATGATGCTGCTTGCATTTCTAGAAATTACTTATTTTCTACTCTTCTTATGGTAACCCTACCTTTTGTTTTCTGTGTCCTTGAATTTTGGTAGTTGTGTGGTTATTCATGATTTTATAGATGGATGAAGTTTTGAGCTGTTTGTTTGGTTGTTTGTGGCTGTTTAGGATCTATTGAGCTACTATAAGGTCGGAAATCGGTTAAATTCTGCTGGGTGCAGATCATGTTTTAGAGCTTGGTTGATTTTGATATGTGGGTCTTATTTCAGGTAACAAGATAGTTGGGAATCAGCATAGGTTTCCGAACTTGGTGTCTCGTTCGAGCACTTGCAGTAGCGTTGCGAGTTTTGAGGAAAATCAGGTAGTTCCTATATACTTGAAGACTCTTTGTCGTCTTTCTTTGTTGGGGTTTATGGAAGGTTTTGTTTTAGCTTTTGGTTTGTGGAGTTTCTGATTTTGTAGCAATTGTGTTACTTGTCTATTATAGCTTCCATTTGATTTGGGAAGAAGCAGCGCGGAGCTGCAAAGTGGGATCACGATGAAGAAGTTATTGGCAGATGAGATGACTAAGGAAACTGAATCTGGAAGACGATCACCGAGTATTATTGCTAGATTGATGGGTCTTGATGGGTTGCCTGCTCCGCTCAATACTAACAAAAAGCAGAAGAGACTTTCTGATAGTCACCAGCGGGGTTCCAGTTCATCTGGGTTTCAGAAGAATATCAAACCTCACGACAATCGATCACATAGGAAGAATGGTACAGGGCAGCAGCAATTCAAAGATGTCTATGAAGTTGTGGGTAGATCAAATGTGGAAACAAGAAACAACACTTCTCATTCATCTTCCAATCGGATATCCAGTGAAGATGAGATTCGGTTCATAAGACAGAAATTCATGGATGTCAAACGCTTTTCTACTGATGAAAAGCTTCAGCATTCTAAGGAATTTCATGATGCAATTGAGTTGCTTGATTCTAATAGAGATCTTTTGTTGAAGTTTCTTCAGGAACCTGATTCAATGTTTTCGAAACATCTTCATGATCTGCACAATGTTCCTGAATCGTATTATGGGTGTATGTTGGGAATGAACTCAAAGAATGCTTTAAAATGTAATATTGATGCCATAGGGAGTCAGACAGGTGGCGAAGCTTCTCAGAAGATTGATATTAGCCATTCTCAGAAACATTGGGGTAGCTGTAACCATGACGTGTATGATAGACATAGTGCAGATCTGCATAAATCAAATTTCTCAGTTGAAAGGGATGAGGAATCTTCTTCCATTGCCACAAAGATTGTGGTTTTGAAACCACACCTTGGTAAGGCACTCAATATTCCTAAACCTGCGTCATCCACCAGTCCTTGTGAGCCACAGTCTGATTTTGAGCTGTATAATGAATGCTCGAATCTGAAGCATCTTGGGCCTGAAGTGAGGGGAAAGAGAAGCAAACATGATGACGTTTATGGGAGAAAATCTCGGGAATCCAGAGAGCTAGCCAGGGAAATCACCCGCCGAATGAGAGATCGATTAGGTGTAGATTCCTTTAATGTTTCATCATCTGGATATAAGGGATATTCGGCTGATGAGAGTTCACATGATACATCAGAGAATGATTCGTCTGAATCAGAGGTGAGTTTTGTAAGTTCCCGGACTTTATCTAATAGGACTAGACATAAGAAAGTTTCAACATTACGTTATAGAGAGTCATCAGTCAATGTGGAGGGGAAAAAGAGACTCTCTGAGAGGTGGAAAATTACTCATAGGTCTGAAGAGCTTGGGGCTTCTAGTTCTAGTAAAGGCAGCACATTGGGTGAAATGCTTGCTATTCCAGATGTGGACATAAGGCCACAAAGCTTTGACACTACAGTTGCACGGGATGAGTGCATTCGCAGATTTGGGAGGAATGATGGAATTGAAAAGTTGACTAATCCTCTGGGTATCAGCAGTAGGGATGGTTGGAAAGATGAGTGTATTCAGAAGTTACCAAGGTCTAGATCCCTTCCAGCTTCTGTTAATCACCTTGGAAATCCTAAATCTAGCACAAAGTGTGAAGCAATAACTGCAGAAAGGTTTTTGGTCCGGAAAGAAAGCATTGGTTTTGTGAGAAATAAGGGAATTAAGAGGGAAATTAGAAGAAAAGATGGATCTATATTGGAAAGTAAAAAACCCAGTGTTGAGAAATCCCAGTCTTGTGCAGTAAGGGCGGAAATATTTGATGATGTACATGAAAGTGAAAATATGATGAAGAATAGCTCTGATGGGAAGGATTCACCTGATGTAAAAGCTGTAATCTTAGAGATGCCATCCTGCAGGGATGATACACGTGTATCCCACAATCTAGAGGTGGATAGCAAACATGGAAACGTTTTCAGATCTTTAAATTGTCCAGATGAACCGATTCTGGTACAGAAGATTCCTTCCTGTATTTTACCACAAGATGGTGCCTCTACAAGTGATGTGCCATTTTTGCCACAGGTTTGACATTTAGTGTTTTTTCATTTGAGCTCATGACCTATTGAATTTGTGCTTCTATTGCTCTATAATTGTTAGGCTAAAAAACATTTATTTTGCAAAGGTTGGATTAGGCCTATTGTTCTGGTCACTATTTCCCAGTATTATCTAAATGAACCAAGCACATTTTTTATGTCAAACTATAAAATTTCCTGTCTGCTGGTTGGACCACATCTTTAATTATCGCTTATTGTTATTTGGGAACAGAAGAACTTATATATGAGGAATTCAGGCATAAATATGCACTGTTGGTGGGTATATTAGATAATGGAGAAGTGAAGAGAGATTGGCACTGATTCTTGTAATATTTTCGTGTCATTGTGAGCTCCTAGTCCTGTGTGGGTCCTGTTAATTTTAAATTAACTATTTTTTGATAGCTCCAGGAATCAATTTACTTAACAATGACATAAAAGGTTTCGTTCAAATCGTTCGTTTGGAAATTTCCCGAAAAGCTAATTATTGGTTCAAACTAAACGATCGTTAGTATTACTGCTCTAGATATCTCAAAAATCCTATGCAGAGTTTGGAATTACCTTTTCTGCATCATATTTGACTATCCAATATAAATTGTGTGCTCTAGGATTACATGTCAAACTATTCTCTAGTGTTAATGAGCTGTCCGTGATCTGTCTCAGTTATCTGTTAAACTTCTGCATATAAAAGTGCTAAGTCTTTCTAATTGTACCTACTATATGAGACATTGACTTACCCATAATTTCTTATGAGTACAAGTCGAAGATTCTAAAAAAGTTTGGCATTAACGTTCCATGTAAAGTATGAGATTCAGAAGCATTGCGAGTTTATCGATCAATAAGTATGGAAGCCTATATGTTCAATTGAAGTAAATACTATGGCATGTATTGTGATGCTTAACAAATTTCTTAGTGGCTATTAACAAAACCACAAAAAACAAAAAATTACGCATATGAACTATCCATTGTTAGTCTGTTGGAGCCAGAGGAGAGAGACTCATATCTTTTCCAGGTTTAGTTTAGATAATTTTTTTTACTTTCCCTATCTCTAAACTTTTTTCCTCTACTCAACCCCCCCCCCCCCCCCCCCCCCCGCCCCCAAAAAAAAAAAAAACAATTTTAGTGAACATCTAATTTGGAGGAAATCAAAACTAGAGAAAAACCTTCAAATCTCTCTTTCATCATCAGGTTGCCATGCCGAGATGGCAGATCTCAGCAATTTATGGTCTCAATCTATTAAAAACTCGTCTTGGGAGTTTCAGTCATTGTTGAGGACTTACACTTTATTTGGATAGCAACATAGAAAGGAAAGGAAAATGGAGGGAAAGAGGAGGTTGGGGAGGGGACAGAAAGGCAGGGGAAAGGTGGAGCTCCATTGTCGCTCCAAATCTCTCCAATTTTGGAGAAATGATGTTTAATTAAGAGAGAGGGAAGGCGAATCTCCTCTTTCCCTCCCTTTCATTTCCCCAACCCCTTCGCAAACCAGGGAACTTTTCCCTTTCTTTTTCTCCATTTCTTCTGATCCAAACAAATTGCTAAAGTGGATGAGGAATGATGGTGGCTAGTGGGGCTCACGTCTTGTCTCTGTCACTGTAAGTGTCTGTGGAAATCGGTGGTTCTAAACCTGCAACATCCATACAGACTACCCTCTGTTTGTACATATGCACGAGCTAGGAGAAGACGAATCTATCTCTTGAAGCAAAAGGCATTAGTATCTCCGTTTCAACATACAGTATATAGATGGTATTTGTAAGCTTTTGTATCTTAATGTACTCTAAAACATGTACGAGAACATGTGTCACTACTAGTATGGATTCTAATAATAGAAATAGGAACAGATTGTCATATGAAAAATCTACCGCGGTACTTGTTTGAATAATCCAAGGAAGTGTATGAGGGGATTTAAGTGAATGTGTCCAGTTAATATGGGTAGTCAACTTTATTTCAAATCTTAATTTATACTTCCGCTATGAAGTTTGGAATTTCATTTTAAAATGTTAGAGCTTGCACTATTATGACTTCTCGTTCACTTTTGAACTCTTTTTCCCTTTGTTGAATTCTTCTTTATATGGCTGTCTTGATATTGCAGGTAGGAGGTTCATCTTGTTTGCAATGTGCTGCAACTCATGCAGAATCTTCTGCAAGCAGCAAGGAGTCTGAGCAACCTAGTCCTGTTTCAGTTTTGGAACCTCCTTTTGTTGAAGATATTTCATCTGGTTCAGAGTGTTTTGAGAGAGTTAGTGCTGAACTTCATGGTGAGAATCTATCTCAATATAAAAACCTCGTTTTTTTTTTACCTGAAAAAGTGCATCATATTCTTGAACATCTTTTAGACTGGAGATGATACCAACGACTAAATAGTTTTGTTATTCAAGATGATAAGTGATAATGAAGTTGCCTTTAGCATGCAATAAGAGCATAAATTGCGTTGAAGAATTGATATACATAGAAGTCGAAAAGATGTTAACATACACAAGGGAGTAAGATCTTTTTTTACCAATGCTACCTGGAACGTGGTATAATCTGATACATGGAACAGAAATGTGATTCACTACCTAGTTATGATAATAATAGTGAACAAGTGTACCAAATTGGCACATTCATTGTGGTTTTTGTTTCTCGTTGGGGGGAGGGGGCGATGGTGAGTGAATTAGGTAACATGGGTTTGTAGCTCTCCTCTCTGTGCTATAATAATATATGATCGTTACTTGCTGCCAGAACTAATTACTCTAATCACTACTTTGTATTGTGTGCTGATCCTCTTAATATCACACAACTTTGTGTTTTGTGGCTTACTTGCAAGCAATTGATCGGTTTCCAGCATGATCTTCAGCGATTAAAGAATTCAATCATTTGATCAGATTAAGTTACGTATCTTTTAATTTGGCTTTCAGTGTAGCTGGGAAGTCGGATGGATATGATACTAACCGGACCCATTTATTACACGGGTTATATAAAAAGATTGGAAATACTTACTACTAGAACCAACTTTGTGTACAGTTGGTGTCATGTTATTGTGTCTGGTAACTTTTGCTAGATGCAGTGGTTGTGATACTGTTATTCTTGTTGTACGGATCATTCTTACTTACCTATATGCCAATATTATATCTGTACTAACATTTTTTTTAAGTTTTGCCGTTTTCTTGGTGAAGTATCTTTCTGAATATTGTTCCATTTTCAGGGTTGAGAAAGCAACTTCAACTACTTAAGCTGGAATCTGAAGTTTATGATGAAGGATCTATAGTTCTTTCTAGTGATGAATATGGCGAGGAATCAACAGAGATGCATCGTATCGAGCACTTTCCTCCAGTAGTTGGAGAGTGTTGGGAATCTTGGTACTTGGTAGATGTGCTGACTCTCTCCGGGCTTGACAAAACTGATTGTGAGTTGTTTCTTGGAACATGGCACTCCCCAGATTGTCCTATCGGCCTTTGGGTGTTCGAAGATCTAGAGAAGAGATATGGTGAACTGGAGTCATGTTTAAGATCAGAACGGAGAATACTGTTTGACCATATAAATTTTCGAGTTGTAGAGATCTCTCAGCAGTTTGTAGATATGGAGCCGTGGGTGAAGAAACCTAGAAAGAACATTAGTCCTCAATGGTTGAAAGATGTATTAAAAGCTGAGCTGCATAAATTGCTAGAGAAGCACGAAAACAAGACAGCGGAAAATGACATGGTGATACTCAACGACATGCAATGGATGAAGCTTGGAGAGCACATGAGTGCTGTAGGTAGGGATATTGAGGCATGTTTGATAGATGAATTAATAGTAGAATGTCTTTCTGTGTAGAGAGTCTGGTATAACTTCCAGTCTTTATGTGATCTAACTGTATGTATATGTTTATGAACTGATCAATGATCTGTTCGGTAGAGAATAATAAGCTGTCAAAAATCTTTAGGAATCAAATTTAAAAGATACAAGGGTAGGATGACGAATCAACTGGTTAGCTCCAAACCTACAAGTATATGAATTATATTGTTAATGTCTACGTGTTTGTTATCCTAAGGTGCTAGTATTGTAGTATATGACAGGCAGGTCCGAACATGACTACACGAGGGTTCGGTTTTATGTAACAAATTTTAGGCTTGGATTATGTTTCGGGTAAGATAATTTTATTTAATAGTATTTTATATTAAAATAATAACATCAAATATCACTTAATTTAATGGTTAAAATTTTGTTACTAAAATTTAAAGTCACAATATCAAATCTTACATAATGCAATATCCGAAAGATGCCCCTAACAAATTTGTTAAGCACATCAGGTTGCCATGCCGAGATGGCAAATGTCAGCTTCCTATGGTCTATACCTAAGGTAGGGGAAGGTTCTCTCTCTCTAAACAAAGTGCATGTCAGTTTCAAGCATCCTACTCACATAAACTAATATTTCCTCCATTGAGTACACTTATCTTTTCACTCCATAAAGAACTTTTAATTATTGTCTCCATATTAACTATCGAAATTCGCGTTTTTTTTCCCTCTTATTATAATCGTTTCTAATACCATCTGATTTGGTCTACAGTCTACTCTTAGATTTGTCTAGTTGGTTCAACCTTCAGGTTTAGCTTTTTTTAGAAGAATATTTTTTTAATATCATTCAGGTAATAATTTTCCTACTTTTTCTCGGTCAATTGGGTTTTTAGTCCATTTAGTTTCCAGCACAATTTGTCACTTTCCACCGAAAACAAGGACCTTTTTTCTAATCCACCCCTTGAGGCGTTTATCCCAACGGAAGGTTACTCTTAATCTTGTTGTTGCTGGTAAATTTATTGATGACAGAGAGTTTTTGGAGGCGGCCATCCAGGCTTGGGTGGACACATGGTCACTCAACATAGGATCAAAGTGACAAAGAAAGGTAAACTTTCGTGTTTTGCCAACAGTGGGGGCGCATAGGTCACAAAAGCTCTACGTGCATGCGAGAATGGACAAAGGTCAAAAAAGAGGTTGAGTCTGCTATTATGGAGGCGTGTAAACCTAATTTTGCTCTTATGGAAGTCCAAGTCCAAGTCCGGTGCATTCAGTGAAGAGGTTGGGCTTGGGCTTGGGCTTGGGCTTGGGCATGGGAGAAGAACCGTACTCAGTTTACGAGGTTGGACAGTCTAGTAGGAGGACGAGCTGTCATCAACATAGCAGAACCCAGAGAAATTTCGAGAAACATGCTCAAATTAACCAAAATAAATCAATACTGTTTGGGCCCATTTCTTGGACCAACCCATTTATGACAAAGTTACTAAAATACCCCTACATCTAGAGAAGCAAATCCTCCACCAGCTAGAGCTGACTAAAATACCCTCATTTATTGGGGCTCCTATCCTTTATAAAGTATAAATAAGGTTGTCTCATCAAACAAAGGTAAGCAACTCTAAGCTGCCAAACCCAGAGCATCTCTCTCTATATTGATCCCTTTCTCTCTCTATCTCAATCATTTACTGACTTGAGCGTCGGAGGGGCGATCCCGGAACCAACATCGGGGTAGGCTAACCTTGTTTTGCAGGATTCCGACGTACGAATAACGGAGCTCAGGCGTACCTTTCTTAGGGCCCATATCAAGTCTCTTAGCACACATCAGCATTTGTGATCACCCTCAATTTCTTAGCAGAAACAGTTTGGCGCCGTCTGTGGGGATAGTACAAGAAGTTACTTCGCCACCACTCAGCAAGATTCACCTTATTGCTACTTAGCAAAACTCACCTCATTGTTGCTCAACAATGGCCCCAACAAGAATACACACTCCCAAGCCAACCGTTCCGGGAGAGCTCAAGGATCCCATATGCACCTACGGTGCTATCCCTTTATTCGAATGATGAGGATTCCACCCCAATGGGGAATCGACTACGGGGTCGGTTATCCCGCAGCATCGGGTCAGATATGAGTAGCTGACCCTCCGCCCATAACTGCAACAAACGTCACCTTGATTGCATCTCATCTTCAACAAACTCTCCAGCAAAGTCGGATGAGTATGGTCTCCACTCGTCACAAGGAGATCATTCGTCCTTCCTGAGATGGTCAGCCTAACCGGCTGGGGCCTGAACAGAGGGTAGGATCGCGTCAACCCTCAAAAGGGTAAAACATGTTATCACTCGGAGCAAGTTGTATCGAAGAACACAACCCATGAAGACTGATCTGAACAAGGGGTGTGGTGACTCAAAACCGTAAAACCTGTCCAAAATAAGAAGTGGCACCCTCGAGTTTATGATATAGTTCAGCCAGAGGGGCCTATTCATCAAAAGCACCAACTCATCAACGCTTTCTACTCACTCATCCTTGGGTGCCTACTCCGCGAAAAGAATATACTCAGCTAGATGTGCCTACTCATCATCAAAGACACCAACTCATCAACAGTACCTACTCCTTCAATGTACCCACTCATCCTTGGATGCTTGCTCAGCCAGGGCATCTACTTGGCCTTAGATGCCTACTCAACCAATGAGAAATTTATCTCAGCTTCAAAGGCACACTATCAAAAGCCTTTACGTCACCCAGATCGGTTAAGAAAAACTAAGACTGTCAAGTCAATAAAGGCGAGCAAAAGGAGACTCAAAAGGTGAGAATTTCGTCATGGCACCTCCTCAGTCAGGAGGGGGAAATCTCACTAGCATAGCCGAAAATGGCTAAGTACAATATACCGGAACAATCATGATGTCAAAGTGGCGAGGCTCAAAGCCAAATTCAAGCTAAGTACTTAATTGACACTCACTCGGACGACATGTGGCTCATTAGCCCCTTATCCGAGTGGCATCCGACCCGCTTGGCTGATAGGAGACTATCTCCTTTGTCGAGCCGCTCGGCTGATAGGAGACCCTCTCTCCTTTATCGAGCCGCTCTTATACTTAGCCAAATTTAGGCTAAGTAATTCATTGATACCTGCTCGGACAGGGGACCCGGTCGACCACTCAGTCTTACACATAACTTGAAGCGAGGCACAATCTCGGCCAAGGGAGCTGCTCGGACAGCCTATACTTCGAAAAAGTTCAAGGGCGTTGCTTCCTAACCCCCACCAGGGAGTTTTACCCTCCTCTCGGGCCCAACAGGGTACCCCAGGAACATGGATCTCTCTCGGTTTTCGCTGGACGATCGCCTTGGGAAGGAATGATGCTACCCTATCCGATCATCCAGCGTGGGGCTAATTGCTTGAACGCCTCAGCTGGTCAAATGAATACACTTGATGGAGGTGCGATGATGTTCGTCATCTCCTGAGTAAAAACTTCTCCAACGGCACTAACATATGAAGAAGCCTCCCCCGACTTAGCCGAAAAAACGCCTAAGTATCAACAATTGAACCTACTCGAAATCTGAGTAGTGTCGGAAGACCTCCCCGGAAAGCATGGAGCTCACTAGCCCTCCCGAGTCAAGAAGCTCCAACGTTGGCACCTCCTCAGTCATAAGAGGAGCGTCCTACTAACTTAGCCGTGAAACGGCTAAGTATCAACAGTTGAACCTACTCGAAATTCGAGTAGCGTCGAAAGACCTCCCCGGGAAGCATGAAGCTCACTAGCCCTCCCGAGTCAAGAAGCTCCATCATTGACACCTCCTCAGTCATAAGAGGAGCGTTCTACTAACTTAGCCGAAAAACGGCTAAGTATCAACAATTGAACCTACTCGAAATCTGAGTAGCGTCGGAAGACCTCCTCGGGAAGCATGGAGCTCACTAGCCCTCCCGAGTCGAGAAGCTCCAACGTCGGCACCTCCTCAGTCATAAGAGGAGCGTCCTACTAACTTAGCCGAAAAACGGCTAAGTATCAACAATTGAACCTACTCGAAATCTGAGTAGCGCCGGAAGACCTCCTCAGGAAGCATGGGGCTGATTAGCCCCCCGAGTCAAGCGTATATTTCACGGTACCTCATCGGCTATGCCAGAAGTACCCTACCACTTAGCGAAAATAGCTAAGTGCAAATAAATCAACCTCTTCGGCCAAACATGGGGCTGATTAGCCCCCCGAGTCGAGGGTATATCTCGCGGTACCTCATCGGCTATGCCAGGAGTACCCTACCACTTAGCGAAAATAGCTAAGTGTAAACAAATCAACCTGCTCGGCCAAACATGGGGTTGATTAGCCGCCCGAGTCGAGCGTATATCTCGCGGTACCTCCTCGGCTATGCTAGGAGTACCCTACCACTTAGCGAAAATAGCTAAGTGCAAACAAATCAACCTCCTGCGGCCAAACATGGGGCTGATTAGCCCCCCGAGTCGAGCGTATATCTCGCGGTACCTCCTCGGCTATGCCAGGAGTACCCTACCACTTAGCGAAAATAGCTAAGTGCAAACAAATCAACCTCCTCGGCCAAACATGGGGCTGATTAGCCCCCCGAGTGGAGGGTATATCTCGCGGTACCTCCTCGGCTATGCCAGAATTACCCTACCACTTAGCGAAAATAGCTAAGTGCAAACAAATCAACCTCCTCGGCCAAACATGGGGCTGATTATCCCCCCGAGTCGAGCGTATATCACGCGGTACCTCCTCGGCTATGCCAGAAGTACCCTACCACTTAGCAAAAATAGCTAAGTGTAAACAAATCAACCTCCTCGAGAAACATGGGGCAAATTTGCTAAATTAAGGCTAAGTACTTCATGGCACCCACTCGGACAACATGGGGCTCATTAGCTCCTCATCCGAGTGGTGTCCGACCCGCTCGGCTTATTGGAGACCCGCTCGGCCACTAGGAGACCCTATCTCCTTTAACGAGTCACTCTCATACTTAGCCAAATTAAGGCTAAGTACTTCATGGCACCCACTCGGACATCATAGGGCTCATTAGCTCCTCATCCGAGTGGCGGTTGACCCGCTCGGCTTATTTGAGACCCGCTCGGCCACTAGGAGACCCTCTCTTCTTTGACGAGTTACTCTCATACTTAGCCAAATTAAGGCAAGTACTTCATGGCACCCACTCGGACAGCATGGGGCTGATTAGCTCCTCATCCGAGTGGCGGCTGACCCGCTCGGCTGATTGGAGACCCGCTCGACCACTAGGAGACCCTTTCTCCTTTGACGAGTCACTCTCATACTTAGCCAAATTAAGGCTAAGTACTTCGTGGCACCCACTGGGACAACATGGGGCTCATTAGCTCATCATCCGAGTGGCATCCGACCCGCTCGACTTAGTGGAGACCCGCTCGACCACTAGGAGACCCTCTCTCCTTTGACGAGTCACTCTCATACTTAGCCAAATTAAGGCTAAGTATTTCATGGCACCCACTCGGACAACATGGGGCTCATTAGCTCTTCATTCGAGTAGCGTCCGACCCGCTCGGCTTATTGGAGACCCGGTCGACGCAAGGAGTCGGCCAACACAAGGGCCTACTTGGATAAGGTACGAAAAACAAGGGCACCCGGTCGATCACTCATCAAGGCACCCAAAGGCACCGGGTCGACCCTCTCGACTAAGGCAACCGGTCGGCCCTCTCGACCAAGGCACCGGGTTGTCCTAGGCATCCGGTCGACTAGTCGACCATCCGGTGGAGTCTCTCGGCCAGGGGAGCTTCTCTGTCCGGGACCTGGTCGGCCAGTAGACCCCCTCAGCCAAGGGAGCTGCTCGGCCTGTGCACCTGGTCGGCCAAGGGAGCAAGCTCGACCTCGACCAGGCCTCGACCAAGGGAGCTGCCTTGCCTACAAGAGGACGAGCTGGCATCAATATAGCAGAACCCAGAGAAATTTCGAGAAACATGCTCAAATTAACCAAAATAAATCAATACTATTTGGGCCCATTTCTTGGACCAACCCATTTATGACAAAGTTACTAAAATACCCCTATATCTAGGGAAGCAAATCCTCCACCAGCTGGAGCTGACTAAAATACCCTCATTTATTGGGGCTCCTATCCTCTATAAATAAGGTAAGCAACTCTAAGCTGACAAACGTAGAGCATCTCTCTCTACATTGATCCCTTTCTCTCTCTACCTCAATCATTTACTGACTTGAGCGTCGGAGGGGCGATCCCGGTACCACTCCCGGCGTAGGCTAACCTTGTTTTGCAGGATTCCGACGTACGGATAACGGAGCTCAGGCGTACCTTCTTGGGGCCCATATCAAGTCTCTCAGCACACATCAGCATTTGTGATCACCCTCAATTTCTTAGCAGAAACAAATACATAGTTAGGGTAAATATGTCTTTTAAGTTGAACATGATATTATGAAGAAAACACGAAAATGTGCAATAAATCCATTCTTTAACGCGCATGAATTATGTAATGCAATTACTCAAAGCGTTTGTCTTCTAAGAAACCGCCTACTTTTAAATTAAAATTAGGCAATGGTAAGCCCAATATTAAAAAGAGAATTAGCCCAATAGTGACTAAATTAATTTCTTTCGGTGATTAGTTTAATCCATTTAGTGACTAGGTCTACTTTTATATAAAAATTAGACCGTCTCTTTTAATAATTTTTGTTACTCAAAACACCCTGCTGGCAGATAAACAGCTCATATCGAGGACACGTGACCTGAAAATACGACGTGGTAAAAAACTCGAAAAAACCTCATCCTTACTGGCATGCAGAGCAGTACGGAAGGAGATGAAAAATTACAACGGGAAAATACAAGTTTTGTCATGTAAAACTTTGGGCCATTGGGTGAAATTTTTGCTCAAGGTCAAAATAGTTGGCCATAGGCCCAGTCGCAAACCCAACATCAACACTCTCTTGCATATGAGCCCGGTCCATAAAAAAAAATAGATGTAACCAATCCTAATTCCTACTCACGCAAATAGGTCTACTCAAGATATGGAGACCCTTTTCACCTTCTTTCTTCCACGATCCGTTTAGTAGTTGGTTATAAATAATGGTAATGAAAATAAATTTGTGTGTAAATTTGTAAAGAATATCATTGTCCATTCCTATGATAATGCTAATTTATCCTAAAATATCCACTTTGCTTCTTGAATTTTCATTCTCATCCAATACCACTTTGTAGGTGGTAATGAGTGGTAATGAAAATTGCTTCCCCTTGGAGACAAAAACACAAGTTTAGGGGTGAGATTGCTTCCCCATAGAGAAAAAATGCCTTTCTATGGAGATTTTAAGGGTGCTTCTCTAGTAAAATTACACTTAAAATTTATTCCCATTACCGCAATTTATTAACGACTACCAAACGTACCGCCAGGGTATTGAACAATTTATATCCACTGAAAATAGCGACCAAGGGATGATTCGGCCTAGGACAGATCAGCATGCTCAACAGGTCGAAATCTTTCATGAGCCAACTACACAAGTTTTGGGCCTCCAAAACATGGATAGTACTTTGTCAATGACCAATAGTGGCAGCTTGGGAAGGCAGGAATCATTATGGGATTTAACCTTATCATTCCTTTCGAATGAGTCAACAGATTGGGCCGAGTATTGGCGAAACTTCTGGAGTGAGAATGAGGTTGATGCTTATCTCCAACGTCACAATTAGAATTTCCATGTTTGCACTCTTCTCACCAAATTGGCTCTTCTAGTACCTTTTACTCACACATATCTAATGTTTCAGTTCAAGAATTTGCAAATTTGAATGTTTTCCCTTGTTGAGTTTGGGGCAGAATTAAAGTGCAATCTGTTAAACAAGCTTAAAATGTGGGGGCCCAGTGTCCAACAATAAAACTCCGGGGTGACTGAAGCAGGGGGAGGTGTGATGAAGAAAGATGTAAAAAAGGCAGGTATTATTATTCTAAGAGTGATGATTCGGCGTTTCTGCCAGTAGCCAAAGGGAAACGGCAGGCGCACTGAGAGCAGCCAAGGAAGAGAGACACACCAAGGAGCCAAGGAGGCCAGTTGGCCGACCACCAAAATCGAAGCACATAATTGTCCAATCGCTTCCTTTTGAGAGGAAGAGAAAATTAGAAGAGATGGGATCAGTATTTCAGGATTTCACGAAGAAAGCAGAGCGCAGAGCGTGAATTCAACGACTGGATTGCATCTTAGCAAGAAGAATTTAAAAATAGTGTGAAGCGACCAAAAGTGATGGAACATGAACAGTTTGAGGCTAGGCCTAAACAACCCCACGAGGAGCAATGAGGATCTTGGTCTGGAATGGTAGGGATCTAAACTGTGAGGACTCCCCTACAATTCCTTTTTTGCGCTAGCTAATCTGTAAATATTGTCTGCAAGTACTTTTTCTGATGGAAAGAAAGACCACCCTCAAAAGGGTTGAAAAGTTAGCAGCTTCGTTAGGATACAATAACACTGTTGCAGTTGATGCAATTGACATTGGAGGTGGTTTAGCTTTATTTTGGCTTTCCAATAATATTTACTCCCTCCGATTTTTATTAGTTTACCCTTTGTAAAATCTATACAAATATATTAAAAGGTGTGTGGAAGAAAGCCTATATGCCACGTGACAGTCTCCTCAAATTCCTAACACGAATGCTTTATGTCTATGTATACTACTCACTTTTTTAAGAAATGTGTAACTTCACGGTATCGAACATGTGACCTTTGAAATGAATATTAAGAGCTTAACCATCAATATACTATGACTTTATTATCTAATCATTGTTGTTAAAATCCCGATCCAAATCTTACGATTCTACGATTTTACGATCCTGAAGAACCTCACCGATCCCGATCCTACGTAGGATCTTAATTTTGTAGGATCTTTCGATCCTGCCCAACCACAAAAAATCACATGGTAGGATCTTAACACGATTCTACGATCCTACGACTCTACGATCCGATCCTACCGTATAAAAATCATAAACTACTTTCACATTTTATATTTCTCCTATTGGATTTTGGTCGCATGTTACTTCAATCTTATAGTATTGGAAAACGATCATCATTTGCTAATTAAAAAATTCATTATTAATATGTGTAAATTTTTAACATGAGCTTCTCACCATATTTTAGTATAATTATCTCTATTTCACCAAATTTTAGGATCTTACGATCCTACGATCCGATCCCACCGATTCGATTCTACCAACCCCTACGATCCAAAGTAGGATCCCGATATAACATTGTATCTAATGTTTCAAATAAAATATGATAAATTCTTGTAATAATTATACTTAACTAAAAAGAGTTAAACAAGTATATACATCTATAATACACTTATTGCGTAACTTACAAGAGAATATAATGTTATATTCTCTTACTAGAATTCCTTTTAAGGTATTATTTTCAAACTCAAACCATTCAATTTTTTTTTTTACTTATCACGTCGTGACGTGAATTTTTCAATGGACAAAAATACAAAACGTAGCAAAATAACGCTCGGGAAAAAAAAAGTTGCTTATGTAAAAGATGGTTCACTTTATGAATGGATGTTAGTGTTGGTGTATGGCTCCCCGTATCCACAAAGTAGAACTCATGTTTGGGAAGCGATCAGTAATTAATACTTTAGGTTTTAATATGGACACTATGTTGTTATGGGGGATTTCAACCAAATCGAGCTCTAACCAAAAATTGGGAGGACTGCCTTATTCGCAAGGCCATGAGTAATTCGGTCAGTTCAAAACGATTGTTGCTCATGTAGGAACTAAAACCGCTAAGAACATGAATTTAACTTATCTTGATAACCGTGGCGTGAAGAAATCACTGTCCTAAAGTTAAATTTGCCCCGCTACAACACACGGCCTCATAGCAATCAACCTCCAGGGATACACGACTTCTGTATTTCCAGTGTTGATGGAAAAACAGATTGAGAACGATCTTGAATATTTTGGAGAAATTACCCGCATTTTCCACTGGTCTGTACTATACTAAAATCAATACAATTGAAACATATGCCATAGTAAACAGGAAGTTTGCAGATAATTTCACTATTTGGCATGACCGGTTGGGCCACCCTGGTTTAATAATGATGCGAAAAATAATTGAAAATTCATGTGGACATTCATTGAAGCACCAGAAGATTCTTCCGAATGATTTCTCATGTGCTGCTTGCTCACAAGGCAAGTTGATAATACGACCTTCACCAACCAAAGTAGATTTTGAATCTATCAATTTTTTGGAACGTATACAGGGAGATATTTGTGGGCCAATTCACCCACCATGTGGAACATTTAGATATTTTATTGTTTTAATTGACGCATCGAGTAGATGGTCACATGTATCCTTATTATCAACTCCAACCTGGCGTTTGCGAGACTACTTGCTCAATTGATTAGATTACGAGCACATTTTCCAGATTTCCCTATGAAGGCAATCCGCCTTGATAATGCTGGTGAATTCACTTCTCAAGCCTTTGATGATTATTGCATGTCTATTGGGATAAGTGTTGAACATCCTGTAGCACATGTTCACACACAAAAGGTCTAGCTGAATCATTAATAAAGCGTCTCCAGTTGATTGCTAGACCACTACTTATGAAGTCCAAACTCCCAATCTCGCTTGGGGACATGCTATATTACAGGAGCAGCATTAATTCGCATCAGGCCAACGAGTAATCAAAAGTTCTCCCCATCACAATTGGTTTTTGGTCAGGAACCAAATATTTCCCATCTAAAAGTTTTTGGATGTGCTGTATATGTTCCAATTGCTCCACCACATCGCTCTAAGATGGGTCCTCAAAGGAGGTTAGGAATATATGTTGGATATGAATCTCCATCAATAATTCAATATCTAGAGCCATCCACAGGGAATCTATTTAAGGCTCGATTTGCAGACTGTCACTTTAATGAGTCAGTTTTTCCAACATTAGGGGAGAGAATAAACAGCTGGAGAAGGAAATCAGTTGGAATGAATTATCATTATCTCATCTTGATCCTCGTAATAAACAATGTGAATTAGAAGTCCAAAAGATAATTCATTTACAAAGCTTAGCAAATCGATTGCCAGACGCATTTACTGACCCAAATAGAGTAACCAAGTCGCATATACCAGCTGTGAATGCTCCAATCAAAATTGATGTCCCAGAAGGAAAACATCAAACTGCTAGTGAGTCTACAACAGCCTAAGCGTGGTAGACCTATTGGTTCCAAAGATAAGAATCCTCGGAAAAGAAAAGGAGAGGAATTGATAATGGCCAGACCGAGGAAACAAAAATTTTGAAGGATCTCCAGGAGAGACTTTAGACATGGCAAAGGAAGAAATTCAGGACCTGACAATGAAGAGTCTCAACTGATTATGTCATGTCTGGAATAAAATGGAACCGAAATCAAATCGAGTCGATGAAATTTTTGCATGCAATGTAGCAGTTGATGTTATGGAAGAAAATGAGGATCATGAACCAAGTCTATTGAAGAGTGTGCACAAAGGATGGTTGGCCAAAATGGAAGGAACAATTGAGGCAGAATTAAAATCTCTTGCAAAGAGAGAAGTATTTGGACCAGTAGTCTACACCTAAAGGTGTAAAACCAGTGGGACATAAATGGGTCTTTGTGCGAAAGAAGAATGAAGATGGTGAAATTGTGAGATACAAACACGTTTAGTTGCCAAGGATTCTCACAAAGACCTGGAATTGATTATGAAGAAACATACTCCCCTGTGGTGGACGCAACTACTTTCAGATTTCTTATTAGTCTGGCAATAAGAGAAGGACTTGATTTACGTTTAATGGATGTAGTCACAGCCTACTTATATGGGCCACTGGACAATGACATTTATATGAAAGTCCCAGAAGGATTTAAACTGCCAGAAACAGCAAATTCTAATTCTCGAGAACATTACTGCATAAAATTAAACAGATCTCTTTATGGATTGAAGCAATCAGGGCGTATGTGGTATAATCGCCTCAGTGAGTACTTATTAAGTGAAGGCTATAAGAATGACCCTATCAGTCCATGCATTTTTATAAAGAATTTGGGGAGGATTTGTAATAATTGCAGTGTATGTTGATGATTTAAATATTATTGGGACCCCTGAAGAGATTTACACACAGTGGAATATTTGAAGAAAGAATTTGAGATGAAAGATCTTGGAAAGACAAAATTTTGCTTGGGGCTACAAATTGAGCATCTAAAGAATGGAATCCTTGTGCATCAAACAACATATACGGAAAAGGTGTTAAAAAGGTTTTATTTGGATCAAGCACACCCGTTGAGTAGCCCAATGGTTGTAAGATCACTTGATGTTGATAAAGACCCATTCCGTCCTCGAGAAATCAATGAAGAAATCCTTGGTCCTGAAGTACCATACTTAAGTGCAATAGGGGCATTGATGTATCTTGCTAGCCATACGAGACCTGACATATCATTTCCTGTGAACTTGCTAGCAAGGTTTAGCTCATGTCCAACTCGAAGGCATTGGAATGGAATAAAACATGTACTTCGTTACCTCCAAGGAACGAAAGATATGGGTTTATTTTTTCTAACCAACCCAAAGAAGACTTAATTGGTTTTGCAGATGCAGGGTAATTGTCTGATCCCCATAATGCTCGATCACAAACAGGATATTGTTCACAAGTGGTGGTACTGCCATTTCTTGGCGTTCCATGAAGCAAACCATTGCAGCCACTTCTTCCAACCATGCAGAGATTTTAGCTATCCACGAACTAGTCGTGAATGTGTATGGTTAAGGTCCGTAATTCAACATATACGAGAAGATTGTGGCATATCTATAGGGAAAGAAGCTCCAACAGTTATGTATGAGGATAATGCAGCATGCATTGCACAGCTCAAGGAAGGATACATCAAGGGTGATAGAACAAAACACATTTTACCAAAATTTTTCTTCACCCATGAACTGCAGAAGAATGGTGATGATGTACAGGTTCTACAGATTCGTTCAATTGAAAATTTGGCAGACCTATTCACCAAGGCACTTCCCACCGCTACTTTCAAGAAATTAGTTTACTGTATTGGATTACGTCGTCTCAAAGATCTCAAGTTATGTAATCATGAGGGGGAGTAGATCGCGCTGCACTCTTTTTCCCTTAACCATGGTTTTTCCCACTGGGTTTTCCTGGTAAGGTTTTTAATGAGGCAGCATCTTACGCGCATTAGGAAATATCTTATTTTAAGAGAGAACTTTTATTTTGTATAATGGACATCCAAGGGAGAGTGTTATGAAATATATACTAGGGTTTTGTTCTCCAAGTAAAACCCTAACTATTGTATTGTATATATATACCCTGGACTATATGGAATAAGATACAACACGATTCTCTCTTCCTCTTCTGTTTATTTACAACACTTTAGTGTTATTTAATCCGTAAGATATTCCACTTGTTGTATTTTTAATGTCAACCAAACAGATACACTACCACTTCAATTTTTCTTTGGGTAATTATGAGCTCCTGCCTGTTAGTTACTAGATATCGCCAGTCTTTTATACGTCTTTCGTTCTGAAATAAGTGAAACACTTCTCTCTTTCACGTGAGAGTTTTTTTAGAGAAGTGTTTCACTTATTTTAAAATGGAGGAAGTACAAATTTATATTTTTTTTTGAGAAATTCCACTTAGTACCACTGTACTTTAGGATTTTTCATTTGGTACCTAATTTTTTTTGGATTCCATATGGTAACACTTTTGTTTGGACTTACCGTAACATTATGTTAGATAAAACATTAGTTTTAGATTAAATAAGCATAGTAGTTTGCCTCATTTACGTGCCTTTTGCATCGAGAATAATTCAACTAAAATTTGGGAGTCATTTTCTCTTATGGGTCAAAATTGAAGACGAAATTAGAGTAAAACGACTAGATCCTCGTTTTACTTGTCAGAAAATACCTACTTTATTTTTTTTACGAAATTGGACCTTAAATTTGGTCGTTAAGGACAAAAATGACTCCTAAAATCTTAATTATGCAAAATTATTAAAACTCCTAATCCTAGTTAACCCCCAAATTAATGTTTTGTTTAATATAATGTTGCAGTGGTACCATATAGAATCCAAAAAAAAATTGTTACCAAATGGAAAAGCCCAAAGTACACTGGTACCAAGAGGAATTTCTCTATTTAATTTTGTTATTTCTTAAAAATATAAATTTTTAAATCATATTGCAAAATCATTAGAAACTACAAGACATTAAAACATGCAAACAGAAGTGAGACAAGCTGACTAATAATCTCAATTAGAGCTTTAATACACAACTACTAACAATCAATTTTCGGATATTTGTTATGAAATTGAACTAAAAAAAGAAGAAGAAAAAAAGAACTTAAGAAGCAAGAGAGAGATGATCAAGTATCGGAGGAGGCTGAAACTTTTTCCTCTCTTCTCCATCGTGTTTGACTTTTGTTTAAACTGTTGACAATAGAAATGATTCAAATTTTCGGTTCTACCTTGGTGGAATCGACCAACTTTTTTGGTTCTGCCATTGTAGAACCAAAAAAGTTACCAGTTCTACCTTGGAGGAATTGTCCAAAATTTTTAGATCTAACATGGTGGAACCGGAAAAAACAGTCGGTTCCACTATGGTAGAACTCAAAGATTCAATCGGTTCCACGGTGAATAATGGAAGAAAATATAAATATTTTTTGAAATTGTAGATGGCAAAGAAGAGGAAGAAGGGGTGATGAATCCCAATTACATTCATTGTCCTGTGGTGCCACGAGAGAAAGACGAGCAAGGGGGGTTGGGTTTCGACGGAGCATTGGGAACTCGAAGGGGAGGAGGAAGGAGAAGAAGGTGGCTAGGTAGGACAAGTTTCGGGTAGGCAGCAGCCGGGCTACAGGTGGTGGTGGTGGTGGTGGTAGTTATGGTAGGTTAGAAGAGAGGAAGAAGTAGAGAAGGGAGAAAGAAGAAAAATAATACTTGTAGACACCTAATCGTGCCTCCCTAATTACGGATCCGATGAATAAATATACCCTGGTCTTAAATGGTCCGACCTAAGGGTTATAGTCCTACTTTAAACCCCAATTAATTATTCATGATAATTAATTGTATTTTGAGCCCAATCCTTTAAAAAGTTCAATTAATTGTTTAACAACAATTAATTGTTTTAGTTTTAATAAATAAATAATTTCAAAAGATATTTTTTACATAGTTAAGATCAGATTTCATCCCGTATAATCATATTTACGGAATTAAAAGAAAATCTTTTGAACGCGTTTTTAGAAAAGTTGGCGAAGGCACGTGTGTGCGTCAAGCATAACTCTGTGCGCCTGTGCCGGGTGCACTAATCTGCACCTGACACGTAGATTTCTAACCCATACAGAGTCATGTGTCAAGCGCAGTTCTCTGCGTGAGACGCGGAGTTTCTTTCTTATATTTTTCAAAACGGGTGCCACGTGTACGCATTTTACTGGGAATGCCGCGTCATACACTTGACACGTCAGCCTGCGCCAGATACAGCTAACGTGTGAGGCGCAATGTCGTTTTCCCTATAAATAGGCTTGATTTTCGAACACATTTAATAACGGATTTCAGACATTACCAGACTTCGAACTTGACGAATATATTACGAACCTCTCTATGAATTATAAAACCTCCCTAGAAAACTCATACCTTTCAAACACATATACATTCAATTTACATACTTTCAGACATTCATATTTTCAGGCTTCACGATTGCTCATACTTTTATAAATTCTCTATTTTTATATTGAAGTTACTAACTGATTTCTTTCATGATGTAGATCTTTAATATAAAATCGTTCTACTGTATATTCTAGTCCTTCCTTCTTTTTATTTTTATTTTTATTTGTATACATTATTCATATCTATGCATATTATATGCTCGCATAATTAATCTACATATATTATATGATTGTCCCGCCTTATTCATTTTATCACTCATATGTTATTTTTTCTAATCAAAGACCTAAAGAACAGTTCTAAAATTAATCAGACTAATTTGGACAATCTTTTAGGATCCCTGTAAATTGATTGCATAATAACTTGTCACTAAAAAAGAAAAACTTTTTATGTGTTTCCTAAACCAACCTAGACTAATATTTTTTAGGGTGTTTCAAACAATATTTGGTTTTTCTTTTGCTTAAACATTAGCATAAATCGATATTTAGTTGAGGCCAACAATGGGCAACATAGTTCCTGACTGAATTTTAGCCTTACCCCTGAACTCAATTTTTGGTTCCTGGCCATCTATGGAGTCGTGATAGGGAAATCTACATTGGATAAGTCCCTAAGATATCCCTATTGTTTCGATATCCAATTAGGTTTAAGATTCTTCCTTTAGAGAATCTTTGGCGACTTCACACTAGTACATAAAAGGCAATTTGCGTCGGATGTGAGGCGCCTATTTGCGTCGGACTCTGGTGCGACGCCAAAGCCCTCGACGCAAATGACTCAGAAACGATCTGCGTCGTATGCGAAAACGACGCAGATGGTTCAGCTATTTGCGTCGCACTCGTATACGGTGCGACGCAGATGGCTGTCCCAGCCCAATTCAGAGTAATGTAGTGGGTAATGTGCGTCGCACATTGCCTAGGGTGCGACGCACATTAGTGATTTGCGTCGCACCTCGGGCTATGTGCGACGCAAATTACTATTTTAATATAAAATTTTTTTTTTTAGACCTAGAATATACTGCAACGATGATTCTCGAACAGTAGAAGAGTAGAAGATTGAGAGACAAATTACCAAAAAAAAAAAAAAATACCAACTAGCTTACTGCATTCCATAAACCACCAAAATTCGAACTATATTGCATTCGAACAGAAGAAGGCATTCGAACAGAAGGAGAAGGCATTCGAACACAATAGAATAAACAAACATGATTCCATAATATCATAATTTACAACTCGAATACAAAACAATAAACCACCAAAATTCCATAATTTACAACTCCTACACAAAACGAAACTGATTATGGAAGACAAAAGCACCAAAAACTTCAATTTCCTTCAATTTCCTCCAATTTCCGATGAAGAAGACTTCCAGAAAAACCAAAAACAGATCTGAAAATGAAAATAAGAAAAAAAAGTCAATAAAAAATCAGATATAAAAAGTTAAAAAACAGAAATTGTAGATCTGAAAAAAAATTAGATCTAAACAATGAAAAATGAATGTAAATCTGAAAAAAGAAAATTATTGACTTGGAAATTATAAAATCAGATTGAAAATTTGAAGAAAAAAACGAACCTGTCAAACTCGAAGTCGCCGTCGTCGACGAACCACCGAATTGAAAATCCACTTATAACCGAGTTCATCCATAAAATTTTGTTCGTTGGTGTCGTTCGCGCATTCGTTCGCTGAAAGTCGCCGGAAAATTTGAGAGGAGAATTTAGAACTGAGGGAGGGTTGAGGGAGGGAGGGAGAATTTAGGTTAGAGAGGAATGAACGAAGCAGCGCATAGAGTGAGAGAGAGAGTAAGAATTTAGGTTAGAGAGGAATGAAGCGGCGCGAGGAGTGAGGATTTGAGAGAGAGAATATTTAGGTGAAGGGGATATAAGGGGTGCGGTGGGTTGTGGGCTGCAAATCTGCGTCGGATGGGCAATGAGGTCCGACGCAATTTGGTCTTTTGCAACGCACTCGAATACGATGCGACGCAGATACCGAAATTCATTTGCGTCGTATGGGCCACATGGTCCGACGCACATTGAGTTTTTGCAACGTACCTTTGATCAATGCGACGCAAATTCATATGATGTGCGTCGCACTCTTCCTCATGTGCGACGCAAATAGGGTTTTTGCGTCATTTCCGTTTCAGTGCGACGCACATCAGGGGACGCAAATCGTCGTTTTTGTACTAGTGTCAAAAAAATTTCAATACAAAAACCATTACAGTGAGGTGGTCAAATCTAATACGCGCTCATCCCGCATAGGTGAAATAAAAACACGCTTACAATTTGGCGACATCATTGGGAGCATTTTAAAAAACTAACTTTTTAAATGAGTGGGTGAAACTCGAAAAAATATGACTCATACTCTTTTTATGCGTTAGAATGATATTACAGTTTTGCATATGTATGGTTATTTTTTAATACACTATAAGGACAATCCACATTGCCTCATTAGCACATGTTCTACATGTGAGGTCACCCTTGGAAGGTTTGCACTTTGTCCTTCCAAAAAGTTTCCTGAGCGATAGTGTTGGATCTTAGTTATAAGCAAACCTAGTCAATCATGGTATTGTTCTCTTATTCCTTACTTTAAATTGGAGTGCGTCTTACACGTGGCCACCTCTTTAAGTAGGGTACGAAAAGTGGGATCAATCTCTTAGTCATGGACCCTTTCGGACTGAATCGAAACCTAACCAATAGTTTCAAAGATAGAATTGGACTTTAGGTTTGAACTTTTGCATCCATGTTATATGACATTTGTATGTGATTGCAATTCTTGCCTGTTACTATCCTGTCAAATTGTCATTATTATGCGTCGTTCCTTAAATCGTGTCTAACGAAACAATAAAAAAATCGTCTATTGGCCAATATGTCGCCTAAATCGCTAAAAACGTGTCAGGGAGTAGTGCGCCAAGCGCATTAAATTGCACCTGGCCCACCACTCCCGCGCCAGACGCATAGTTGTATGCTGCACTCAGTAGTGCTGCGCGGTACGCAGTCTGTGCATCGTATGCATTTATTTGATTTATTCGTCTTGGTGGTCGATCCTATGTTTGGTTTTTCTGCATTTGCGTAAAAAAAACTTGGTGATTTGAGGAGTCTTGCCTAATTCAAAAAAACCAGTCTTTTCATGCAAGGTCAAGTTTGTTCTAAAAAAATGCATCTAGGGAAAAATGATCATGGTAGAGTAAGGAGTGTCAT
The DNA here is from genome assembly GCF_026745355.1 of Beta vulgaris subsp. vulgaris. Lineage (NCBI taxonomy): Eukaryota > Viridiplantae > Streptophyta > Magnoliopsida > Caryophyllales > Amaranthaceae > Beta > Beta vulgaris. Next base: position 14,598,847 of record NC_079208.1, read on the forward strand.
ACATGTTGATGGGTTTTAAAATATACTTCCTCCGTTTCTTAATAAGTGCAACATAGAGAAAGTGGGGGAATACCAAGGAATGTAGAGAGAGAAAGTTGGGACCACAATAAAGTAGAGTAATTCAAGTGATGAAACAAAAAAATTGTGGTCCCCTCTTGCTTTTTGGTGGCATATTTGCAATAATATTGAACTTTTTTTTACCATTTTGAGCTTGGTTGCACTTATTGTGACTATTCCAAACAAAGGAAATGTTGCACTTATTAAAAAACGGAGGTAGTATACCGCAAGTGCACGGTGTCTGTTTAGCATAAACTGGCAAATACGGATCGATCCACAAGGAGAAGAGTTCTATAGATTTGTGATCAATTATTTAATTATTTCTAGGGAGGAATTTGATTGAATAATTAACAACTAAACTAGAATAACGTAGAACACAAAAAGATGGAAGTTTATCAAATAATTAAAAACCTAGGGCAACCAATCGGTCCACCATGCTTATACCAATTGAATAACTATAATATAATTCAACAATACTTGGATTGAGGTTTGAATAATTAGAGTATTTAGTTAATCTATGGTCGGGCCTTAACGACTCTTACATCAACATATGCTAGTAAGGTCACTCAACTTAATTAGACCTACCTATTGTAACAAGTCTCTGATGAGTATGATCTTTCGATTCTAACTCCTATTAGCTAAACATAGCTCACGATATTGCACAATTACATGAATTAAACAAGCATAACAAATCAATAGGAATTACTCCAAATCAATCCAAATATCGAAGAACTTTAAACCACGAATAAAAAGGTATAAACATGGCTTCCCTCTCTAAGCCCTGGAAAAAGACTACTCGCTCATGATAATGATAAACACAATAAACATAATGCAAGTAGAAGAATCCATCAAATTAAACAAAGTAAAGAAGAATACCAAATGATTGGAGAACAATAAAAAACGAAATTAACGATCTTTATTATCTTCAAGCGCAAGAGTTAATACAAAGGAGGAGAGAAAAGACTAAGTGCTTAAAACTCAAAACGCAGAATATAACATGCCCTAATCGATATACTAAAGACATATTTTATAGTTTTTACAAAACCGGCTAAAAAAGACAAAAATTAATGTACCCGGAAACCGCCCTTGGGCGACGGTGATTCTCTAATCTACGACAAAGGGGAAACTTCGCCTGGTCAACCGGACAACTCCGCGTGGTCGGGAGCGGAAGCAGTTTGGCTCATTTCTCTCCCGGTTGGCCAGGATAATAAGTCTTGGTGCCTGTTGACTTTCGTGGTTCACCCGGTCGACCGGGCGGGAGTGATTTCTCGCTCTTTTCCTTGCAATCTTGTCCGAATCACTTGTGCAATATCTCGGATCTTCTCTCGGCCTTATGTGACCATTAGACTTTCGTTCCGCAACTTAAATAAATGCACTAAACGCCTAATCCGCACAAAAACATCTAACACACGAAAACAAATCCAAACATATCAAATCACACAAAAATAGAGCTCAAATCGACTATCACAGGTAAGGAAATCAGAGTAAATAATCTATATATAATAGACACATCAAAATCCGCCATGCTAACCTTTTGTTTGTACCAAAGCAAAACCATGACATGAACATGAATATGATTGCTTCACCCCTTTATATAAACAGAGATCAAAACTTTTTCAAAGCTCAAATCCATTCAAGCAGTGAAAATTCAAGTTCAACTGTTCAGATCACTCTAACCACCAATCGCCCAAGCAAGTAATCAAATGCGACTGCCTTATATGAGATGCAAATATCGAAAAGGTACTCATCAGGGTGTCACTCCTCTCAATTTTTTTTTGTGGCAGGCATAAAATGTGCCCGAACACTCACCAACCTAACCATAATAACCCTTCTCACTCACACTCTCATGTGTTTAGAAAGGTAATAATGCCAGCATCCTAATCATGTCGACTCAAGTAGAGAACGTAATCTTTAACTTTGGCAATTTGACTCCGTTTCAATTCAACAAACAAAGAACACATGCTCAAGAGGTCTTTTTTAGGTTGTAATGGGGCTTGGGTTAAGGTAGAGATAATATTTAGGGAGTGTTGGGTTCATATGATTTTGGTATGAGGTATGGGTTTAGAATGAGAAAAACCCATACCTAGTGTTTGTTTAATATTTGATAGATTTAAAACCCATACCTCAAACCCATAAGGTATGGGGTTTAGAAATCCAAGGGGGTAGGTGGGTTTGGCTCATACCAATACCTCTAGGTATTAAATAGAAGAAATTTTTTTATTCCCAGATAAAACCAAACACATGGTACTAGGTATCAAGTTCCAAACCTATACCACCTTGATTTCATTCCTGATTCCAAACGCATACCACTATGTGAACTAAAAGCCCCCTTAGGGAATGTAATGGTAGAGCCAAGAGAGGGGAGCAATAAACGCTAATAATCAACACCAAGTGAGGTCTAAAACAACTCCCAAGACATCAACACACATCCAAAACATCATCGCACTATGAAAAATCACCAAACACATAACAAACTTTTGTTTTCAGTTCACTTTCTGATGATATATTTTTGTTTTCATTTCTAACAATGTGAATGAAATAACAAGGAATAAATGCACTTTTTCAACTTTGTACTCTTCTTTGAACTTGCAAACACATTTCTTTTCTTTCCTTTTCTTTTTCTTAAAATCTTTGAACTTGCAATTAATATGTTTCCAACGAACCACTAATACCAACTTATCATCACAATGTCATCCTACGCTAATGCTCCCCCAAGCTAGGCTTGGGATAGTAATCAAAACATAGGGCTCAAAGCTTGTAATGTGGTTTAGTAATTGAAAAAAAGGCATTAGGCTCAGCGGAGCTGAAGTGGAAAATGAATCATGAAAATCATTCCAGGCTTAAGAAACATTTCAAAAGAACGCCTCTATCACAACATATGAAAAATGATGCCAAATCTAAACAAGTACCTCACTGTCTAACCATGGGCAAGAATGAATCCTCACTGTCTAACCAGTTCAAGCATGCAATCAAAGTAAGTGTGTTATCATCAAAACCCACTCAAGGTCAAGACAGTTAAAGGTCACATCCCAACATCACAATCTGAAGTGCCCAACTATCCAGATAAAGAGCCAAATTATACTTTCAAAGAACCTCATGGGACACAAGAAAGCAATCAATCCAATCCAGTCAAATCAAATAATATTTGATTTTTTTCAGCAAATTTTTTTATTTTAGGAAAGCAATGAAACTAAACTAACTACACTAAAAAGTAGTAAAAAGGAGAAGAGTGTACTTATAGAAATCCTCCCCCCAAGCTGAACTCGGCAATGGCCTCATTGCAGCAAGAGGGAAAGATAAGACTCATTCGTCCTCTCAGATATATCTGCAGTAAAACCGCCACCAATAATACCTACATCACCAAAAGCAACATGGCCATAAGAAGGATATCCACCATGGTCAGTGGGGTCAGGTACCTGTGGTGTGTACCATGAAGGATGGGTGGTATCCTGGGCAACAAGCCTTTGGTGAAAGTAATCATGGTAGATAGGGTATAGTGCATGAGCATGACGCATGTCAGACTCCAAAGTGGTTAACCGTGTGTCCCTGAAGTCATGTGAGTCTGGATGGTAGCCCAAGCTTAAGGAGGCCCATCATAGGATCTATAGGTAAGGGACTGTTGTCCCTGCTCGAGGCGAGTAAGGACTTCCATCATAGGATCTATAGGTATCGAGGAGGAGGAGGCTTCCCCAACGGGCAACCTGTGGTAGGTCCGCAGAGGTCGCCGAGCAATGGGATCTTGACCACGGATAGGAAGGAGGTACGATCCCACACCAGGTTCGAGGCGGGTCTCAGCAAGGTCAGGAATAAGGATAGACTCCTTCTTAGCAATAAACCACCTAAATTTGTTGGCTGACTAGGCAGTTATCCATTTAGCATTGGTAATATAATCAGTACCAATCTTAGTGCTATGGCATTGCTAATGTCAGGAATATAACCAAACTGAGAAGCAATAGCGGTAATGATGCCCCCTAAAATAATAGATTTCCCCCTAACACTACCATCATCAAACAAGGCAGGCAAATTAGCGGCAGTCCGCTTCAGTTGGGACACAAACATGTAGGGAAGGAATAAAGAGTAGTCAAACTCGGGAAACAGATAACTACCCATCAGAAAAATCTTCTAATTTTGACAAGAGTGAAACTTAGCACGCCGAAAAGTGTAAATCCCAAAAATCGCTGCAAGTAGCAAAGACTAGGAAAATGGAGATAGTCTGCAAACATATGTTGGGTGTTAATGTCCTTCTCTCTGGTGAATGTTGTCCACAAGGTACTAATGCGAATATGGGGAGGGGGACGATGGTCATCAGTAATAGGGAGGCCAAAATAGCAGCTAATTGGCCTAAAGTGAGTTCTCGATCCTCATTCATAAGGCGAAAACAAAGAACTTTATTTTTGTTCCCTACTTCTAGTGAACTCAAAAATTCAAGTATAAGAGCCTTGTATGTCTAGAAGAACATACTAAACATTGTTCCTAATCCCAATTTTTGAAACAAAGTATTAGTTTCACCATATATACCCAAATCATGCAAAGAATTTGTATCAACAAAATGGGTTGGGATTATATTCCGAAATTTCAATTTTTGAAATTTTTGTTTTTGCCTAAAGATTTAAAAATTACCTCTGGGATGAAATTTGGTTGCTTGGATTCGGTGGAATTTGGTTGCTTGATTCCCTTCTCGTGCTTTGCCTCCTCTTGTTTGGCCTTGACATTGTAAAAAAATTTGTGAGAGAGTGAATTGAAGTGGGATGAAGAAAAGATGGAGAATTTGTGAATTTGGTGTGAGAAAGATGAATAAAAGTGAGGGGGATGTAGAAAATTGAAGGAGAAGATGGAATTTGTGAGTGAAGAAAGGTAGGAAAAGGGTTGGTTATGAAGGTATTGAGGAGAAAGAGAGAGTGAGGGGATTTGAGAGGATGAAGAATGAAAGAGAATGAAAAGAAAAAGTGAAGTGAAGAATAAAAGGGGTCGGCGAAAATAACAAAAGTTCGCTGATAAAATTTGTTCCTTGAGTTTTCCGCAGCGTAGCACAGGGCACCTGGTAAGTCGAGTCCAGCCACCTGGTCGGGTGATTCAAAATCTGCACAACTTAAATATTTCCGTCCGGTTGATCGGGCATTAAAAGTCTCAAGTTTGCTTGCGCGTCCGGTCTTGCAGCATGGCCAGGTAGACCGGGCGAAAATCACATAGTATTTTTCTTCAAAATTTTTTCGTGCCCTTCTTGAAATCAGCTAGGTGCCTTGCCCGGTTGACCAAGCGGTTTTCTTTTAAGCTATTTTTCCGTCAAATTTTTCCCATGTTGTGATATTGACTCCCTGCACACACTAAGCTCGTCCAAATATCGGTACACTTTCTCCCGCCTCTCCAAACAAAAGAAAGGTAATCTAAACTAGCAAAGAAGAAGAAAATAAAATATGGTTGCCTCCTGCAAAGCGCTAGTTTAGAAAGGTCCCGCACGACCGTAGTACCTTAGATTTCAAAGTGGGGGAGTATCGAAGAAGATAACCTCCACTTAGCTTATGAAAGCGCCCTCATGGTACAGTTGCAGACGCAGACCATTCACTTTAAACTTCGTCCCCATGTGCCTTCACATTAGTGACAACAAAAGGTCTAGACCATTTTGACTTAAGCTGTCCAAGAAAAAGCCTTAGTCTAGAATTTTATAGTGGAACTTTGTCACCAACATGAAACTCGCACTTCGCAATCATCTTGTCATGAAATCTCTTTGTCTGCTCCTTGTAAAGCTTGTAGTTCTCATATGCTTCCAATCGAAGCTCATCTAAATCATTCAACTGAAGAAGTCTTGTCTCACCTGCAGCCTCTAAATCCAGGTTAATTTCTTTAACTACCTAAGCTGAGAGATACTCCATTTCAACTGGTAAATAACAAGCTTTGCCATAGAATAACCGATATGGGGTGGTTCCTAGAGGTGTCTTAAAAGCAGTTCGTAGTGCCCACAAAGTATCATCCAACTTTTGGGACCAATCTTTCGTTGACTACCTTCTCTAAGATGCACTTGATCAGACGATTGGAAACTTCAATTTGACCAATAGTCTGAGGATGATAAGCCAAACCAACCTTATGAGTGACTCCATATTTCTTCAGTAAAGCTTTGAAGGTTCTCTGATGAATATGAGACCCCCATCACTGATCAAGACTCTCGGGACTCCGAATCGAAGAAAAATAATCTTCTTGAAGAGCTTCATGACTACCTTAGAAACATTAGTAGGTGAAGCCACAACTTTAACCAACTTAGTCATATAATCCACAGGTACCAATATATACCTGTTTTCATAAGAAGAAGGGAAAGGTCCCATGAAATCAATGACCCACACATCAAAGGGCTCAATCTCCAAAATTCCCATTTGTGGCATCTCCTGTCTCTTTGAAATATTTCCCATTCATTGACACTCATTGCAGGAAAGGCAAAAGGCATGGGCATCTTTGAAAATAGTAGGCCAGGTGAAACCACTCTGGAGAACTTTATAAGCTATGGCTTGTGAGCCAAGATACTCACTACAAGGCATACTATGACAATGCTGTAGAATCCCAACTATCTCCCGATCAGCAACACATCTTATTGAGCAAGCCATCTGAGCACCTCTTGTATAGGAGTGGGTCTTCCCAATAGTAATGCTTGGCATCATGATAAAAAAAACTTCTTGCATTGTTGATAAGTCAAATTAGAAGGATGAGAACCACCAACACAATAGTTAGCAAAATCAGCATACCATGGGGATTGAGTAGACACAGCAAAAAGATGATCATCCATAAATGAATCATCTATGGGACCATTAGCACTGGACTCAAATTTCAATCTGGAAAGATGATCTGCAACTACATTCTCAGCACCCTTCTTGTCGCGGATCTCCAAATCAAACTCTTGTAATAAGAGTATCCATCATATAAGTCGTGGCTTTGCTTCCTTCTTAGCCAATAGATATTTCAGTGCAGCATGATCGGTGTGAACAATCACTTTTGAACCTATGAGGTAGGTCCAAAACTTGTCAAGATCATAGACAATGGCCAATAACTCTTTCTCTGTAGTAGCATAGTTGACCTAGGCTTCATCTAATGCCTTACTGGCATAGTAGATAGCATGGAGGACCTTGTTTTTCCTTTGGCCAAGCACAGCACCAACTGCATAATCACTAGCATCACACATCATCTCGAAAGGAAGACTTTAATCTGGAGGTTGTATGATAGGGGTTATGACCAATGCTTCCTTAATCCTGTCAAAAAACTCCATACAAGCATCAGTATAATCGAAAGTGGCATCCTTGAGCAACAATTGAGTACGGGGTTTCGAAAATTTTGAGAAGTCTTTAATAAATCTGCGATAGAACCCTGCATGACCCAAGAAACTCCTCACTCCCTTGACATTCACAGGAGGAGGAAGTTTCTCAATCACCTCAATTTTTCCTCTATCCACCTAGATGCCACGTTCAGATATGAGGTGTCCAAGTACCACTCTGTCATTCACCATTAAGTGGCACTTTTCCCAATTAAGAACCAAATTAATCTAGAGCAACATTTCAGAATTTTAGAGAGATTATGCAAACTTACATCAAAGTCAGAACCATAAATACTAAAATCATCCATAAATACCTCAATGATATTCACGATGAAATCTAGAATAATGGCTATCATACATCTCTGAAATGTAGCGTTGCACAAACCAAATGGCATTCTGCGATATGCAAAAGTGTCGTAGGGACAAGTTAATGTTAAGTTAACGTCGTCTTCTCCTGATCTTCTAGGTGAATGAGAATCTAAAAGAAACCTGAATATCCATCCAAATAACAGAAAAAGCTATGTTTTGCTAATCTTTCTAACATCTTGATCAATAAAAAGTGAGGGGGAAGTGATCTTTCAAAGTGGTTGTGTTTAATCTCCGATAGCCAATACACATTCGCCAATTTGTAGCAGTCTGAGTAGGAATTAGTTCATCCCTATCATTCTTAACAACAGTAGTCCCCCTTTTTTAGGAACAAATTCAACCGGGCTCACCCACTTAGAATATGAGATGGGGTAGATGATTGTCGCGTCAAGTAGTTCCATAATTTCCTTCTTCACTACCTCTTTCATATTAGGATCATTCAAACGTCTTTGGGGTTGTATGCAAGGGCGGTGACTTTCTTCCAAGTTTATTCTATGCATACAAAAATCAGGACTAATACTATACCCAATAGCCTTTTGTGCATGCGAAGCATTGTAAGAAGATGTGAAAGCTGCCTATATGTGAGTTTAGTACTGACAATCACAGGGCATTCCTCATTATCATCAAGAAATGCATATTTGAGGTGAGAAGCTTCTTTACATGTGATTCGGAAGTAGAGCAAATAGTCTCCATTACCTTACAGTCTGCTACTTTATCAATGTCAAGGTCATCATTTAGATCAAAAGTTGTCTCCAATAAATCATCTGACAGAAATTGTTGAAAACCAACTCTATAAATCTCATCGAGTACATCAATCCTGCAACATGTGTGCTCAAGCATAAGAGACTTAATAACATTGGTTAGCTTTAAAGGAACAGTATCATCACCAACACTTAAAGTTAGAGAGCCAAATTTTACATCAATAACATCACCTAAAGTACATAGGAAAGGTCTACCCTAAATAATGGGAATCTGACTATCTTCTTCCATATCAAGTACTGCAAAATCCGCAAGAATGTAGAATTTTCGAACGCTGACAAGTACATCCTCTAGAATATGCAAAGGATATTTCACTGAACGATTGGCCATCTGCAAAGTAATCTGTGTGCACTTTAAAACACCCAAGTTAGGTTATTACAAATAGATAAAAGCATAACAGATACAATAGCACCTAAATTACATAAAGCCTTATCTATAAACAAAGCACCCACATGACAAGGGATGGAAAAACTACCAGGATCTTTTAGTTTTGGTGGAATTTAATTTTTGAAGACAATACTGCACTCTTCAGTTAGAGCAACTCTATCTATGCCACCAAAATCTTTCTTCTTAGTAATCATATCTTTCAAAAACTTGGCATACACAGGTACTTGAGAAATTAAATCAGTGAAAGGAACTGTTACATCAAGATTTTTGACCATAGACATGAACTTACCAAGTTATTGATCGACCTTTGATTTTTTCATCCTATGTGGGAAAGGTAGTGGGGTGTAGGAGAATCAATAACCTTCTCCTCGTCCTTCCCTGCTTCATCTACTTTCATGTGCTCAATTTCAGTTTTTGAGCTATCCTCACCTTCATTTTCATCCACTATATCATTATGAACTAGAGGTGGTGAATCATCAGTAGGCATAGATGGAGCATCATATTGTGTATCGCTTCGAAGAGTGATGACATTAGCAGTTTCTTTGGGAATTGGTTGCCCCGACAGATGATCTGGTCGCCTTTGTGCATTATTTTTGGCATATGACCTGGTTATCTTTGTGCATTATCAGGTTGATTTTAGCAACAATCATGACCAAAGTGGCCTTGAACACCACACACCTCACATGAAGAAGAGGTAATAGGAGACATGGAAGACATCGCATTAATACTCATAGGAGGAGTATTAGACTTTGATGATTTAAGTGGATCCATCTTCATCCTCAACAGGGCATCTTGTGAAGACAATAGGGAATATGTATCAACATCCAATTTTTTTTTCATAATAGTCTTAGAAGAACTTTGATCATTTGCCGCTAAGTTGGCCAGAAAACTGTACCTTTCATTCACCTCCTTATCTAGGAAAACACCCCCTGCAGATGAATCAATTATACTCTTGATATGGGGTTGGAAACCATTGTAGAATGCTTGGCTGCTGAACCACTTGTAAAGATTGTGGTGTGGGCATTCTTCCTGCAGGTCCTTAAACCTATTCCATGCTTTCTTAAACGTATCATCAGGTTCTTGTTGGAAGGTAGCAAGATTCTACCTGATTTCTGCAGTCTTGGTAGGAGGGTAGTATTCTTTCAGGAATACTTCCGAAATTGCACTCCATTCAGTTGCTCTAACATCATTCAACCATTTTTGAGCTTTGTCTTTCAATGAGAGTTCAAAGACCACGACCTTCAACTGATCAAGAGTGACCCCTTAGTGTTTAACGGTACGACAGAGTTGTTGAAATCGTTGTAAATGATTTGCAGGGTCTTCAGATGGATGCCTCCAAACTGGTTCCGTTGGATCATATTAATGAGGGTAGGTTTGAATTTAAAGTTAGATGCTTGTATGTCATGCATAGTAGGGCTTGTGGGGACATTGTCAGGGGAAGGTACCTCATAAGGCTTCAATAACTTAGGAGGCATGATCGATTTTGATGTTTCCTCCGTGGATTTTCCCTGATTAGCTGACTGCTTTTCTTCTTTTGTTTCTTCTTGAGTTGCCGGAGGGTTTTCTCAAGATCAGAATCAGTTGGAACTGGAGTACCTGTTCTTTAGACCCTAAAAAAACAAAGGCACCCTTAAGACCATAATGGTTCCTCCGTTATTTCCTCTTGTTTTTCTTTTTAATTTCAGATCTCTTTTGTTATTATTATTATTGGTTAAGTTCATTAGGTTATTTAAGTTTCATCATTGACTTAGAAGCATAAATAAAATAATGAAAGTCCAATGACAAAGAAAATGTGTTTATTTTATTAATTAATAAAAAAGTAGGAATGAAACAAGGCTGATAACATTATAGTCCTAAAGGACATAGACTCGACGCGAAAGAAAATGAAGTAGCTAGGGGGAGGGGACTCTCCGACTCAACCTAGAAAACTAACGTTAAATGACTAAGCCCCGACGTTATTTAGGTGTTGTCCAAGGGGTTACCGTTGTTGCTAACTTTTGTTGCAGGCGAAACTGGTCAACTACCGTCTTCAACCATATCCTGCAGATGATGCTTTAAAGTCCAACAATGTGATGTCATATGCCCATTTCCTTGATGATATTTGCAGTAAGCATTAGGATTTATTTAAGCTAGACACCGTTAAGACCATAACAGCAACCTTCGAGTTAGCTAATTTAGTCACCGTACCCTTAAGACCATAATGACACCCTTCGACTTGGCTAAGCTAGTCACCCTTAAGACCATAACGGCACCCTTTGACCTAGTGAAACTAGTCACCCCTAAGACCATAAAGGCACCCTCTGAGTTTAGCAAAGCTACTTCCATCTTATATCTAATAGTAGTCCAAGTCTAGTGAAGCTAGTTTTCCTTAAGTCCATAATGGTCCAAAACCAAAAAGTCTAGCGAAGCTAGTCCATCTTAGATCCATAAAATCCCAAATCATCGAGCTTGGCAAAGCCAATCACCCTTAAGTCCATAAAGGAAATCCATTAAGTCTAGTGAAACTAGCATAAAATTTCAATTATCCAGTCCGGTCTGCTTGCATAGTCCAGTCCGGTCCAGTCTAGTCCATGTCTACATTATATAGTTAGGCTCGTGTCTCCATCATGGTCAATCACATACTAGTCCAATAAGCATACCCATTCTCATTTCCACTTTCATCTTCATTGCTCATCTCCATTTCTCCATCCCTCATTTCCATCTCCATTTCTCCATCCCTCATTTCCATTTCTCATTTCGAAAGCACCATTTCTCAAAATTTACGACGTCCATTCAATTTTTGTTCAGGACAAGTCATGAGTTTATAACTTGGGAACGTCCAACAGAAAGGCAACAAGGTCGACCTACTCCTAGATTTGTCAAGTGCATTATAACCTTTCCAGACGAATCCTTAGACTCTTCTAAATCGTCATCAGAAATGGGGGACACTAATGAACAGCTGAGCGCAATTATGGCTCAACTTACACTGATGAACTCTCGTCTTGAGGAACAAGCCAAAGAGATTAAGGCACTGAGAGAGAAACTAACTGAAGTAGACGAACAAGGCGACACTCCACCAACACAGATTTGAGGTTTGAAAAACTCGAGCAATTAATCCAATCAATTCCTACAGTCGAGAGTCAGGCTCATGACCACGACATCATTGATCCTGAACTAAGGGACAAGCTCCCTAAAAAGGTAACATTGGGTGACCTCCCAAAATTCAAGGGGGTCGAAGACCCAAATGATCATCTGAGAGCTTTCTCCATCTCTATGGCTCTCAAGAGCGTGATCAAGGACCTATTTTCTTATGTTTTTACCTTGACCTTGGATGCAGATCCATCCAAGTGGTTCAGATCACTAAACAAAACCAAGCTGAATGACGGAGACTATATCAGAGAATAGTTCCACAAACAATACATATAAAATACTCAGCTTCCTATTGGCCTGCATGAGTTGGAATTAAATAAACATAACTCCAACGGAGACTTCGTCACCTTCCTTAACAGATAGAGGAAAAAAGTTGCGCAAATGCCTAACAGGCCATCTCAAGAGGATCAAGTACGACTGGTAATCCTTAACTTGTAGCCCAAGTATGGGGATCATATTAAATTCCAACCCATAGAGTCTTTCACGAAGCTCTATAAGGTAGGCTTGTTTATTAAGGAAGAGGTACAAGCCAACAAGAACAAGGGTTCCAACAACAATAACTCTTTCAAGAAGAGTAAGAACAATCCTTCTAGCTCCAACGTCAATGCCCTAACTACTGAAATGAGAGGTTATCAAGGGCCTCAAAGGAATTTTACTCCATTGGGTATGACCTTAGAAGAATCCTTCACTAGGCTTCATGCAAAAGGAGCACTTCAGATTTTTTGGCCCTACTCCAGACCTTGCTCCTGAGAAAAGATCCAGTAAATGAAATCCTAATGCCTACTGCAAGTATCATCAAGGAAATGGGCATATGACATCACACTGTTGGACTTTAAAGCATCATCTGCAGGATATGGTTGAAGACGGTAGATGACCAGTTCCGCCTGCAACAAAAGTCAGCAACAACGGCATCCCCTTAGACAACACCTAAATAACGTCGGGGCTTAGTCATTTAACGTTAGTTTTCTAGGTTGAGTCGGAGAGTCCCCTCCCCCTAGCTAATTCATTTTCTTTCGCGTCGAGTCTATGTCCTTTAGGACTATAATGTTATCAGCCTTGTTTCATTCGTTCTTTTTTATTAATTAATAAAATAAACACATTTCCTTTGTAATTGGACTTTCATTATTTTATTTATGCTTCTAAGTCAATGATGAAACTTAAATAACCTAATGAAGTTAACCAATAATAATAATAAAAGAGATCTGAAATTTTAAAAAAAAAAAAGAAAAAAAAGAGGACATACTTTTGTTCAGAAGTTATTCCCCTTTTTTCTCCATCAAAGTTATTCCCCTCTTCCCTCCATCATCCGTAAACCATCATTAACCAAATATCCCTTCGACATCAAAACCCCACATATAACCTCCAAATCTTCCAATACCCTAAACCAATAACTTGTGTGCAAGCCTTACTATAAATCAATGACAGGCAAAAACAAAAAAAAAAGAGAAAAAATTTAAAGTGCAAAAAAAAAGATCAAAAGCAAAAACAAAACGCACAAAAATGTGAAAAGAAAGAGCCAAAGGCAAAAAGAAATAAAAAGTCAAGCTAGGAGGCTTGCACATAAGTTCTACCCCTCATTCAAATCCTTCAACCCCATCAAACCTTAACCATATAAACCATGATCCTCTATTCGCCAAATCAATTTAACCTTCGTCTAAACCTCAAGCCTTAAACCTTTAAATATTTCATTAACCCTAACTCCTTCGAGGTATGTCCAAGCCTGCTAGGTTGAAAATCGGAAAAGGCAGCCTAGGCAAAAGTTAGGGCACAACAAAAATATAATTCAAAAAAAAGAAAACAGATCGAAACTACGAATGGTCTTATTCCGCAAGGATATGTAGGAATCCTTATCTCGAGGTCCGACCGCTTCAATAAAATAAAATAATTCATGGTTTAATAATTTGACTTTCTAGAGTTCATGAGCATAATCTCTTTCTGGATCCCGACATAGACTCGAGTATGAAACTAGCCTCGTTAAAGCCTTTTCCCACCTACATCCATTTGATCACAAATTTAAACTATGTATTTTTCAATCCAAGCTCTCCTTTTACCCGAAGGACTCTCCGACAAATTCATGGTTTCAGGCAATATTTGACTTTGCCTGTATCAACTTCCCAATTAATTGTCATGATAATTAATTGTATTTTGAGCCCAATCCTTTGAAAAGTCCAATTAATTGTTGGAAAATTTGACAGGAACAATCCCAACTATGGGCGTTTCGCCATTTTTAGTCCCAATTAAGGATTATTTGTGAGCGGTCCCAACTACGCATCATTTTTGCCGAATTTGGTTCTAACAGGTTAATGACCTGCTATAACAGGTAAAACGATTTTTCCCCCAACTTTTATTTTATCTCTTCTCTAGTGGGTATCCACGAGACCACCACTCCCATCCCCCACCCTTAAAACTCACACCCCCACCGCCACCCCCACCCTTAAAACTCACACCCCCACAAAAATTTGATTAGTCTAAATTAGAGAATGACGCCCAAAAAAAACCAGGAAAATGAGAACTTTGAATTTTGGGTTTGAGCTTATTGATCTTCACAATTCATGGCAATCATTAAATCAAACCCAGATATTAACTTTTTTTACTTGAATAATAATACCCATTTTCTCTCTCTTGTTTCTACGGCATTTCGTCGAATGTGGTGTGCATAAAGGTGTTGCACCTTGTAGATCGGTTGTACCATCAAATAAGTCATTGGACATCCGGTGACCAGCAGATAGGTTCTTTTTCGGTAATGGGTTGTCATCAAATTTGTTCCTCGGCAGCCTCCTTCCAGTCTTCGTGCCGCCCTCACTTACTCTTTTGTCGTACGTTAATCTTTCATACTTCTATTACTACTACCTCTTCTAATTACACCCTCTGTCCCAGAATACTCTTTACACTTTCCTTTTTTCTCTGTCCATAATACTCTTTACACTTCTATTTTGGAATATGACCCATTATTATTTTAATCATTCTACCTTTTAACTATTGGCCCACACACTCTCTCCTCCAAATAAAATAATACCACGCTTATTACCTACCAACTCTAACCATGGCCCATATTCTTTCTCATTAAAATAAAATAATATTACTTTTACTAACTACTAACTCCTATCACATCTACATTTCAATAGAATAACAATTGATAACCAAATAACAACTTATCATCTAAAACAATGTGCCTTGATAAGTGTCAAGAGTATTCTGGGACGGAGAGAGTATGTCTTTATTTTAGCTTCAATTTTCGAATCAATCTTACTTTTTGTCTTTCAGGAATTTTTTGGTCTCAATTTCATGTGTGATGTGTGATGTGCTGTAAATTGATGAATGATGGATTTTTCGATGTTGATGTTAGTAACAGTGTGATGCTTGTCTTGGTGTTGCGATTTGTTTTGCGACATGGAAATATGGCGTCTATTGTGATTTCGACCTTCTATGTAGGTTGCAATTTGTAGGAAGGTGAGTGGGGTGGCGAGGTGGCAGAGGTGGCAGAGGGGTGGCTGGGGATGGGGTGGGGTGGGGAGGGGGTGGCAGGAGATGGATAGAGAAAAAGAAAAAAGGAAACTAACTTAAGAAATTTTAAAAAAAAATTAACCGGTAAAATAAGTAATCAGTCAAATGGGACCAATTTCGACAAAAATGATGCATAGTTGGGACCACTTAGAAATAATCCTTAATAGTTGAGACTGTTCTTTTCAATTTTTCCTTAATTGTTTAACCATATTTAATTGTTTTATTTTTAATAAATAAATATTTTCAAAAGATATCTATAATTAAGATCAGATTTTATCCCGTATAATCATATTTCTGGAATTAAATGATAAAAGAAAATCTTTTAAACTCGTTTCTAGAAAAGCTGGCGAAGGCACGATAGGAGCCAGATTGGTGCGCCTAGCGCACCAACCTGTGCCTGGCGCACGTGTGTGCGTCAGGCGCAGCTCTGTCCACCTGTGCTAGGTGCACTAATCTGCACCTGACACGTGGATTTCTAACTCATACAGAGTCTTGCGTCAACCGTAGTTCTCTGCGTGAGACGCAGAGTTTCTTTCTTATCTTTTTCAAAATGTATGCCACGTGTATGCTTTTTACTGGGCATGTCGCGTCATGCGTTTGACACGCCAGCTTGCGCCAGACCAGCTAGCGCGAAAGACGCAATGTCGTTTTCCCTATAAATAGGCTTGATTTTGGCACAGATTTAAGAACGGATTTTACACATTAACACACTTCGAACTTGACGAATATATTTTGAAACTCTCTACGAATTATAAAACCTCCCTACAAAACTCATACATTTCAAACACAAACATATTCAATTATACATACTTTCAGACGTTCAAATTTTCAAGCTTCACGATTGCTCGTCCTGAAAGTTGTCAGTCTCGCAGACCCAAGCCACGATATAATCTTGACGGTCCTTAACTAAATACTCTATTTTTATATTGAAGTTACTAACTGTTTTTTTTTCCTGATGTAGATCTTCAATATAAATCGTTCTACTGTATATTCTAATCCTTCCTTCTTCTTTTTTTTATATATATTATTCATATCTATGCATATTATATGCTTTCCTGCTTATTTTATACATATTATATGATTGTCCCACCTTATTGTTTTTATCACTCACATGTTATTTTTGATAATCAAAGACCTAAAGAACTGTTCTAATATTAATTATATTAATTTGGACAACCTTCTAGGTTCCCTGTAAATTGATTGCATAATAGTTTGTCACTAAAAAATAGTTTTTTTATATGTTTCCTGAACCAACCTAGATTTATATTTTTTTGACGTGCTTAAAACATTACTTGTTTATTCTTTTGCATAAACATTGACATGAATCGATATTTAGTAGAGGCCAGCGATGGGTAACATAGTTCCTGACTGTATAGTACCCTCACTCTCGAACTCAATTTTTGGTTCCTGGCCATTTATGGAGTTATGATGGGGAAATCTACATTGAATAAGTCCCTAAGATGTCTCTGTTGTTTCAATTTCCAATTAGGTTTATCACTAGTAGAAAAAACCCTGCCTGATGCGGTCAAAACTGGCCTTTCTGATGCGGTTTTGGTCTGCATCAAGTGGGTTCGCAGCAGCGTAAAAAAAATTTAATGAGGTCCAAAACCGCAACATAAAATGATTTACTGATGCGATTTTACCTTGGAACCGCATCAGTTAATCGTATTAACTAAATATACAGGTAAAACCGCATCACTAAATCTACATATTGATACTTTTTACATAAGAACCGCATTAGTATGTAGAAATTGATGGTCAAAAACAGTTGCAGACCTGCAGCAGCAAGTCTACAGCTCTAACATTCCTCTCAAGTCTCAGTTTTGGCGCACATTATTATCAAACATATATATACCAACAATAATACATTATACATAAACGAAAATTATACAAAATACATATGAATAAGAATTTATATATATAAACTAAACATAGATTCATGATTAATATAAATAAAAAAAATTACACAAATACACAAAAATAAGAATTGAACATATATACAGAAAATTACAAACCTAAAAATTGAGACTATAAGAAAATTAAGAACTAAATCCCAAAATAAATGACAATAATTATCCAGTCACTAAGAACTATACCAAAATAAACGACAAAATTAAGAACTACACCAAAATAAACGACAACAATAAGATATAGAAACTAATTATACGAAAATTGCAATATACGAAACGAAACGGAAATTAGATCTAAAAACTAATTATACGAAAAAAACTAATTATCCAGTCACTAAGTATATGAAAATTGCAATATATACGGAAAAAAACGAAAATTAGAAAACGAAGGAAATAATTATACGAAAATGAAGGAAAATTAAGAGTTCGAACAAAAAAATCAAACGAAAATGGAAGCCTAAAAAAAGGAAACAAAAGTGGAAGCCCAAAAAAAAGAAATAAAAACCTAAATCCAAAACCAGATCTAAAAACAAAATCCCAAAATAAACGAAAAAAAAAACACCTAAAACCTGATCCAAAAACTAAATCCCATAAAAACTCAAACGAGCCAATTTCTTGTGTACATATCTTCGATTCTTCGTTCTTCGTTTTGCTCTTCATTTTTTTCGTCATTTTCGATCTTCAATTTTCGATCATCAATTTGTTCTTCATTTTCGCTCTTCTTTTTCGATCTTCGTTTTCGCTCGACGAGAGAGAGAGAGGTGAGTGAGAATTTGGGCGTGAATGAGAGAGAGGAGGGAGTTAAGGTTTGAGGAGAGTGGGAGGAGTAGAGAGGAGGGAGTTAGGATTTGAGGAGAAAGGGAAGAGTATGGGGGCGAAATGCGTGTGAAGGAGGAGTAGAGAGGAGAGAGTTAGGGTTTGAGGAGAGGGGGGGCGCGTGTGAGGAGAGAGGAGGGAGTTAGGGTTAGGATGGTTAGAAATTAGGTAAGGTTGGGCTGAATATGGGATTTGGGCTTTTTATTTTTCATGGGCCGCGCATATTTAAGTAAATATGGGATTTGGGCCGCGCAGATTTTCTGATTCGGTCAACGAACCGCATCTGATTTTGGAAAACCGCAACGGTTTTTTTTTATCTGATGCGATTTTTTGAGGACAACATCAGATCTTTTTTGCCAACTTTCCCTCCCATTTTTTGGTTGTTTTTCGGATGCGTTTTACAAAAACCGCCATTTGTTACTAAGTGACATACTAGGTTTTTTCCACTAGTGTATGATTCTTCCTTTAAAGAATTGTTGGCGACTTCAAAACGTTTTCAATACAAAAACCTTTATAGTGGAGTGGTGAAATCTAATACGCCCTCATCACGCGTACGTGAAATAAAAACACGCTAACATTTTGGCGACTTCACTTGGGAGGATTTTCAAAAATTAATTTTTTAAATGAGTGGGTTAAATTCGAAAAATATGATTCATACTCTTTTTATGCATTAGAATGACATTACAGTTTTGCATATACATGGTTATTGTTTAAGCCACTATAAGGATAATCTACCTTGCTTCATTATCATTTTTTTTGGCCTCCTTTCGAAAACCTGTGGTAAGATGAATTTCCTTTGCGTTGCCCTCACATAGGACAACTCACCCAGTAGGGCCAATACTATTGAAATGTGCTTCCACCAAAATTTAAACTTTGATCTCTTATGTGGGAGATAAGAAGCCATACCAATTACTATTAAATCCAAGAATCCTTGGTTGCCTCATTAACATATGTGTGAGGTCACCCATTGAGATAGTTGATAGAGTATAAATCTATTCCTGGGGCCTCAACTATAAGCTTAAGCTTTTGGTTGAGTTGGTCCCTTGACATTGTATCAGAGCCAGTGTGACATAAAGGTCACGGGTTCAAATCTCATCCACCCCTCATTTCTAGGTGGAATATTTAGCGCTAGGTATGAGGGAGACCTGTGCTGCATCCACAATTCACACCTAATGGGCTCTCGTGTGAGGGGGCGTGATAGAGTATAAATGTAATACCCCTCATGATTGCTTTGAAGGGATTTAGCAGGCTACTCATTCCAACAAGATGCATCTTTCTTTTAGGGAGCTCATTTCCTTAGTTACTCCACAGTTAAGCGTACTTGGCTGGGAGTAGTCCAGGGATGGGTGACCTCCTGGGAAGTTTCTCAGGATGTGCATGAGTGAGGACAAAATGCGCCGGAAGAACTTGTGTTGGTTATTGAGGACAGTTGTTGGCCCTGGATGCGCATTGGTGACAATATACTCGACTCCGTATGGGTCGGGTGTTACAATAAATCTATTCCTGGGGCCTCAACCATCAGCTTAAGCTTTTGGTTGAGTTGGTCTCTTGACATGGTATCAGAGCCAACGTGACATAAATGTCACGGGTTCAAATCTCATCCACCCCTAATTTCTAGGTGGAATATTTAGGGTCAGGTATGAGGGAGACTTGTGTTGCATCAAGCCTAATGGGCTCTCGCGTGAGGGGACGTGATAGAATATAAATCTATTCTTAGGGCTCCAACCATCAGTTTAATCTTTTGGTTGAGTTGGTCCCCTAATAATAATATTGTATAAATACGGGCCGTAAATAAGGTCATAATTTTCTTTTCAAATGGCACATTTTCAAACTTCTTTTTTGAAGAGTGCATTATTATACTTATCTGTGAATATTTTTTCTTGTGTCGTTGTTGAAAGATTATCTGTGATTATGGTTGTTGGCGTGAATACACAAGCAACCCTAGTATGATACAAGTCATGACGCTCATGACAAGAACTTGCAAGTGGGTACAAATCATAGAGCAAGAAACTGTTAAATTTGTTTTGTTATATGATTATCTAATTTAAAAATATTAATTCTTAAAAGAGAAATGATGTCCAACCTGTACATCCCAACACTAATCATATGAACCGAAAAGTAAGCAACGTATATATTTTTGTATGACAGTTATGCCACGCAATCAGCAGTGTGATTAATATCACATGTCATATGTATAAGCTGACAAGCAAGGGCAGCCAAAGACATTGACATGGCAGCCTGGCTAATTGAGTTGGCTTCTATCCAGTTGTCATTGATTTGTACAAGTTGGTATTGTTGTAATTAAAACATAAATTAAGGGTAGTTTATTGTTTAATTGTCTATATGTTCATCATACCTCAATATTGCTCCAAATATTCATAAGTTGTACTAGTAGTTGGCTAATTCCAATTGCTGTCGTGCATTCAATATTTGATTCTGACTACGAAGGAAGAGTGTCCATATCCTTGAGTCTCGCAGTTTGCTATCTAGATTTCTCCTTTGCCTCCATCGCCACCTTACAGGTAAAACTGCATAATATCTAATATCATCTTTAATTTTTTTTCTTTAACTTGGAAGCTAAGGTTTATTATAGGGAATCTGCAACCCTATGCTATTTGCAAGTTTGGCTTGTGAGAGATGGACATGATGGTTAAGTTCTTATAAGCATAATAGTTATGGGATTCAAACTTGGTACTTTCAAGTCATCAAGTGGAGTTTCCACCTATAGATTAAAGCCTTGATTGGTTTTAAAGCTGCTTTTATGTTGTATAGTACTACCTCTATTTAATTAAGTTATAATCCTATATTAGATTCTTTATTGCTATTTAAATACTCTATTTTGACACTTTTATAATACATATGTGTGAGGAAAAATATCGTCATATGAGTTTTTCTAAGTTCTTTTGCATATAGATTTTCAAAATAATATTTTTTTTGTTTCATAATTACAAGTATTAATATTTAAATTAGTTATAGCTCGGACGATATTTCGAGTTTTTACTTTAAATAATATTTCTATGTTTTGAGCTTTTATCTATTTCAAATCAGTTTATTATACATATTTATATTCCAAGTTATATATATTTATGTGGAATAAAGAACATAATTATTAATTGGTTGACATGATAAGATGTCTACTATACAACTTATTGGTTGCATGTTCGAATCTTACTACACAATATTTTTTAGTACATATTTCTTGTTAAGCATATGATATTGCATGTTCCTAGTGAGGGGTTCCACGTGGCAACATATACTTTATTATTAACGTCTTTTAACATAATAGTATAGATATAGATGTGGATGTTAGCAAACAATAAACATGTAGTGTCTTTTGGGTATAACTAAATAAAAAGTGGCATAACTAAAAACGTATTTTCTTCTTTCAACAAAAAAAATATTTCATCTATTTCTTTTTGTTCTTCCTATTTGGATTTTCAGGTTGACACTATATAAAAGTTGAGATAGTCTTCTAAATTATTTCTAGTATATATATAAAAGAAAATATAGTCATGTAGGATCTTGTTTGATTCGTCTTAAAAAGTATACTAAAAATATTAAACTTTTATAATTTTTACTAATTAATAATATAAAACATGCATTGTTAAACATAAAAAAAAAAACAAATAGCAAGAATAATAAGCGGGAGGAGTTGTGCTTCAAAGACGCTTGAGTTCTAGTATATACTCCTTGTCTCAAGCTACTTCACTCACATATTTTCTACGAAATTCAAGACGTGTCTTTCAGAATTAGTATATTTATTAAGCAGTAATAGAAATTTTGAAAAGTTAATATTTTAAAAATTAACACTTTTAAATGATAATAATAACAAGATTTTACATGATAATTCTTTTTTAAATTAGTTTTAAAATTTTGATGAATGTTGATAAACTTAACTTTTTTAAAATATATGTAAAGTTTTACATTACAGATTAAGTATTTATTAACTACTACTAACATTAGATTTTATTTTTGGTTTATACGAGGTTAAAATTTATACCCTCCATCTTTAATTACATAGGAGAGGAGAAAAAGTATGGTGGATACCATAATTTTGTGAGAAAATGACAAGCATTTGAGAGTTTTAGGTAGGAAGACGAAAAAAATAAAACGAAATATTGGTAAAAAAAATTTAAAACTCAAGATTACCAAATAAATAAATATAACAAGTAAAAGGAGATATCCATTTATAGAAAATGTAGCAACTAAATAAAGATGGAAGGAATAGAAGTGAGTATCTATTGCCTAGCTAGTTTACTCGCTTAGAGTTTGGTTGTAAGTCCGGATCCTCTAGTGTTTTAATACAACTTTACAAGGTAGAGTTATATTTTGGACTATACATTTTAAAATCAAGGGCACGTATTTGTGAGAAGGGGAAAATTAGGGGATGAAGTTTAATGAGAAAATATAGAGAGGTTTTGAAAAGATAATATAGTAGGCATTGATTTTTTATTCAATATATAGTTAATAAGGTTTTTTGTCCTAAACCACCTTAATTTTGTGCTACTTTGCGAGAAATTACCTTAAATAAATGAAATTGTCCAAAACTATCTTAAATAGTAAAAACAATTGTTGACTACTACCTAAATAAACGAAATTGTCCAAAACTATATAAGCTACATAAAACTTATATTACTCAAACTTTATCTTATATAGTTATTTTAAAACTCTATAAAATCCAAACATCTTAATTAGGCTAGCCTTGCATGTTTGGTAAAAGTTACGGGTACTTCTTCAAATAATTGTTACGCATAAGGGATTAGTTATCAAGCTAGCTTTGAAACAAAAATATTTATTTATTTATTTCAAAAAGATATCATTTTAATTACGTAGCCAGACATGAGCTTACAATTACCTAAATGGCTATATCTTATAACACTATCTACTCTCTCTAATCTAAAACTTATCAAAAATGATAGTCCTATAACACTATCTACTCTCTCTAATCTTATTTGAATTGAAGATGTGACATGCACGTGCTAAAACATAAAACTTGAGATGTATCTCTATCTTATTTGCAATTATTAAAAAACTGGTGACTGAAGTATGTGTGTATTAGTGTTTCTCAATATCCTCTCACCCTTTCACGTACGTTAATATAAAACTTTTGACACTAAAATCTTTAATTATGTACTTGTAAAAAGCATAAAAAGTAGAATCTAATAAAATTTCACATTGTTATATCTTATTTGCAATCTTTAATCATTTTTGGTAGGTCAAACTTTAAAATCTTTGACCGAATACTCTCATTTATATATATATATATATATATATATAATATTCATGTGAGATCTTGTTCGGTTCGTCTCAATGTGTAGTTTCATAATATCAAATTTTTATATTTTTTATTAATACGAAACTGAAAATATTAAAGGTCAAAATTACGTATTGGAGACCGTGTAAAAAAGAAACAAGCACTATATTATGGGACGAAGGGAGTATAAATTATAAACAATGGTCATAAGTAAAATTTATAACTATAAAAAAATGTCATAGAGGAATAATCTTTAAGAACCGGAAGTAGTATTAAGTAAAACAAGTTATGCTTGAAAAAGTGACACGCTGATGCCAAAAAGAATTAGTCTCTTGAAATATTTAAGACTGAAGTTAATCACCAGAAAAGATGGGGGACTAGTGATAACACAAAACTAGCATGGGTTATGAAGTTAATTTGAGCAATTCTCTATTATTTCAGTGTCTAAGTTGAGTTAGGAATTATCGTTGATTGGTTTCTTTGACTTGCAGGTCTTACATTGTCCGATTTGATTGCAACCAAAACTAAAATGGGTTATTGGAAAACAAAGGTTCTCCCAAAGATTCAGAAGGTTTTTGGAAAAGATGCAACCAAAAAAGCTGCTGCCGTAGAAGCATGCAAGTCCTTCGACGACTGCAAGGTAGCTATATCATGCCTTTTTTTTTTTTCATTAAACAAAACCAACTAATCGTTAGCAACCAAAAAAACCAAAACCAACCCCTTCTTCCGTTCCAAATTAAATGCAACAGTTTTAAAAACGACAATATTAAATTAAATGTAATATTTTATTTTATTTCTTTTTATTCTTGGTAAAGATTTTGAGTGTAAAATTACCAATATACCTTTACTAAAACTAATTAAGCCTTATTAAGTTAGTCACATGCCTTTACTTTTTATGTGGTCTCACTTTCTCTCTTCTAGGAGAATGTGTCATTCAAATTGTTGAATTTAATTTGAAACGGATGAGGTATTATTGATTCAATATAGCATGTTTCCTTTCAAAAAAAAAAAAAAAGTAGTATCAACTAATAAAATATATGTAGTACACAAAGATTTTGAATCAATAATACCTCATCCGTTTCAAATTAGTTGATACTACCTCCATCCCTCTTTAATTTAAACACTTCTTTTTTGGTTTTTTTTTTAGTGGTTACACTTTTACTTCACTTTTAATAATTCCTCTACTCTTATCTCCTACTTTTTCACTTTTTCCTTGGTTCTATTGAAAACCAAACCACGTAAATTAAATAGAAACAGATGTAATATATAATTAAGGTCCACATTTATTTTTCTTGAAATGAAAGACCTGCCAATTATTAATTAAGAATTTAAAACGTATTATAATCAGTCAATGATAATAAGTGACACATAAATTATACATAAAATGAAGGAAAGAATATTCAAATTTCTCATTATCGACCGCTTAAAAGAAGATAATAAAGGATCATCAATATACTTGTGGAGGAACT
Organism: Beta vulgaris subsp. vulgaris; assembly: GCF_026745355.1. NCBI lineage: Eukaryota > Viridiplantae > Streptophyta > Magnoliopsida > Caryophyllales > Amaranthaceae > Beta > Beta vulgaris. Next base: position 14,623,792 of record NC_079208.1, read on the forward strand.
CTTACCAATGATATTTAACTTTTGTACCAAAGATGTCTTGGGCTAGTGGTTAAAATTGAGGTGCTGTGAACGATACGTCATATGTTTGAATCCCCCCTTCTCTTCTTTGTACTTTGTACTACCTTCATGGATCATATGGATTAAAAAAACATAAAAACTAATATTCCTTTCGGTTTTTTAATTGTTATAGTTTATTTTGGGGGAGAAACCATAAAATTGTGTAAAAAGCAAGGAAGACATACAACAAAAGAATGTTTGATTTTGGAAAATGTAAAAAAAGCATTAAAGTAATGTAGGGAGAGAGAAAAATAGGGTAAATGGGAACGTTTTGGATGAATTATTAAAATAGATGGTAGAGTGAAAAGTGTGAAAAGTTGATGTGATAGGTTACCATATAAAAAAAATAAAAATGTAACAATTAAAAAAGAGACTAAAGAGAAATAGTGTAACAATAAAAAAAAGGAAGGAGTATGCACTTAAAAAATATATTATTGCACACAAAAACAATCTTTTTTTCTTTCTATAGTGCTACAAGGACAATGGTGTATCTAGATTCAATCTTGATTCATGTAATTTGATTCCAAATCTTTTATAAGACCCCCACATTGATTTGCAAAGTGATGCACATAAAATTCAATACTAATTCATGATTACTACCTCCCCATAAAATTTAGAAATAAGTTAGTTGACATCCATAATTACAAAATGTTGAACAAAATTATTTGATGTGTTGAACTCAAATATATCTCTATTATATAAGGGAAGGAGGGAGCAATGGTGTCCTCTTTTGAACTGACTATTTTGCCCCCCTTCCCTTTCTAAATTACAAAAGGAATATCAAATGATCAGGAAACTTTACAAAAACTAAAAATTAACTTACAAACTAAAACTAATATAGTAGGATGTCAATACATACAAAAATATTCACAAAATTCACTTACAAATCATTGTTCTTAATAACTATTCACAATTACATACTCACAAAAATTACTTATAAACACAAATTTGAGAAAAACATAAGAATTTGACAGTGATATCACACATTCGTCCATTGGCGATTTGCGAACTTTCAAATAGGTACATAATTCTTTTAATCTTCATATTAAAGTTATTTCCCATTAGTTGACTGTTATGTAGTTGAAAAAATGGAGATAATAGCAATTAGTTGAAAAAAACTTTTATATAATTAGACTTAAATTTGATTCATTGTCATATAAAATCAGAAAACAAGATGTGTATGAAATTTGATTCATTTATGACACTGATGGAAAAGGTTACAAATTTAGTTTTTTTTTTAAAAAATTCCAATATAAAAGTTTTGCCCAAAACTTTTGCAGAATATCCATGTTCAGAAATAAATTTTGAAAAACAAAACAATATCAAACCTTTTTGCGAACAACTTTTGCAAAAAACCATTTTCAGAAAAAAAAAGTTACATTAATTTGCGAAAACCATTTCATGCGAAATCAGATTGTGTATGAAAAATTTGAAATTCCATTTCACCTATAATTGAAACTCAAAGTGTTCAAATTTAGAAAAAATGAGAAAAATTAAAAATGACCATTTCATGCGTAATCAAATTGTGTATGAAAATTCCTTTCAAATATAATTGAAACTCAAAGTGTGAACATTTAGAAAAGGAGAAAAATTAAAATGATGAAAATTTTTAAATATCAATTTGTGAAATCAGAATTTAGAAGTTAGTCAACGAAAAAAACTGAAATCGTATTATACTTTTCGGTTACAATTTTAGGGTCATAGAGAAATTACTGAAATCCATATCAAAAACTATTATAAATTACAAAAATGAATAAAACCAAAAAAAAAAAAAAGAACATGACGATATTTAGTAAAGAACATCATAGTAGTATTGATCATAAAAGAACATGCGCATATAAGACTTGAGAAACAAAAAATTATTCAAAATCACAAAAATGAATAACAACATAAAAAGAACATGGAAGAATCTTATTCACAAAATGAAGGTGAACTTAAATATTAACTTGCATTTTCAGTTTGTTTACTACTTAGTATTAGGCCTATAAATATCATCGCACGCATCGCGTGCACAAAAGGCTAGTTTGTTTTAAAACAAAGTATATTAGGTTGAGGTCAGGAGATTAACTCTCACTAAAAGCTCTCTAACAAATGTATATATTTTCCTCTTTAATTACTGCCAAATAATTGACCTCTATGTTACACATGATAGTAGTATCATGTAAGAGATACTATCTCCGTTTCTTAATAAGTGCAACATTTCCCTTATTTGGAATAGTCACAATAAGTGCAACCAAGCTCAAAATGGTAAAAAAAGTTCAATATTATTACAAATATGCCACTAAAAAGCAAGAGGGGACCACAACTTTTTTGTTTCATCACTTGAATAACTCTACTTTATTGTGGTCCCAACTTTCTCTCTCTACATTTCTTGGTTTTACCTCACTTTCTCTATGTTGTACTTATTAAGAAACGGAGGAAGTATATACCAAGCTCAGCAGGTGATAAGGAAATAATCTTTAAACTCGAACTTGGGGTTCAATCTCCAATACGGTCATTTTGGAAGAGGAGATTTCCAATTCTCCTTTCCCTTCTCCTCACTCTCAAAACACGGACAACCCATATGCGAGTGTAAGCTCTGTCCCACATTGAATATGAGGAAATAAATAAACGATTTAATAATTTTGAGGAAGAACTTCTCATGTAGCCAATTGATTTTAAGATGAAACCTCTTTTGAACTAATAAGTTGTCCAAATACTTCAAAAGCAATGTGTTTAAATTTGAATAAAAAGAGAGGTGGCATATTACAACATCATTTCCCATTTAACATTTGTTCTCAAGTATTTTATCCATTCTTTGAATCGTGGAGTTATCTATTACTTAGAGATTAATATATTACAACCTCTGTTTAGGAGGAAGTATCCAAGGAATTTGAGGAGAAGAAAGCAGAGCTCCAGCCCAAAGTCCTAGAGGTATATGAAGCTTCAACAACTGAAATCAAGGTCAGTTTTTCGGTTATGCTGTTAAAGGAAAACAGTTTGAACTCAATATTATTATCAAAGAAAATGTTTCAATGGAAGTGAAGTTTTTTAATTTAATTTATTTTGTTGGGTTTTTTTAATTGAAAAGTTGGTCGAAAAGGAATTGTTTATGAAAAAACTTTCATTGGTAAAAGAATAAAGAGTGCGTCTTGGGATTAAGTGTGATATATTCTACTATAACTTATTGTGTAAGAACATCTTTTATGTCGTGATTAGTGTATTTCATATTATTTTGGAGTTGTTGCATAATTTTTAAATCTATCCTATATTATTTATAAAACTCTTTCATATCATTATTGGTATATTTTATAAGGAAATGATAGGGCTATGTATAAGGTGTTTAAAATGGAAATAAAAAAAATGAAACAAGCATTTATTACCTCAAATGATGTGAAATATTATTATGAATTCTTAAATTATTTCCATTTTAGGAAATGCATTTAATATAACCTTACCCAAATGAAACGGAGAAGTATTATTTTCTCTTATTTCTTTATTATTTTTCAACTCTTTATATATTTTATCGTTGTTATACAAACTAAATCATTTATATGATAAACAATATCGTTATTTCTCATTTTTATGTCTTTTGCAGCAACTTGTATCATTTTTCCTAATTTCATTATCATTTGTAAATTCTTTGTATATCTTATAATTATTACACAAACTTACTAAATTTTCCTTAACATAGAAATTTACTTTATTATTGACTCTTTTAATCCATATATAACATGGGCCACAAGTCCATTTACATATATAATGGAGAATATAAGTTTTCCTTAAAGTGTCTTTCTTCCATCCAAACACAATCATAGTATTAAGAAGCAAAATGATTCTCAACCAAAAGATCTATTTCTAAATCAGAAAAGTATGAGAATTTTTATTGTTTATATAATTTGCTATATACTAAATAACTATTAAGTATGATAACCCTTGTATCTTAACATTTTTGTGAATACTCCCTTGGTAATCATGAGTTAATTATCTAATTAACGTTTTTCATCTATGTATTTTAGTTTTATCAACTTGGGTTATTTTATTTATATAATAGCATGTGTTTTCTGAGGGCTTGTTCTCCCCAACTTATTTTCAGTTCAATTCAATTCAGTTCAGTTCAATTTAATTCAGTTCAATTTAATTCAGTTCAATTCAGCTCTGAACAATACTTTTACTCTCACATATCACTATTCATTTCAATTCAATTCAGTTCATTTCAGTTCAAATTCATTCAATTCAGTTCAGTTCAGTTCAGTTCAATTCAGTTCAGTTCAGTTCAGCTATTATGTGTCATACCTTTACACTTACCATTTTGATGCATAATGCCTGCCAATAACTATGTGTCATTGCTTTGGTTTATATTTTGTAATTTAGTTAAACTAATTTAACTTATACATTGCTTAACTTATGGAGGCAATATTTATAAGTTAAATTAGTTCCACAAATTACAAAATATAAAAGAAATTAATGATGCATAATTATTGGCTGGGCATTATTCATTAGAAAAAGGTAAGTTTGAAGCTATTTTGTGGAATTTAGAAAAGATTGGGGTATAGTAATATAGAAACTAAAGTTTAGGGAAATAATTTTAGGGAGTGAACTGAAGTCTAAAACTAGAATTGGGGGAAAAGAAAACTAATTACACAATTCTTAATTTCAAAAGAGATAAAGTGAAACATCTATAAAAACCATATACTTCCGTTTCGTTTTAAATGCAACAAAGAGGAATTATTTGTGAGATATAAAATATTCATTTGTTGCATTTAAAACGAAACGGAAGAAATATTGTACTTAATTCTCTATTAAAACCTCTATTTCAATATTATATTTTTATATGTTGATTATTTTGGGAACAGAGTTTGGTAAAAGAACCCAAAGAAGCTGGTATCAAGAAGCATTCAGTCAAGGTTCAAAGTTTCCTTGACGAGCTTGTTAAAATTGGTAAGTCCAAGATTTCTCTTCCCTTATTTTATAATTCGATCATCTGTTTGCAATAAGAACATGCTATGTGGTACACTAATATAGTATCTTGGTTTGGTTCCTCATAAAAAAGAAGCTGGAGAACAAATAAAGAATGATAAATACGGAAAAGAGGTGATAAATGGGAAGCTAATAAATAGTATTAATCTGTTACATCTATCTATTAATATGATCAACGTGAAGGTTTAATAAACCATATCAAGTTATCAACCATCTATACTATTTCCTCCGTCCCAAAATATAGTTTTTGTTTTTATTTTGGGAGTCAAACTTTAAAAACTTCGACCAAATATTCTTACTAATATATATATATAAAAAAACATATTCATGAGGTCTTGTTAGATTCATCTCAATGTGTAAATTCATAATATCAACTTTTTATATTTTTTTCTAATAAGAAATAAAAGATATATCTTACGTCAAAGATACGTTTGGGAGACTGTAAAATAAAACAAGAACTATATTTTGAGACGGATGGAGTATTTTAAAGTGGTGACATATGCTGCATGATTTACCCTCAATGTGTTGATCCCTGGTCGACTTAACTACGATCTGAGACTGATAGTAGCTTACCTCTTACAATCTACTCCTGATCATAAAGAATAACAATAAAATGATCATGTAACTTTTGTTTGTTTACCGGCCTACACAGAATTCCCAGGATCTAAAGCAGTTTGCGAGGCGAGTTCAAAATTCGGGCCAGCACTGATTCCAGGTCCAGTTATATTCGTATTCGAAAAGGTTTCAACATTTATAGTCACAGAGGAGAAACCGAGAGAGGTAGAAGCTCCAGCAGCAGAAGAGACAGCTGCCTCGAAAGAAACAAGCGAGGTGGAGGCGGAGAAGGAGATAGTTGTTGAAGAAGGAGCAACTGCAGCAGCTGAACCGACTGCAGTCGACACAACCCTTCCTAAGGAAGACCCACCAAAGGTGGAGCAACCACAAGCTGAGGAGACACCAGCAAAGCCTGAGCAACCAACTGCATGAGTATTGAGTAATGCTTGAAAATGATGTATACTTCAGTTATTGCATGAATTTTTCCTCCTGATCTATTGCTTTTCTCTTTGTACATTTGTGAAGATGAAATGTAAAAGTGTAATTTATTGTTTTCATTCTTTGTTCGTGCTTTTTGTTTAGCTTGAGAAATTGAAAAGATTCTGGCACATGTATCATTATTGTTATTGTATAATTGTCCTTTTTTACCTTTTAGTTGATATGAAATCAATTTAATACGCATTCTATTAATTGACATGAAATTGGATTTTTTTTTTATTCATATGAGTCACGAAGGCAGTACAAAAAAGGAGAAGAAGGATTCGAATATGTGATTTATCGCTCACAGCACCCAATCTTAACTATTAGGCCACATCATCCTTGATACATGAAATTGGATATGAGAATAATATGAATGTAAAATCTGTTAAGGTTTGTTTATTTCACTTATATTTTCGTATTTGGAAATTATCAATGGTAATATTGAGTTATGATTTTGACAACCCAACCCCAATCCCACCGCTAACCAAACAACCCAAACCAGCCCAGTCCTTCCTACGTCAATCCCCCATTTCCAATCTTGATGTCACCTCGCCCATTCCACCAAACCCACATATTACCAACCCCACTCCCTCTAATCCCCAACCTAGTCTCATAGCTAGGTCCGAAAATAATATTGTTGATTTGGGTGGCCCAAATTCCTCTTTGGCCCAAATCATATGCTACACACTTATATCTAAAGCTAAATACATATATGTCACTAAGCTTTCCTTGTTCAAGAAATTTCTAGTAAAATCATGATAAAGGTGGTGTTAGCATGCTACGTGGCTTACTTGACGAATTCTAGAGCATTCCACTAACCTCTTGTTCCTAAGCTAATAACCGACATATATACCTATAAATAGAGGTGTTGATTTCATTTGGAGATCATCATCAAGATACAACAAGCCATCCACAATAAGCATCCACATATATACACAATCTCCTACTCCACTATTCACTATAATTTTTATCCTTTGTGGTTTGTAACTAAATATTGTGAGAGTTGTTATTTTATCTTTACCCTATTAATTTGGGGTACTTGTACTCTCATAATTTTTATATAGTGGATTTCGGCGCTTGTCGTCCGTGGGTTTTTTACCTCAATTTAGAGGGTTTTTCCCACGTTAAATTTTTGTGTGTCTCTTATTGCTTTTCTTGCATTATTTTTCTTATTAATATCTCGATCTTATTACGTTTCTGCTACGCTCTTATACCTAACAAGTGGTATCAGAGCTAACGGTTCAATATGTTGACTGTCACTAAATTCGACATCGAGAAATTTGATGGCAAGATAAGCTTTAGTATCTGGAGGACGATCCAGATGAAGGTCGTTCTTACCCAGAACGGATTGAAAAAGGCTTTAGAAGGAAAATCTAAAAAGCCGGCAACAATGCCTGACGAGCAATGGGAAGATATGGATGAAAAAGCAATGTCGGCGATGCAATTATGTCTAGCCAAGGAGGTGTTACGCGAGGTCATCCATGAAGAGACCACAACTGGGTTATGGTCAAAGTTGGAGTCTCTCTATATGACCAAGAGCCTCGCAAATAAACTCCGTCTCAAAGAAAGGCTATACACAATTCGTATGGCGGAAGGTACTTCCATTCAATCTCATCTAAATGAATTTAATTATATTCTTATTGATCTTGAAAATTTAGAAATCAAGATTGATGATGAGGATAAAGCTGTTTTATTTGTGTCCCTACCTACCTCTTACAAGCACTTTAAGGAAATTATGTTATATGGTAATAATGATACTTTATCTTTTCAAGATGTTAAATCTAATTTACTCTCAAAAGAAATATTTGACCTTGAAGTGCATACTAATGATAAAGCTGAAGGTTTAAATGTAAGAGGAAGATCACAAGAAAGAGGAAGTACCCATAAAAAGAAATTTAGATCTAGATCGAGGGGACATAAATCAAACATAACCTGTCGTTATTGTAAGAAGTCAGGGCATGAGATTTCTGAGTGTTATAAGTTGAAAAATAAAAAAGAGAAAGAAGAAAAATTAAAACAACCTCAAAAATCCGGCGAAGCTAGTTTCATTGAAAATGACTCTGAAGGTGACTCAGTATTATTGGTAACTTCTTAAAAGAAGGGTCTTCATGAATGGATTCTTGATTCTGGTTGCACCTATCATATGTGTCCTCATAGGGACTAGTTTACCACTTATGAATCTGTAGATTGTGGTACTGTCTTAATGGAAAATGATACTCCCTGCAAGGCTATTGGAATAGGTTCAATCAAAATCAAGACTCATGATGGCGTTGTCAGGACTTTAACTAAAGTTCGGCATAATCCTGACTTAAAACGCAACTTAATTTCATTAGGCACTCTTGAGTCCCTTGGTATAAATTCTCAGCTCAAGGTGGAGTTATGAAGGTTACTAAAGGTGCCCTGATTGTCATGAAAGCCTGTAGATATGGCAGTCTGTATGTCTTGCAGGGACATACCGTGACAGGCTCAGCAGCTGTTTCATCCTCACTCTCTGATTCTGATCTTACTCACTTGTGGCATATGCGCCTTGGCCACATGAGTGAGAAAGGTATGGAAATCCTGAGCATGCATGGTCTTTTTACACCTAGTACTGGTAAGCTGGAATTCTGTGAGCATTGTACCAAAGTACCAAAGCTATTCTTGATTATATTCATTCTTGATTATATTCATTCTGATTTATGGGGACCTTTACGTTTTTCTATTTGAATAAAGATTAGACATGTTCTTTGACTTTATATCGCGTGTTCTTTATTATTCAGGTGTATTATTCTATTATGTACTACAAAAAACATCACTGTAGTGTATCATTTTCTTTCTTGTTGTCCTTTTAATATTCTTGGTAGTATAATAAAAAGTACATGCGACGTACAAGTTTGTTTAGAACATGACGACAATATAAAAGAAAATTTTAAAAAATTGTTATACAAACAAGAAGAACACCTGATCATATATAATTTTATGTAATTTATAGGTTTATTTATAATAAAAAAAAGAACATGTTGGAAGTTAAATAAAAACATGAGAGTAATATTATTAAAACACGCGTTCTTTTCCGTTGTTCGAGCATGTTCTTTTTGTTGGTCTCCTTGTTTTAAGGTGGGTTTCATTTGTGCATCTCACTTGTTACATATAGTCGTTTCAATACAGGTTTACGTAGAGTAGCAGTGGTCTCTAGTCCACTATCCATGCTTTGTCCCGAAATTCTAGTTTTGAAATGAATGATTTTGGGGAGCCAAATTTCATTCTTCGTATAAAAAGTACTATAATTTCATATGTGATATATTTAAACCAATATCATTATATTGAGAAAATTTTAAAGAAGTTTAATAAATATGAGTGTACTCCTGATAAAACCCTGTGATTCTAGTACTCATTTGAAGAATAAAAAAGGTAAAAGTGTGTCGCAAGAACAATATGCCACAATGATTGGAAGTGTAATATTTTTAATAAATTACACTAGACCTGATATAGCATATGGAGCAGATATACTCACAATCTAATCGTGAGCATTGGAGTGCTTTAATTAAATAGATTGTTGAAGTGCTTAAAAGGCACTATTGATTGGGGTTTGAATTATCAAAGATCACCTTGTGTTCTTGAAGGATATTGTGATGCCAATTGAGTGTTAGGTGATTATAAGATTCATTCTACTAGTGGTTATGTCTTTACTCTTGCTGGAGGTGCAATATCTTAGAATTAATCAAAACAAACTTGTATTGCCAAATGTACTATGGAACTTGAGTTTATGGCTTTAGAATTGGCAAGACAGGAAGCTAAGTGGCTAAGGAGCTTGCTTGTTGATATTCCATTATAGAGGAAGCAAAATTCATCAGTTTTTATGAGTTATGACTCACAAGCAGCAATTAGGGTAGTGAATAATCAAGCCTATATATAATTGAAAAAGAAGGCATATTCGCTTAAGGCATGCTATTGTAAGATTTATACTTAGAAATAAAGTAATGTCACTCGAGTAGGTAAAGTCAGAGAGGAATATTGTTGATCCTTTCATCAAAGACCTATGTAGACAAATGGTGATGGAGTCAGCACACAAAATGGGTTTAAAGCATATCGTGGAGTAAATTGTGATGGATACCTTTTTTAGAAATTCCTAAGTTCAAAGGATCAAACGAAACAAAAAAAGAGCTCAAGTTTTTATAGTACTACCATTCCTATTAATAAAAAGTGATGTAGTATTTTTTTTTTTTTTACTGTTATATATGTAAGGATGAGCAAAAGGCTCTTAATAAGTTCACAATCCCGATAAAGGTGGTCTATAGCACTACAAACTTAATGAACTTACCTATGTGAATATGGGGGTTATGCTCAATCCTCCGATAAGAGTTCCTGAGGATTAAGACTTCTAGAGCATTCATGAAAATCTAGGCAAAATTGGAAAAACACTATTGATTTTAGAAAGGTTTAAGTTTGCAAATTTGAATTGGTAACATCGTAAAAGGTTCAAAGAGCAATCTATCTCATATGACAATAAGACATACTTATATGCATTAGTATAATTCAAGTCCATGAGATATTGATGCTTAAAGAACTGAGTATACAATGCTTAGAATTAATTCTTTAAGTCTTTTAATTTCTTTTTTTCCTTTTTAATCTTGTGGGGGAATATTGAAGTTATGTTGGAGAGTTAGTCTTTCTCACTCCAAGTTTTGTGATTCAAAAGAGCGAAATGCTTAATATCCCACATTGGTGGATTAAAGTAGTCACCACACATGCACAGGTGGGAATGGCGGTGTGGTATATTTTTTGTACCAATTTACTTATTTGATTTCAAATCAGTCTTGTTACTGTCATTGATTTCATAAATGTTACAAGATTGATTCTATCACTGATTTCGCTCCTTAATTTATGCTTTCCATTTTCCCCCTTCTCTTCAATTATTATAAATTCAGATTGCCTTTGACACTACAACACAAATATTGTCTCCTCCTCTAAAATAAACATTAATTATTGTCTTTTTTTCTGGGCATTTCTTGTTTTCAAACTGTTGCTTTGTACTACATCAGAAAGATAGTGTCGTGTAACCGTAGAGGTTAGTTGCATATAGTCTGTGTGTACGTAATGGAGAAATTTCGACTTTATGGTAGTATTTATTCACGCCACGACTATTCAATTAAGTTGTACCGATGATATAGTTTTAGTTCCTACACTTTCACCTTTATTGTTTCTCACCTTCAAATTTATCTCCACTTAATTGTTTCTCACCTCCAAATTTCTCTCCACTTAATTGTTTCTCACCGGCCTCCAAATTTTCTCCTAGATTGTTTTCCGTTCTCCAAATTTGCAACTTTTATTGAATATTGGAACATCAAATCTAATCAATATGGCGGTATTAATTTTAGAATTGAAAATCAAAATAAGTGTTTCTAAATTATTCAAGGGTGTAAGAAATGATCGATGATGCAAAAAATGATACAAGAATCAACACTATTATTAGATTTCTTTCTCCTAAATTATTTCTCTCACCTCAAAGTTTTTCTTTCTTCCATTTTTTTTACCTCTAGATTTCTCTCTCCTTCATGGTTTCTCTCTTATTGTAGGCAATCAAATTGACGAATTATAATATATGATTTGAGAAAGTTGTGCTTCATCAATGGCAAAAACAAATATTGAAGTTTCGAGTTCAAAATACAGTATTGCAGTTTCAAAATAAGTAAACACTTAATCTCATTCTCATTTAAGTAAAAGTGTTTTCTCATTTTGTTAAACGAGTAGAATTGTTTGCTCATTTGGACAAATGAGCAAAAGTAATAAAAAATGAGTAGTAACTATATATACTGATTTTTCCTCTTCTCGCCCTATCTTCTGAGTGGATTGATTGAGAATTGAGGGTGTAAGTACAAGCAATAGTTTTATTAACTTTTTTGTATTTCCCTTACTCGTTCTTATTATATATTACACAAATCACCAAAATGTCCAAATTGAAGGAAAATTTACCTCCCCGATTAGGTGGGTAATGATTTTCTTCACGTCAATTTTAGCTGGTTTCGCCATCACAAATGGAAGAATTTAGAAGTCTTTTGGTTCTTTTACCCCAATTTCATTGACATTGTTATTTTTATCCCCAATTCCTTGAAAGTTTTTTAAAAAACAACTTATCGTAACATAACATCCATTTTAATTTCCAATTTTCACTAGAAAGAAAATTACAAAAAAGCTAATAAAATCAGTTATAAAACTTATGAATTATAACATATTTCACAATTTTAACTGTCCAAGGCATCGTCCGGGCCAAAAATATTAGTTCTTAAGTAAATGATGAACTTTTAATTATATATTCACATATTGATCAAGATATATTCAGCATTTTTTTACAAAATTGACAATATGCTTTTGTTGATATTGGTAGAAAAAAAAAAAGTTACACATTACCAGTGATCAATCTAGTGACAAAAAAACAAAAGTAAGAAAGATGGAAATTTAAAATAAAATAATGATAGAGTAAATCTATTGTTGCTTAAGTGGGTCCCATAGCTTTTTTTTTTGTTCTTCTTGATTTAACTAAATTGTTTGTTGCTAGGGTGGGTATTATGCAAAAAAAATTAGCTTGATATACACGCACATCACTTTGCTTCACACTTTTATTTATAGAATCCTTATTTGCTTAGCCAATTATATATAAAACAAATTATCATTCCTTGTCAAAACTATCAACGTTGTTTTAGTTGTTTAGCCAATAGCTAAACATGTAGCAAAAACTGTTAGCAAGTCCAAAAGATGGAAACTACACCGTTAAAATTGCTCGATATTGACATAAAATTACTTTTCTACACGAAAGTACAACTTCAGATATAAAAAAAAAAGACCTACACCGTCGTCTGCATCACAAAAATTACGTCGATGCTGCCAGACTATTCAAATAAAGCTAAATAGCTAGAATTTAGATATCGAAAAGAAAAAAGTGGAATCCCTATTCTACCCTTGGAGCATTTTACGGTTAAGAAAAGACAAATATGAACTAAATCAACATGCCAAGGCTACTATGGTCAATGAGCACGGCATGTAGATATCCATGTATCAATCTATTATATTGATGGTGGATACCCTTATGTTGACCTTCCATTGGGACTTTCTAATATTTTCATGCAGCGACTTTCCAGTCTCCAATGAAGAGCATTGTAGTATAACAAAAAGAAAGAACTTCATACATTTTCCGATAATGTGGAAGTTTCCATTGGGTTGTTTACTTGTTTCGTTACACTTACATCGGACAACATTGTATATCTTCACATTGCTTCGGTCATTTCCTGCACACTGCAGTGGCCCCCAAAATAGGTAGAGGAGAATTTGAGGCCCTTTTCACCGGTTATAACACACAATTAGTAACAGCCTCCTATATTAGTAAATTGCAGGAATAAGTAGCTTGATGTATGAGATACGGTTATCGGGGAGAAGGGGTATGGCTTACACTAGGCCTATAATGCCCAATTCCTATTAAATCCTGCAATCAAATAACATATATATTAGCTCTTCAATAAGCATTGTATTTTGCAGAACCAAGCATTTATATAGCACGAATTGTAGGCTGTTACATGACTACAAAAAGAGGCATGCGTTCTATGATGGCATATATACTCCACAAGCAGATTGTTCAAAAGGAATGACCGATAAATCACTTAAGCCTGATTCAGTGAATCATCACCAAATTTGAAAATCAGAAGGCCCTTCCAACATATAGCACTATTAAGCAACGCTAATTTGTGTTTAGCATCCTTGGCCATTAGTCTAGAATCTTAGAGACATCACAATATCTTCTGTATTATTTAAGCATGTGATTTCTGAAAGAATGACTATTGTCATAGTTCATGTAATTAGACACCAAAGAACTTCAGATGCCACAATCCAATAAAAAAAAGATAGTAATCAGGTTCAAACACTATGCACAACCATCCAGCTCTATATCCCAACCTGAATCTCTCTTATCACCTACAGTAATATGTGAATCCTTAACGAGTTTTGACCTCTCTGAGCCTTTAAACAGGTTACCTAAGCCAATGTACATTAAAGCCACGAAAGCAATGCCAGATATGCTAATTGTCCCACACACGAAATTCAGTATGTCGGGAAAACTATATGTCACTGATACAGTGATTTTAGGGGCATGCATAGTTCATGAAGTTCTTGAGCGCATTAAGTAGAGATTATACGAAATCTTTATTGAACAATGAAATCTACATAAGAGAGCCTAATAAAAGGAATTTTTTAAAACTTCTCCTACATTGCAACACAAAAGAAGAAGAAAAAATGGTTCTTCTCAGGAAAGCTTGATCGCATGGGAACTTAGAAATTGGAAATGGTCACTAACATGGAGCAACATCAGCATGATATAAAATATAAATATTCTCTTCAAGAGAATTAACATTTCACAAAGGAACAAGGATCTACGAGCCCACAGGGATATCTTAAATATGATCCTGAAGTACTTGACAGTTTAGATAGAGCATGTGATTCTGAGGCACAGAGAAAAAAAATTACGAGTAATAACAATTGCACATGAGTAGCGTCTGTATCCTGAGCTTCCAAACTCAACCTAAGGAGTATTTTGAGTCTTTGAGAGTCAAAGGCCACAATTTGAGAAAGATTTGGTAGGTAGTTCACCAGCGCCACGGCAGCAATCGTTAGATGATCATTTCAGAGCAGATAAAGATAAAGATCTGGCCAGACTTAATGGCCGAGGACTTATGGCCCATGCGACCTGCCGCTTGATTTTTGGTTAGGGTTAATAGAGTTGAAGAAAAGTGCATTAGCATCAAATAATTAAACTAAGCCCTCAAACAGCAATTAAAGGGAGAAGTTAGTCTTTTAGAGTTCTGTCCTACAACCGCATAAAAAAGGAAGAAATTGGCTTTGAGAAGCAGCTCAATCTAGAAATTGGGATGCTAAATGCTGATGCAAGGCTATAACTATAATAAATAACAAGCAGCCACCAAAGGATCAATAATGTGGTTTTCTAAGAGCTCCTTTGGCTCCAGTTGAGAGGCTGAACTGGTCTTCTTTTGCTGATCATATTCCGTAATCGTGCACTAAGCTACCTAGGAACAGTGAGCTCTATATAGTACATCACTCTGTAAAGAGAGAGCAATCTGACGACATGCTACATATTTGAGAGCTGTAACAAGAATATCAAACTCGCCTTAATTACTAAGGTTAGTATGGTGGACATAGGAAGGGAGGTTGCCAAGTTAGTAGTGTTTCTGTATCTAATAAAAGTATTTAGTATCCAAAACAAGGCTTAATAATCCTTGTTAAATAACTATTGTATATCCTATGAACAACTTTTGCACATTAGGTGGGAACTTTGATTACTGTTTGAAATCTCCTTCACACACTGCATCCAACAGATGTCCTTATTTGTAGATTAGATTAGACTATCTATTTTACAGCTTTCACACTGCATTTGGTCAATGTCCATGAGAATTTTGCTCCTGCAAAGTTCTACCGTTATAGAGGGGAGGCAGAAGGTGGCTCGTATTATGAGCTCAAACAATTTATTGGCCAGCCTAAATTTTGTACTAATGCAAAAGATATGCCCGTATGGAGATAGGAGAGCGCATGCCGCATAGTCAGTGATGTCCAACATATCCTTGGAAAGCCAAGGCAGCACAATCTGTAACCGGAGGAGTTTAAAGCAATATCTTTTGTTGGTTCCTCCTTCTAATTAAAGGCTGTTGTAGTCATTTTCCTACTGGATTGAAAAACTCAATTTGAAAGGGAAAAAGTGAACCACAAATCCAATTACCTCAGCATTAAAATCCTCAACAAATGGGCCATTGTTCAAAAAGGATGTTAATCTTCCTAACCAATTTTTTATAAACTAGATTTTAACTCCCAGCATTTGGTAACTAGGAAATACTACAAGATATTTAACTTCAAATGTTAAGGACTAATAGTCTTGGTGGACAAGGTTTCTAATTTTCTCCTTCTTCACTTTGTTGTTTACCTTTCTAGTCTCCGATCTTATACTGCTAAGCTTATCATGAATTGCTTCACCGCTTAAAGAGTCCCAGCATCAAATAATTAGGAATGCTGGTGAATCATGACCAGTAACAGCAACATAGCACACAAGGGAGGGTTGCTAAATTGCTAAGCCTACTCAAAATATCTCCCCGTCTCTAAGAGCATGGACAATGATATATGGCTCTCTAACTAGCTCTCCGCCCACTCCCATCTTTTCTCTCTCTTCAAGCTACTCTAAGAACTATATCTAAAAACACCCAACAACAATAAAACTCTTTAAAAGAGCTATCCATTCAACTTTTCACTATTTAGTGGTCCCCATGTCAATAAATGAACCTCATTTCATATTATGATCAAAATTATATAAATAGAGTTTTTCATGTAAATTAAATATAATTACAAAAATTTTAATCTTTTCCATAATTGAAGTAATGTATAATTTTTTTTTATAAAAATATTAATTTTGAATGCTAATATTTGATTTCATAAATTACAAAAAGATAGTAGATTTTGTGTGAAATATATACAATATTAGGCTCATTTTATAAACAAAGAAAAATTATAGTTGTTGGGAAAAGGGATAGTAATAATTACCATCTTTTTTATAGTTTTTAGACAAAGATCATTAAATGGTTGCAAGAAGAAAAGAAAAACTTTAGTAATTGCAATAGTATATTTTGGTTTGTGGGCCCCACACATTGGAGAGCCAGTTCTCTTTTATCCCAAATGGTATCTCCTCTAAGACACTTTGCAAAGTGTCTCCATGGAAATACACCCAAGATCCCCATTGTTGGGTAAGAGGTAGCTCTCTATACTCTCTCTCCTCGTAAAGCTAGTTGGAGAATTCCATTGTACATACTCTAATTGCCTTTAATTTTGTGTCATAATAGACTAAATCAAAGGATTTGCCAAGTTCTCAACAAACTTTAAATCGTTTTGAAATGTTAGGACACTGAGTTGCAGATTAATAGTGAATCTATTTGCAATTGTATACACAAGGCTGAAGTCTCCATGCAGCTGTATGGGTGAAGCACCAATCTCTCCACCTTTAGGCAAGAGCCTGTTTAGAGGCATTAGAGTAATGGCACTCAAACATCTTCCTGGTTCGAATTCTTTAGCCTTTTCCTGTGGCACGAAGGACTTCAAAAATTCAAAAGCAGGTGAAAGGAATCAATGAAATACGACGGCAAGGATTTATAGCTCCTACCCAAACCAATGAAGTTTTAAGTAGATATCGTCTCCATTCTTTATATTCTTTCCTTCAGACAAAAATTTAGGAGATACAATCCATACTGGCAAGCTTGGTGGCAAAGTAAAATATTTATGTTCTTTCTTTTTGGAGCATAAGAATATTTCTATTTGTAATTCCAGTGTTTATCGCCTCTCTCCTGTACATGACAATTTGGACATCATATTTAAGCATATTCACTTTTCAAAGTTCTATTTCTGTGGAGTTTGTAATATTGACATCCGCTCATTTTCTTGCTTTTCATTGGTTTAACTACGAAATTCATTATTTCTTATTTATCCAAGAAACAGACAAACCTTCAACACAGTTATGCAAAAAAGGATGAAATGGAATTGCGGAAGAAGGATCCCCGCTTTTGATTTACATATGATTTTACTATAATAAGAAAAGCTCGAAATAAGATGATTCTACAGCAAAACTTCAATCTTTTCAATTCCCTCAAAGAAAGATAAACATAACCCTATGATGTGGTTCCATTCCAAGAATGATATTGAATTAGAGTAATTCACTACACTACTTTAGAGTTTAGCCTACCAAACTTGAATGTGTGGAACTATTGTTGCATAAAAAGAATTGATTTGTGACAATTTTTAGTCACCATCTTTTTGTATGGTAAAAGATCCTAAGTAGTTTTCAGGTTTTAACTGCATATAATTGCAAGGACTGAACAGCTGGAGAAGTAAACTACCCAATTCAAGCCAATTTGACATGGCTAACGTGCCTGGAGACTAAAACCCTAGACTCTAAAGACTACAGCTTTGAGCTCCGTACCGTGTGTCCGTGCACCATCATTACTTCCCAAGCAGGAAAGATTCATATAGGAATTTCAATGGCCACAAAGAAATCTATATTAATTAAAATCCACAGTGGGATCGGGCCATAGAGACAAATCCATCTACCCATATAGCATATGCGGCCATAGGGGAATGACCCAGAGAAGTTGCAGTGACACTTTAACACAGGGAACTAATTCCTGGTGATACAGCAATCACATAGGAATTAGGATATGAAAGATCTCAGAAAGTAAATAACCACAATATACCAAGTGATGCACTAATACTATCACAAGCCATAAATTATGGGAAAGAAAAAAGAAAAAGACATCAGTTAAACTGATCTTCTTTACCCTTTATTTCAACCAATAGGGACAAAGTGGTCGTTGCTAAATTCCTATAACAAGACAACTAAATACAGAGTATGATTCATTGAAATCACAAGAAGGATGGTAATCCAGAGCCAAACACATACCTGGCAAGCCTTATTTTTGGCTCTGGTTTCTGCTGTGCTGGGTATGTCATTATTGGGTTTCATAAACTTCTTCTCCCGCCGCTCACAGGAGCCCCACCCATCGGAAAACCTACCTCCCCTAATATAATAAAAAAATGGTTGTAAGTTGCGGATATGGCCATATGGGCAAAGAGCCACCTTTGACTACTCAAACAGAGTTAATACAAGTAAATACTTACTGCATATATGCACGGGCAACAAATTCAGCACGCTGAACGTTACGGTTGTCATCGTATTCAATTGTCTTATCCCTTATTTCAAATGAGACATTGAAGTAAAATGCTATCTTCCTCCAACCTGTGCATTACATACAAAGGTTCACAGTTTCATTAGCTATTCAAATCGGAGATAAAAGATTGTAGAAAACAACATTTTAATCCATTACCCGACTTTTTGATAAAAGGATTTCCAGATATAATAGTATAATCCGACTTCTCAAGAAGCTGGCCATAATCAAGAACAAGTCAGAAGCATAATAACGGGAACAAAAGTTCGGCATAGTGTTGCCAGTCACCATACTTTGAAGAGCACCACTTTAACAAAAATTAATGGACAAGAGAAATAACAATATAGCATAAATAAAATTGTTTTCCTATAATACACGAAAAATATGTAGAATACACCCATCATCAAAAGTTGCGTGACATGGCATACTCAACTTACAACCAAACACTACAATTATACATCAACACTTAATTAACTCTTTTATGTATATGCCGTATTTGATTGGTTCTGGTACAAATGAAGTTGATATAAGCTTGAATTTCTAAGATACAGTAACACTATTAGGATAATCAAGCGCTAAGATTAGATTCTGATATGAAACATTAGAACCTCGAAGCACAAATCAATAGACAGGAGCCTAGTGCATCGCTCACCACTAAAATTCTGTTTGGTTCACATAAAATAAGCGCATCATTACTAATATGAACTATTTCAATAAGCTATGGCTGCAAGAAATGGTCTTGTAACAGATAAAAATCATGCCGAGTTCATGAATGTACCAAAATAAAGCGGTCCTTCAGATCTATATGAAGAGTTCTAACTCCACCCTGATATTTCTCTGTTGCCTGTCCTTCAATCTCTGGGTTATGAAAAGGATAGTTGAGCTAAGTAACTACTTAACTCAAGAACGATAAAAAATTTCCTCGATGAATTACGCAAACACTATTTGCAATTCAGTCTTCATATTTCACAAGTCTGAAACCCACACAAAAATAATTTGAAAGGGAGAGAACAAGAGATAATACAAGATAGAACAAGAAGATCCTCCAAAGTCCAAGCTAGTTGCTACTTGTGCAAAAAAAAAAAGTCTCACTCCACTCTAACTAGAGACGCCAAGAAACATCTAACAAAAACTGTCCACAAAATCTTCCTTCCGTTAACATTCACCCAATACTGCCTAGAAGAATCCTTCATAATTGTCTCATGGCTTTTGGAGATCTAAGATGCAGACTTGTAACAAGACCCAACAGCTCTTTCTACTTAAAGCAAACTTGAGTGACGTAATTATATCATACCATCACACATGTGTAGGCTTCCACCTAAGGAACCTCTGGACTCCAAAGATGAACATCGAAAAGCATAGTGGTTAGAAGAATATAATATTGCTAATAGTAAGGAATTACACAAGCACACATTATTTCCCTTACTTCCTCGTTTCTAAATAGAGTATTAAGATTGCCCTTTCCTAAACGATCTCAAAGCCTCATACGGCCTACAAATTAACTTCCCTTGCCTTAGGTATCAATTACCTGTATCATATCATCAATGCCATGGATCAAGCCAAAACACTATTTTCTAACATCATAAAAATTGAATAAAACTATATTAACTCTACAAAACTGTCGAGACACAATTATTTGACACAATTTACTCTGAAAAGATAAAACTAAACCAATCAAAAAACTGTTTATATTTTTCAAATGAGAATGAAATAATCATCTTATTTTTACTTAAACCTCTCTTCTAGAACAACAAAAACAAAGCCATAAATTAAGAACAATTATGAATAAAAAGGTCCATAAACAAGCAGAAAAACTCATTTTAAAACAATAGAGCAAAATGAAGAAAAGAAAAGGTGTTCAGTTCGGCATTCACGTTTTCACAGGCCTTCAGTCATCTTCCTTGTTCCATACGCTAAATAATTTATCAGCTTGCTTACAAGTTACGAGAAATTCGTAATTCTGACTACGAGTAAATCAACTCAAAGAGAAACACTATCAAATTCCAGAATGCAGACTCAAAAAACACACCAAGCAATGAATTTCCTACAAGTCTTAGTATTCTTAAGCAAACTTACCGACATAGCTATATCTTGATAGTCCTTAAAAAGAGAAACAGTAGGAAAGCGACCAGCCAAACAATGCGTGAAACTCTCCTTATCTTCGCAAACTCTATACTCAATATGAGGAGAATTGTTCAATTGAGGAGAAGAATAGAGCTGATTAGAAGGAAAATGCTTGGAAATCATCAAATCAGGACTACTCTCACTGGTAGCAGAAACACAAGAAGATGATGATTTGGAGATTTTTTGGGGGCGATGATGATGATCATGAGATGAAACCCTAAATTTGTCTTTGATGGCGTAATTTGGAGGAGGAGGAGGCGAGAAAGAGGAATTGAGAAGTCGAGGTTTAGGTGGAGATTTGAAATTAGGGGTTGTAGAAGAGGCAGCGGCTGCGGCAGAGTCGATGACTGCCCACAATGTGGCGTCGTCGAGGTCTCTGTCGTCCACGGGAAGTGACCCCATTATTTAATTTTTTCTCTCTCTCTCTTCGGTTCCTGTTTGCCTGTTTCCAAATTTCAAAACTTGTTTGTTTTGCCGCTACTGTTGTAAGTATTAATTTAAATCACTAGTAGTCCGACGGAGCACTTATAAATTGAATTCACCGTCCTGGACTCCGTGATGTGTGCGAAAGTAAATTAATTATCAGTATTACTTTATTATTTTGTCTAATAAATTTAAATAATATGAAAGAAAAATTGTTTACATAATTCCTCTGAAGAAAATTTTGACATCACTATTATTTGGAAAACACTAATGTACACATATAACAAAATCCATTGATCAAATAATGTTTGCATCATTTTTTAAATCAATTCAGTTTAATTGTTACGTGACTACGTGAGTGAAAGTATTGTAGTCATTTTACGTGAACACTAAATTTTTGAAGAGTTGCTTTATAGAATAGAGATACAACATATGGCAAATCCGAAATTATAATGTGCCCGAACTAGACTTGTCAAAAATTGATTTGATTCAATATTTGTTTTAAAACTGACTCAAAAATAATAAGTCATGAAAAAGAATTGATGATCTGAAACTAGCTTTTATGAGAAGTCAAACACAAATTCTTTGGTCAAAACTCGATCTGACCTGGACTTTTTTTTTAATCACTATGTCTCATACTAATCGATACAGATTTACTAGCATAGAGTTTTAAAGAGTTTTATTGGAGTTCTTTATTTCATTGTTGGTACTCTGTTCATACTGAGGTCTTTGTTATTGTAGTTATTGGATTGTAGGATTTCAATTTTTTGGGGTAAAAGTGTAGCTGATGTTTCTTTATAATTGTTAGGTTTCTATGAAAAGAGAGAAATAATATTAATTAGTGTGGCGCAGATGAAAATATGAAGAGTACTAATTAACATAGAATGCAGGGAGTATCTATACAAATATATTAAAAATCGTTCTTAAGCAAGTCTACATGCCACGTAACACTGCTGATTTAGTTTTTTCTTCCATGTCATCAACATACATTAAAAAAAAAGAAACATTTTTCGTACAAGATACGACCACGTGACCTTAAGTTAATATAGTAAATTTATAACCAATAAACTACTCAATATTAGTTGTCACACTTTTTACATGAAAACATTAATAACCCGGGGCATCGATGGACCTAATAACTAGTAATATAATTAAAAGAAGAGTCGTCAAAATAAACCTCAAATTCACTAAAACTAAATCTAAAACTAAACAACCACCTGCTAAAAATCAAACCTGCCACCCTCTTTTAACTCTTCACTAGCTCCTCATTTTCAGGTCTAAATGACTAAATGATACTACCTCCATTTTTTTTAATCTACATACTTTCTTTTTTAGGTCATTTTTTTTTAATCTACACAGTTTCCTTACTAAAATGGTAAAATTTCCCATCATTTTCCACGCACATTTTCAAACAATCTCTACACTCATATACTCTATCTCCTCAAATATACTTCCTCTGTTTCTTTGTGCAATACTTTGACTTTTGCACTATTACACACCTTACTTTGACTGTACTTTTCCTTACCAATACATAAAAACAAAAATAATCATATAAAATGTTGTTGGATCTTTTCAATGAATATTTTCATAATATCAATTTTTTATAACTTTAACAAATACATACTTAGAAATATTAATGGTCAAAGTTGTATGTCAGCAAGCGTTAAAGTCATACTGTTACACTTATTTAGAAACGGAGGTTAGTGTTATTTTATTAATGTTGAAAAAATGGAAAGTCAAGGAATGTGGATCTTCTGTAAGGAAGTGTTAGTTAATTACTTTTATAATAGAGGAAATATAGATTTAAGATCATCATCATAATTAAGTTTTAAATAGTTGGGATTGCAAAGTTCGAATAACTGTAATTAAGTTTTAAATAATTGTGTCATTATATACCTATCATGCATGAAATACAGAGTACGATATTCTTGATTTACAATAATAATCGTAGATGACTTATTATAATTGTAGACATGTTTTTATATCTTACAATATGAGCGCGAATTTTACTACCTCATTGTATAGTTTTAGTTTTCAAAATCATTTTCTAAAAGAAGTCGCCAAAAGTCTTAAAAAATACCAATAAATCTAATTGGATATTTGAAAAAACAAAGGGATCGGAGATCGGAAAGGGACTTATCAAATATAAATTTTCCCGTCATGACCTCATAATTGGTCAACGAACCAAAAATTGAATTTGGAAGTGAAGGTACAAATATGTTATGAATCAAATTCACCCATTGTTGGACTCTACTAAATACAATTCATATATAGTTTCATGCAACTAAACCACCAAACCAATATAGTCTTAAGCACCCTAAAAGTCAAAGTAATTTAGTTTATTAAACACAAAGACTAATTCTGGTGATATGCTCATTAGAAATCAGATTATATGGTACCCAAACTAGAGGTGATCATGGGTCGGACTTTGACCAAGAAAAGTGGCCCGTTTTGGGCCAAAGGCGTAGACAGGGCCGAAAAATCCGTGCCAAAGCCCCATATTACAGGGCGGGCCTAGCGGGCTTTCGGCCCATTTTCGAGTCGGGCCAAAATTTGGCCTATTTTTCCAACTCTAGGTTTTCCGTAGCCCAAAAATTATTATCCAAAAAACCGGCTCGATCGCGGGATCAAAAACATGTCAAAAACCCGCCCAAAATCGGGCAGGTCGGACTAATCTCGATCACCTCTAACCTAAACGTTGTGGAGGTGATCAAGATTAGCCCGACCTGATTTTGGGCGGGTTTGGGGTACTTTTTTCGGCTCGCGGTCGGCCCGACCTAATTTTTTGAGCAAAAATCTCCAGCCACGGGAATCTAGTTTTGGAAAAATAGGCCAAATTTTGGCCTGGCCTGAAAAGTCTGCTAGGCCTGGTCCGAAATATCGGGCTTTGACGCGAATTTTTTGGCACGGCCCAGCCCGCGGCTTTTGCCCGAAATGGGCCACTCTTTTTGGCCAAAGCCTGACCCGATCCATGATCGCCTCTAGGTTTTTGATTAGCAATTATATACAAGGTGAAAAAATAATTATACAAGACAAAGAAGTCAAAATAATAGGGGAAATTTCCTCAAGGGTCTGAGGTTTGACGTAATTTCCAAATTACCCCCCTTATTTGGGGAATTTCTCATATACCCCCGAGGTTTGTGTTCGGGCTCAAAATACCCTTACTATGGGCGGAATCCTAACGTTGTTAGGTTTTCCCTCTCTCTCTCCCTAATTTTGTCTCTCCTCCCATTCCCCCACCCACTACCAAACCCCCTCCCACACTTTGGCGCCGGCAACCCTACCCCCTATCTTCCCCATTCCCCGATTCCCTCACCTTCGGCGTTGGCGCCGGCCAAAACAGCAGTCTAGGGTGGTTTCGAGGGCGGGTTTAAGGGTTTGGGGGTGGTATATCTGGGTGGGGAAGGGTAGGGGGTCGACTCACGATGGGAGACAGGGAAGGGGGCCATTTTCGATAGGGGGAAAGGGGGAGGGGTGGTGTCGGGGTGGGGGAATCAAGAATGGGAAAATGGGTGTCAAGGGTGGAGGGAAAGGGAGAGGGTGCGGTCACCGAGGGTGTTGTTGTTCTGGCCGACGAAGGGAGGGGCTAGGGTCGCCGGCGCCGGAGTGGATGGTGGTCGTCGATTGTTGGTGACCGGCTGGGGGAGGGTAGGGAGAGAAAGAGGGAAAACCTAACGACGTTAGGGTTCCGTCCATAGTAAGGGTATTTTGAGTCCAAACACAAACCTCAGGAGTATCTGAGGAATTCCCCAAATGTGGGGGTAATTTTGGAATTACGCAAAACCTCAAGGGTACTTAAGGAAATTTCCCAAATAATAGATATTGCAGGGAGTTAGTTATAATACGTAAATATTTACCTGCACATAAATACGTTAACATCTAAATCATGAAATCAATGTTGAAAACTTTGATAAAAAAAAAAGGGGAATTGATATAATTTAAAGGAGTCTCATAAATTTTGCACTGATCTTAGATCGAATTATTAAACTAGCCTTGAAAAAAATTGATGTTGCATTGGACGTAACAACAATAAAAAGAAAATAGTTTGCTTTGTCTTTGCTTTTGATTGATAAGATCCAAATGCCAACTAATATCACGATATGATGAATATCGGTTGTGCTAGATCGCAAATTAGATCCTACAGCATCCTACACCTTGCCCATGTGGCTGACTTTTGGCAGTATTTTCGAAAGTGGGCTAGCTCTTTCTCTCTCATCACGTGAAACAATTTTTTTAATGTACAAATGCATATTGTTTGGTGTATAATAATCTACAAGTGTACATTTGGGGATTTTTAGTGATCAAAGCAATGACCATCAATGTACATTGTGATTTTATTGAATTTCGGTATGAGATTGTAATTGTACATATTGAATTTCATTAGTGAACAAACATCAAACATACCAGTGTACAAAGAATGGAAATTACTCACTTGACATATTTCGGTATGGGACTGTAAGTGTACATATTGAATTTCATTACTGAACAAACATTAACACACCCAGTGTACAAAGATTCCAAATTACTCACTTGACATCAACTTCATGAATTGGGTTACTTTCAGCTGGGGGGTTGTCATTGTACATTTTGATTTTATTAATGAACAACCACGAAGCCAAGGATGTACAAGGAGGTTGAGTGTGGAAAAGAGAGAAGTATTGAATTTCAGTATGAGACTGTAATTGTACATATTGAATTTCATTAGTGAACAAACATCAACACACCTAGTGTACAAAGATTGCAAATTACTCACTTGACATCAGCTTCAGGAATTGGGTTACTTTCAGCTGGGGGGCTGTCATTGTAAATTTTGATTTTGTTAATGAACAACCACGAAGTCAAGAATGTACAAGGAGGTTGAGTGTGGAAAAGAGAGAAGTGGTGAACAGTATATGGGGGGACATCAAATCAGTTATTAAATGGTGAACAGTAACTGTCAAATCAGTTACTTTTTGTATTTTTGACATGTACACTGGATGTAATGGGAATGTACATTAGCTGTCAAATCAATTACTTTTTTGCATGTTGAATGGTGTGTTTCATTCCTATTGCCTTGCGTTTTGGAGCTGGTGTAAGATGCTCATCCTACACCTTGGTCCATGATCTACTAATTGGTGCTAGATGGCAAGATGGGATCAGGTGGTAAAGCGAAAAAAAAAGTTTGATGATTGATGATGAATGTAGATGATTAATTGGAAAATACTTCCTATATTTAGAAATATTTGCACCGTTTAATTGTATTTTAATAGATATTTCAAGAGATTATGAAATCAAATTTTATTCCTTAAGATATCTGATTTTCCAATCTAAAAATATTATTTAATCAAAGATAGGAATATTTTACCAAACAAAATCCAGTTCTTTATGCGGTTGCATGACTTGTAGCTAAATGCGTCAAGCGCACTAGGATGCACGCGCGCAACATCGAGACAGTCAGTGAAACACAAAAACGCAAAAGCATGTGCGCTCCGTGTGCCAAATGCAACACTGCTTTCATCTCTTATGCGCGATTATCGGGATTGTTATCCTATGAATAGCCTCGTTTTCTAATTGAGTTTTCACGATTTCTTATGTCAACATAATGCTCTAGATACTCTCTCAAATTTTTCAAACACATATCCATAGTACACTTGCATACACTAGTAGAATAAACGCTTATTGTTGCAGTCATTAAGTGGCCTATTGCGGCGGTTTTGACCGCGCGGCAATTAAGGGGGCAGCAATAGGTAATTAATATATTGCTGCGGTTTTTAACCGCGGCAATATGTCAAGCTATTGCTGCGGTTCCTAGCCAAAACCGCAGCAATAGGTTTTTTATTATTAAAAAAGTACAACGTATTGCTGCGGTTTTTCCCCAAAAACGCAGCAATAAGTTGTCATATTGCTGCGGTTGTTGCCCAAAACCGCAGCAATAGGTCCTGGTAACTAATTTTGTTTTTTTTTTGCATTTTGCAATCAAATTTGAAAGATTAAAACCAGACAACTAACTCATCCACTATGCACCAAATCCGCAGACGAACTAAGTAAAATGAAAAAGCAAAAATGAAAAAGCAAAAATGAAAAAAAAAACACTTACAACTATAATGAGCGAAGTTCTGTATCAACAACCAATTATTACCAAACTCGAAAACCCATGTAAGTTCTGTATCAACAACAAACTCAATGAAATTGAAAAATTGCATATAATAACAGTAGCAAATAACAATAATACAACATTAGTGAAAAGGCAAAAAAAAAATTGTTTGTTATTCTCAATAACTAAAACGATTTTTTCACCAAATACCCCTGACAAAAAAATTTATTCACCAAATACCCCAACTTTTTTCAAAATTCACCAGATACCCCTAACATTTAAAAAAATTCACCAGATACCCCAAATTTTGAAAAAAAATGACAAATAATGCCTTTAATGACTAACGGCGGTTAACTCCGTTAGTCATTAGAGTTAATTAAGCCTAAAAAACCTAAGAACCTCTAAAAAACCCTAAAAAACCTAACTAATCTAACTCCCTCTCTCTCCCCTAACCCACCACCACCCCAACAACCCCAGCCCCACCACCCAGCCCCCCTCCCCTCCCCCTCGCCGGCAACCCCTCTCCCTCGCCGGCAACCCCCTCCCCTCCCCCTCGCCGGCAACCCCCCCTCCCCCTCGCGCCAAGATTTCCGGCAGCTCCCCTCCCTCACTCTCGTCGCGCCTCCCCTCCCCCTCCTTCCTTCGCGCTCCTCTTTCCGGCAGCCCCCTCCCCCTCCCTCACTCTCGTCGCGCGCGCCTCCCCTCCCCCTTCATCGTGCCTCCCCTCCCCCTCCCTCGCTCTCGTCGGCGCCTCCCCTCCCCCTCCCTCACTCTCGCCGGCCCCGCGAAGGAAGGATCTGTTGATTTGGCTGCTGTTATTTATGCTGCCGGAAAGAGGACCGCGAAGGAAGGGAGGGGGAGGGGAGGCGCGACGAGAGTGAGGGACGGGGGGGCTGCCGGAAAGCTTAGCGCGAGGGGGAGGGGGGTTGCCGGCGAGGGAGTTGGGTTACCGGCGAGGGGGAGGGGAGGGGGAAGGGGTGGGGCTGGGTTGGGTGGTGGGTCTAGGGTTCGGGGGTTAGGGTTGGGTTAATTAGGTTAATTAGATTAATTAGATTAATTAGATTAATTAGGTTAATTAGGTTAATTAGGGCTTAATTAGGGCTAATTAGGTTGACTTAGGGCTAATTAAATTGACTTATGGCAAACTTGTAAATATAAGCTAACGGAGCACTAACGTCCGTTAATACTAAGGGTATCTGGTGAATTTTTTTAAAAGTTAGGGGTATCTGGTGATTTTTGAAAAAAGTTGGGGTATTTGGTGAATAAATTTTTTTGTCAGGGGTATTTGGTGAAAAAAATGTAACTAAAATAATGAATTTACACAACATCTTGAACACCTCACTAATGCAAATGTAATATACAAAGACAACGGTAAGTTTGTCAATCTAAAACTATAAGGCACTATGGAGATAACAGTAAGTTTGAACACCTTCAACAATCTGGACTTTATCAAATACAACGTCGACAACGACCCACGAGAGAGGGTTGAGGAACGACCCATGAGAGGGGGTTGAGGATCGGACGACCCACGAGAGACGGTTGAGGAACGAACGACCCACGAGAGAAGCTTGAGGAACGAACGACCAACAAACAGTCGACGACGACCTTGTGAATCTGGCGAGCGACCCACGAGAGAGGGTTGACGAACGAACGACAAAGAACGGTCGACGGCGACCTTGCGAATCTGGCGAGTGACCTTGCGACGCCGTTAATTTCGAACGGTCGACCGGCGTGATTGAGCCGTTGATTTCGAACGGTTGACCGGCTTGATTGAGAGGAAGAGAAAAGATGAGGGGAGGAGAGAGAGAAGCTGAGGGGGAGGCGTAAAACTGATGAGAGGAAAAGAGGAGGAGGAGAGGGAGAGGAGGAAACCCTAACTGGGTAAATCAGAGAAATAAACGCACCCATGGGCCCTTTTAATATAATTTTAAAAGCCTATTGTTGCGGTTTTGTATAGGAACCGCAGCAATAGGTTCAAATAATATATTTTATATTATTTTGATATATTGATGCGGTTCTTACTAGAAACCGCAGCAATATATTTGGTCAAATAGTCAAAAAATTTCAAAAAAAATCCGTTAAAACCATATTGTTGCGGTTTTCGGCCGAAACCGCAGCAATATGGTTATTTTTTATTTTCATTTTCTTTTTACGTGATATATTGCTGTGTATGAGTAAAACTGCAGCAATATCACCGCAGCAATAAACAATTATTCTACTAGTGATAAAATTTCCATTCAAGCTTCAAGATTGTTCCCACTGTATATTGTTATTGACTCAGGCGACAAAGTATAAATCTTGATGGTCAATTTCAATTTCTTTCTTATTATACTAACAATCTACTTTGCATGATGTAGATGTTAAAAGAATTCGTTCTCTTGTATATTTTTCCTTAAATCTATAATCCTTCATATTCTTTTATGATTCTATATCATATTCATATTCGTGCTTATATACTTATTTATTTCATCACCTTTGAATGTTTAATTCTGCTAATCAAGGATCTAAATAAATGTTCTAATGTTGACTTCAGATAATTTGGATAACATATTAGGATTCCTGTAATTTGATTGCATAAATAACATATTACGAAAAATTAGTCTTTTGTGTTTAATGAACCAACATAGATTAATTTTTAGATTGCATGAAAATTGGTTGTTTATTTGCATAAAACTAGATCTATGAATCGTATTAAGTAGATGTTAACAATGGGTGAATGTGATTTCTCATCTTATTCGTACCTTTACCCCCCCCCCCCAAACTCTATCTTTGGTTATTTGACCAATTATGAAATCATGATGGGAAAGTTTACGTTGCATAAGTCCCTAAGTCGTCTCTAAGATTTTACAAAAATCCAAATAGATTTATGAGTCTTCCTTTAAAGACTTGTTGGCTGGCGATTTCTTTTTCAAAACGTTTTCAAAACGAAAATCTCAACTAGAAATAATCAAATTCGCGTTCATCCCACGTAGGCAATAAAAATATACCTACAAGGGTATTATTTCAAATTAAGTTCTGCCAAAGTAAGAACACTTTGTGAGAAAGAGTCCATACAAACATCTTCTAACATATCAGACATATCCCACCTTGACACTAAGTGAGCAACGGTGTTCCCTCCTTTCTCCACATGATATAGTCAAATGAAACAAGGAAATTAGACAAGTAACAAATATGATCATAAATCAGAAATAAGGGTGCAGCACCTTCCTTCCTATCTTTAGTAGCTTTACGATTCTTAATGCATCGTCATCGAGAATAACCTTCGAGTATCCACTACGTTGAGCAAGTTTCACTCCAAAGCGCGCTGCTTGAGCTTCCGCAATTTCAGCTGTCTAATCGACATCATTTCTTTGGCAGCCTGTTGCCAATACAACACCATTATTGTCTCTTACCACAACACCAAGTTCCACACCACCCAAAATAGTATCAAAATTCACCTTCACCACATTTGTACTCAGCGGAACCCATAATGCATTTAATTCCAAAGCAGGGTGAAGTTTCATGAAACTTTACCTGCATATTCAAGGTAGTCATCTACTAGCTTTGTAAAGCCACGAGCAATGACACTAGCTCAGGAGTAGTTTGCTCAAACGCACACATCTACGGCACATCCATGCTGCCCAACCAAATGTAGCAAAGGTGCACAATTTGTATCCCGTTATCTTCCCCGCAAATCACATGAAGCACTTTTTAAAAGAACTAGTAGGGGAATCCATCTATAATCCCATAAACTATAAGTGAATTCAGATTTCTTGTCAAAAAGAACAATAAAAAGGGTGAATAATTGGTTCCTCTTCAACGCCACAAATTTGACATGATTTATCAGAAATAATATGACGGAAGCATAATCTCTCTTTCACAGCCAAACTTCCTTTACACACCCATGAGATGACGTGATGTAATTTTGGTGGACCATTCATACTCCAAATTAGAGGTGTTATTGAGTCGAATTGAGACCAAGCCTGGAGTTGTTCGGCTTGACTCATTACAATTTTACTCGAACTCGAGCAAAGTATCAAGCTTTTTTTCGAGCTTAAATTTTCGAGTTTAATTTACCTTAAAACTAAATTTGAGTAAAACATATCTTCTATGCATAGGTTTAAACTACTTAGTTTGAGTTTTATCACAAGTATTGTGTAAAATTTAAATATAACTCTTCATTTAATTTCTATAATATGGAAAATATTATAGCTAAAACATATTTCGAGCCTGTTCACAAACTTTTCGAATCCAACTTTGCTATGCTCGGCTCTAGAAAATTTCAAGTTGGGTTTGAATAGTTTACGAGCCAACTAGACTCATTAACACTTCCTCTGATCCATACAGCAGCGCCAACTTTTCAAATGTCCTAATCGTGCAAGCAAATAAGCAAAGTTTAACAATGTAGACACCATTATTTGTGGCCCATCTGTACAAGCGATCTCTTGACCGTAAATGAGACAACAAAATGTAAAGCAATAATCTGTATCTTCCTCATTAAAAGTATCATTAAGGAGATTCACATTTCATGCATTACCTTCGAAGTCAATTAAATGACACACCCATAGCTCCATAATATTGTCAACACGCAGCGTGGGCACCAAATCTGGGTAATCAAGCATCACTCCCACACTTTAATATCAACACCATTACAAAAACCCATTCCTCCCATAGATTTAGGAAAACATAACGACTCCCAACTATTCCAATGAAGTTCTTGTTCGAATCCCTTAGCCCCCACCAAAACCTTGCAAGAATAGAGTAAATCTCCTTAATTAAATCATCCTGAATACGGAAGAAGCTCACCATATATGTAGAAGTAGCTTTAGCTATTGTTTTTATCAATATTAATTTTCCCAATACGTGAAAGTAATTTCTCCTTTCAACCTTGCATTTTTTTTCGATCAGCTCCTTCAAACACATAAAAATAGTCTTTTTTAGATCTTCTAATAATTATTGTGGTAATTCCAAATACTTTTCATTCCCTAACGTCCAATGTGCTCATAATAGCTGCCCTTCACTCCGCAGTGACACAAAATGCAAATTCAATCTTGCTTAGATTAACACTTCCTAAGCCTTGAAAATTCTTGAACTTCGCCTCCTCTTCCTCTCTTCTCTCCTAAACCCTAGCCTCCATTGTCAATTTTGAAGGGGCTTCCATCGAATCTTACCCGTGGAAAGACCCAAATCTTTGTTTCTTTAATTTTTTTTTCTTAGGTTATAATTGTCTCCCTCGAAAGAAAGTGTTATTCTCCTTCGAAAAATAATGTTTTTCTATCTCCTTCGAAGGACAGGGTATATTAAACTCCTTCGAGAGATAAGGTTATATTTGCATTTAATAGAGTCTTTTTTTTTACAACTGGTAACAAATTCCTACGCTTCCTTTCTGGCCAGAAGGTGTGCTTTGGAAACTTCTACCCTTTTGACATTCGTACAACAAATATATGCATAAAATGAAGAAATGTCCTTGATTTTGTCTATAATATTGCGAACCGCAACATCTGCTTGATTCTCCATGTTGAGAGCTGTGATCAATTCTCTACAGTCTGATTTTATTGCTATTGCTCTCGTCTTCCCCTGCCAGCATTTGAGGCAATAATATAGAGCTTTTGCTTCCGTTTGGAGAGGAGAAGATGCCAGAACTTTCTCTGACCATGGAGAAGCTTCAAACTTGTTTGAATGACCTTCCTCTGACCATGCAACTGCAGCTACCCAGTTATTATTATCTCTTACCTTTTTCCACGCACCATTAATGTAATACCCCAAATTTCAAAGATTATTTTATTATTATTTATTAAGATTTAACATTATTTTCGCTTAAAAATTATTTTGTGGTAATGAGATTTCATTGTTAACTACGTTTATTAAAATAATAATTTCATTTAGTTTCGATTTATTTTAACAAGTTTCAACCAAATCACTTACTTATTATCCATTTCATTATCAAACTCTCTAAATTGATTTATGGATACCTTGGTTCATTGTCCATCCACATTGGTAATCCAAGCCCAAACATTAGTCCATAGTTCAAGTCCATGTATCTTTTACCAAAAAGAAAAGTTAAAACAAAACAAAAAAAAAGAGAGAGTGAAAATCAGCTTCTTTCACCGCCTCCCTCCCTCCTTCCTCTTCTTCAAAAAAAAAAAAAATAAGCAGTAAAAGAATTAATTAGTTCAGCAACTTGCAATACTTGTCAGTAAAAATTTAATCTTCCCAACTAATATCAGATTTTAGGGGATAGCTTCACCTCCCTACACCATAGCCTCCATTAATGGGGACTTGATCAAGCTTAAAAATTTCTGACCAAATCCCTCTATAAATAGTGACTTCAATCTCATCAGATTCCTCAAGCAAAACCACTTCAAAGGTTTGCTTCACTCTCTCTCTCCCTCTTTTTAATTTCTGAAATTCTGATTTTTAAAGGTTAAAAAAAAAAAAAATCTAAACCCACCATTATCACCACCTTCGAACCACCAACCGAAAATCCGACCAACCCAGAACCACCGCGACAAAAACCGCCCCACTTCCGCGCCCAGCCAAGCCCATTCGCAGCCTCGACCCTCTGTCGCCCAGCACCCTCGACCCAGCCGCAAACCCGCCTGTTTCCCCCTTCGCCTGAGAACCGCCGTGCGCCGGCCAAACCCCCTGCGTCGAGCCTCCTCTTCGTACCCCCCTTGTCGCCTCCCCTGTCTTTCCCCTCTCCTTCGTTCCTTTTTATTTTCTTCTCTTGGTTTTACAAAACTGATTCTTTGAATCAGTAAAAGGACCCCCTTTCCCTTTTAAATGATTTTTGTTATTTTACCTTTATTTTAAAAAAAAAAAAACTAAAACTTTATAAACTCTCTTAAGTTCATTAAGAATTTCTTTAAAGTTATTTGAACTATTTAAATTGTTTACTTTATAAAAAAAAGGGGTTATCTAGGAACTAACTTAAATCTCGTTAATATTGTAGACTCCGATTTCGTAGACAAGGACTATCAAGAGCGCTAACACGTTCGTGAACTTAGCTTTGGGCACGCGTCACGAGGTAATCTCCGATGTCCATCTAAACATAGATCCCGCTAGTGTAAAATGAATAGGTTACGTGATTATTATGTGCTTATAAAATTTATAATTATGGACTATAATTATGGATTCGAATAACAAGTGGACAAAGACTCTGGATTCTGATTATGACTTATGAATAACGACGATGGACGATGTACGATATGACAATGAGGTTACTATAACGTTATTTTAAAAAACGGTTAATGTTATTTAAAATGATATGATTATTATTATATTATTATTGTTATTATTATTATTATTATTATTATTATTATTACTATTATTGTTATTATTATCACTTTATTCATGAATATTATTATCGTTATTAACTTTGAACTTTATGGAAGTTGGAATTGATAACAAAATGATTATGAATCTGAGACGATAAATGAACTCAAGTGATTGGAAATATGAAATAAGTTATTGAAATCTCTATGAATGAATTGAGATTATGATGGATTGAATATGTTCACACTGGTTTGAACAAGATGACGTAATTAATAAGATGACGTAATTGAATAAGATGACGTAAATGTATATGTGAATTATGTGATGACGTGAATTAAAAGATGTTAATCAGTAAAGTGAAATATCGGAGGGAAATGATGAACAGGTTGCCCTGTATGAGTGGTTCAGCGGCCCCTACAGGTTCTCTGGTTACTATGCTGATTATTCTGTTAATGTCTTCATTCTATCTTGTTGTGATCCAAGTAGAAGGGGTGTGCACACTAGGGACTCTGTTATGGCCATTATGATTTTTCGTAGGTGGTTACAGGGGTTTCCCCGGCCTACAAGTAGGTGGTTACAGGGGTTTCCCCGGCCTACTATGTTGAAGTAAGTGGTTACAGGGGGTTTCCCCGGCTTACTGGCGTTCTCTTTCCTCTCCTTGAATAATTGAGATAATTGAATTAATGAAATGATTATTCAGTGTATATATATGTGTACATGTGTTATGACTTCCAAAACTATTAGTATACTATTTTACAAAGTATTTTCAACTTAAGTATTTTACGGGATGGAGTTGGAATTACTCAGTTTATCTGATTTTGGGAGCTTGTCTCTCTTGTCTCTTTTCAATGTATTTGTGCAGGTGGTGATCGATCGGGGGAACAAAAGGGAGATCACTTAGAGTTGTCATCCACTTAGCCTATGATTAGCTTTCGCTGGAACTCTGAAACTTTTAATTAATTAGTGATGTCTAATAAACAATTTACTTAGTTGTTTTGATTAATGAATTTGAGTTGGTGTGTTGTAACTTAGCCTTGCAATTGTTTCCAAGGAGATAATTGCGGCGGTAACACCTCCCCGTCGGATCGAACCCTCGTGGATCCGTTTTCCCCCAAAACCCGAGTTTATTCGAATGGAAAAAGGGTTCGGGTCGGCGGGGTGTTACAGTAGTGGTATCAGAGCGGAGTTAGATTAACTAGGGAAAGATTAAAATTGTTAATATAGAGATTAAGGAAATGAATCAAATAGGTTTAAACTTAAAATTTGATTAGGAAGTCAAGATAATAAAATATTTAGGAGAAATGAATTAGGATTAAAATATGGTTTAAGGGTTTAGTATGGGTACGAATGAGCTATGTGTGCATGCATGAAAGTACTCGTTAAAGGTACTTATTAATTGTTTATATTTTAGATGGCCAGGACACGTATGACTGCCAGGAAATGCACCAGAACCCCTCGTCAAGGACCTTACCTCCTAAGAATGAGGGTAGGAGAGTCCGTTTCTGCCTACATCTATAGGTTACGCTTAACCATGAAGTGTTATCACCTAATGAAGGTCAGGAAATTCAGATTCCTCACGACACCTAGACAAGCCGATGTCTTAATTCCACTCTCCCCAATGATGGCCCTTATGCTGAAATCAAGATGAATACTCTGATATTCTGAAAAATGGAAGGCCAAACTATGAAAGATACACGTGGAAAGGGAAGTGGTATCTCACTTTGAGTTACCTGGAGAAAAGATGCTCGATGCAGAGCCAAAGGCTTAATTATTACCTCACCTCCGATGATGATGAACCTTACTATAGTGATAATGAAGAATAGAAAGAAGCCCTACCCCACCCGTTGAAAACCATGGAGAAAATGAAAATGAAGATGATGAAGACCCGTCCGAGGATGAGAGTAAAACCTTCAACCTAGCTAGCCATAACCACTAGGAATCTAAATAACCTGTAGTAGACTTATTAACGTTAATGTTAACTTATTTGTTTTGATGCTAGTATTTTAGTTATGAAAACTAAGTTGACTCTTATGTGATGATGAATGTGCATGAGAGTAATGAAATGACGAAATTTTGATATATGAACCGAGTATGTGTGTGGAAATGAGTGAATTGAATGACTCTTGATTATATATTTTATGTGAAATAGCCCTTGTTTAAAGATCAATGTGAATGGTGGAAAACCAATGTGAATAACGCAGGTAGCTTATGCAATACGTTTATACACGATCTAGAGGAAGACGTCAAGAAAACCAAATGGCTGAAACTCCGAACAAGTTGCAGCACGACTTAGGACTCTCGAGCAATTAGCTCAAAACTTTGTTTAGTTCTTCAAAACCAGCTCAACAATAACCACCATGGGGATGATCCACAAGCCGCAATGGCGAAAAAGATTTCCTCTCTGAAACCACCAACCTTTGTTGGTAGAGAAGACCCATTACTTCTCGAAAATTGGATAAGAGACTTCGAAAAGATTTTCACGGCCACGGGTACGCCTGAGGCCCAGAAAGTAGACCAAGCGACCTTTTATTTGCACGAGGAGCTGAATGCTTGGTGGGAAAGTGTAGGACCAATTGTTAAAGCTCAAGAGAACTTTAACTGGGAAGCGTTTAAGATAGCGATTAAGGCTCGATTCTTCCCCGAGCACATTGTAGGCAGAAGTACAATGAGTTTAGTAGTTCAATCAGAGTTATAACATGAGTGTGCAAGAGTACGCTCAGAAATTTAATGAGTATGCTCGCTTCTGTCCGACTGTAGTTCCTGATGAGGGAACTAAAGCTCAAAAGTTTGAGGACGGACTTAAGTTCGATCTTCAGACTCGTATGGGAGGTAGTACCTCAACTACTTTCGCGGAGGCGTATGCTAAGGCCTCAAACTTAGAGAGGATTCTACAACGTGAAAGAGAAGTGCTAAGTAGCCATAAGAGAAAGGAACCTGCGAGCAACAACAACAGCCAAGGGTACGACAAAAGGCCTAACAACAGTGGTGGAAACAACAACAACAATGGTGGACGCTACAACACTCAGAATTATGGACAACAGGCCCAGTAAGGAAATAAGAACTTTAATTGCAAGAAGTGCGACAAGAACCATCCAGGGTTCACTTGTCAGGATGAAAGAATCAAAGCTTCGAATGTGGAGAATTAGGTCACAAATCGTTTAATTGTCCCAAGAAGCAAGTTCCGAATCGACCAAATGCGAACAATGGAACAATGGTAGCCACAAGGAGTGGAAACAGAGTTCAAAACTTCGTTAATAACCGCCCCAATGAAGGAAATGTTGCCCAGAACAGAAACCAGGACAACCACTCTTTTGGAAGTGGAAATGGAAACTTAGGAAAGAATGGCAATGGAGGCTACACCAGTGGACGAATCAATGTCATGAGCCGAGTTGAAGCTGACACCGATGCTAACGTTGTGACTGGTACTTTTCTCGTGAACTCAAACCCTACATTATTAGACATCTAACTTTAAAGTTCGAGGACGAACTTTTTTTTTTAAGGAAGAGTAGATGTAATACCCCAAATTTCAAAGATTATTTTATTATTATTTATTAAAATTTAACATTATTTTCGCTTAAAAATTATTTTGTGGTAATGAGATTTCATTGTTAACTACGTTTATTAAAATAATAATTTCATTTAGTTTCGATTTATTTTAACAAGTTTCAACCAAATCACTTACTTATTATCCATTTCATTATCAAAACTCTTTAAATTGATTTATGGATACCTTGGTTCATTGTCCATCCACATTGGTAATCCAAGCCCAAACATTAGTCCATAGTTCAAGTCCATGTATCTTTTACCAAAAAGAAAAGTTAAAACAAAACAAAAAAAAAGAGAGAGTGAAAATCAGCTTCTTTCACCGCCTCCCTCCCTCCTTCCTCTTCTTCAAAAAAAAAAAAAATAAGCAGTAAAAGAATTAATTAGTTCAGCAACTTGCAATACTTGTCAGTAAAAATTTAATCTTCCCAACTAATATCAGATTTTAGGGATAGCTTCACCTCCCTACACCATAGCCTCCATTAATGGGACTTGATCAAGCTTAAAAATTTCTGACCAAATCCCTCTATAAATAGTGACTTCAATCTCATCAGATTCCTCAAGCAAAACCACTTCAAAGGTTTGCTTCACTCTCTCTCTCCCTTTTTAATTTCTGAAATTCTGATTTTTAAAGGTTAAAATAGAAAAAAAATTCTAAACCCACCATTATCACCACCTTCGAACCACCAACCCAGAAAATCCGACCAACCCAGAACCACCGCGACAAAAACCGCCCCACTTCCGCGCCCAGCCAAGCCCATTCGCAGCCTCGACCCTCTGTCGCCCAGCACCCTCGACCCAGCCGCAAACCCGCCTGTTTCCCCCTTCGCCTGAGAACCGCCGTGCGCCGACCAAACCCCTGCGTCGAGCCTCCTCTTCGTACCCCCCTGTCGCCTCCCCTGTCTTTCCCCTCTCCTTCGTTCCTTTTTATTTTCTTCTCTTGGTTTTACAAAACTGATTCTTTGAATCAGTAAAAGGACCCCCTTTCCCTTTTAAATGATTTTTGTTATTTTACCTTTATTTAAAAAAAAAAAAACTAAAACTTTATAAACTCTCTTAAGTTCATTAAGAATTTCTTTAAAGTTATTTGAACTATTTAAATTGTTTACTTTATAAAAAAAAAGGGGTTATCTAGGAACTAACTTAAATCTCGTTAATATTGTAGACTCCGATTTCGTAGACAAGGACTATCAAGAGCGCTAACACGTTCGTGAACTTAGCTTTGGGCACGCGTCACGAGGTAATCTCCGATGTCCATCTAAACATAGATCCCGCTAGTGTAAAATGAATAGGTTACGTGATTATTATGTGCTTAGCTCCGTTATAGCTAGCTGAGCCTAGTGCTGCTAAATTTTCTCTATCTCTGTTATCCAAACAGAAGAAGAAAAATAGCTTACCCACTTTTTTGATAGAGATTTCGTCGTGGGTTGTCCATTTTAGGTATACCCAGTCTTGCATTGTTCTTTCTTGGAAATCTCGGACATCTTTAACTTTTCCCACTACTGCGTTTAGTAGAAGGTTGTCTTCTGGTGCAAGATCTCCATCGATTGCACTGAATTTTTGTCCAACTCTTCGGATTGTAGGTCCTTGACCTTGGACCAAGTTAATCATTGGGGCTATTTCCATTTTGTTGTTATTCGCTTAGATTTTTGGTTGGTATTTGTGGAAGGTTTTGGTGTTTTTTTGGTTTTGGTGATGTTTGTTTTTGATTTTTTAAGTAAACACTCTCTTAGAGAGAAGTGCTCTCAGGTTAGTGAGAGGTTTTTTGTATTATTCTGCTTGTCAAGTGTGGATGATTTCTTTAATAGGGTCTTTGCAGGTTGATGTTTATTGATCGAATTCAAATTACGAAATCAACACAAGAATTTTCTTCCCTAAACAATTATGAAGTGACGACTTATCTACTCAAAAAGTTGTATGAGATAACAAACGAGAATATGCCAAATTGTTATATCTATGTATTTGGATTCTCAAACCTTCAGCAGTTAATTCTTGTTTTATTTTGTTCAATCTATTTGCAATATCGTTAATTGTCAATTATAAATACCATATGACTTTATTAATGAAAT
This sequence comes from Beta vulgaris subsp. vulgaris, assembly GCF_026745355.1. NCBI lineage: Eukaryota > Viridiplantae > Streptophyta > Magnoliopsida > Caryophyllales > Amaranthaceae > Beta > Beta vulgaris. The sequence goes on from NC_079208.1 coordinate 14,664,063, forward strand.
ATAGTTTCCTTTGGGACTCTTTTTTTTTTAAAAAAAAAAAACACTTCCTAAGCCTTGGCAAATTTAAGAAACGAGCTTTGCAGAGATAAATTATGCTAAGTATGTCTCATAAGACTGAAGTTACATTGCGAGAACTTGCTGAGATTATAAATATAATGCTTTCATTTAAAATAAATATTGCATTGACACTTCCAATAAGCTTATCTACAAAGAAATGCTTTCACTTGAACTACTACCACCGAGACAACTAATATCAGAATGACACGAAACGGAATTATTTCCACTATCACTCCATCTCTATTTTCATCTTTTCCAAGGTGTGCAGAGGCAACTTAAATCCTCAAGCAAAACTATATAACACCAAAAGCGGACCAAAAAGGAGATGACCAGGACCTAAAGCCTCCTACGGAAAAACAAAAAAAAGTATTCCTAAATCTAACTTCGTTTCACTTCTCATTTCTTTCTTTTCCTTTTCCTCGTGGTGTGAATTTATTGAATGTAGTTACGGCTACAGCAATCAGGAAGAATTCCACATCAATCAATAACTCGCTCCACTTTCTTCTCCAACATAACTGTTCCACTGAACTCTGTCAGCTGAAACTCCCTGGTATATACAGACAACTGTTGAAAAAAAGAGTGCACGAATCAATACTGTTGAACTCCATGACTTCCAGGAACCAATTTATAATCTAAAAAGAAAATGCAGCAAAACAGGAATTCATTGAACAGCTCCCAGCTACATTAGAGTTTTGGTCTAATGCATTATTCAGATACGGGGGAGGAGAATAAACAGGAAAACTGGATATCACCATGATCGTTTTAAGAGCAAAAAAGATCCACATATGTACCCCGAAAGAAGCAATTGTTATCGCTTTCCAAGGATAGGGAGTTTGCTTTTGTCTTCACTATAAACAATGTCTTGCAAAATGCAATGTTTGATATAGATAAAGATGTTACTTACTCTTTCTTGGCTCATATCTCTGAAACCTAGTCTATTTACCCACATGAATTTGGCCTTTTCTGCTGCCGGAAGCACCAGATTTTCCACCTCCAAGGTACTCAGTAACTTCTGAATACGAGAGAATAACGCAAGAAAGTATCCCTGCCACAACAGCAATGAATCCAAAATATTAAACCTATCCAGCATGAAAATGACTCAACAAGATTCTATGATGCCCACTTCAGAGACTTGTCAAAAAGCAACGAACAGGAAAAGCATAGCAACAATTCATGAGACCAATCTTAACCAAGATTAAATGCTTACTTTTCCTTGATATTCCTTGCTCGTGGCCACAAGGGGAAGCTCAGCTACTTCACGACCAAAGATTCTAAGAAGACCAGCTGACACGACAACTGACCTGCACACAGACGAACATATACTTATCATATAAGTTCCCAATGAAAAGAAGTCAAATCTTTCACATTGGCAGGACACCTATTTTGAGAAAGAGCAAAAATGAGACTAGAAACCAATCTTGTAGGTCATCATATCATGTGACTGGGATCACGATTAGCAATTTAGCATCACAGCCTGAGAAAGTAAAAATTTTAAATATAGAAGAACATACCATCTCATGTTCTCGTTGATATACATGCTAATACAAGTAAAAATCTAGAGCAAAGTAGTTTATTTTGTGCATCCACATATTGTTCTTATGATAACTCCGTGTTCTTTGCTTATTATACCTCAATGTTCTTTGCAACATGGAGGTAAATTGAGTAGATCATATAGGTATACTATAAAAGAATATACAAGTAAACATCCATAGCAAAACTTCGTTTTGAGGATTATAAATTTGACTAATACAGGAAAAAAATTTGATCTTGGAAAAACCTCTCATCTTCAAAACTTTTGCTTATATGTCCAAACTATATACTTCCTCAATTATTTTGACTTGCAAAGTTTGATTTTGCACAAGGACCAAGGAGGGGAAGAGACTAAAAAAGAACCCATGTGCTAGGAGAGAGAAAGAGAGAACATATTGCTAACAGTAGAAACGTTGCAAGTAATAGAGAATTGTCAAAAGTGGAAAACATTGCAACTTGCACGTAAGAAAAATCGGAGGAAGTATGCTATTAGCGTATTTTCAAATGTTTTTACAGGTATTTTCGAAAATATTAGTTGTATGTTCAGAATCTGCTTCAAGACCATGATACAATTTGCCAAACATATAAAAACAGGATACTGGAAAAAAAAAACTTACTTGACCATTAGGAGTACACAGTACATTCCTCCAAACTCCTGGCCAGAAATATTTCTTCTGGTGAGATGAAAACAACAAGACGAGTTAATATCAGCTAACAGAACAGCTATCACCTAAGCAATGAGAAATTGATATACATCATTATCATAGCCATGGTATTGAGTATTAAGTTAATAGCTAAAACCAATGCTCGCATGTTATTAACCATTAACTTGACAGGAATTTACACCCTAGTAATGAACCCAACTCTGCTTATAAATGTTCTTTTTGGTCAACATTCATCCATATCGACTATTATATAGAATACCTAAACAGTCTCAGTCTCTCAGATCCGCCCAAGAGAAACCTAGGAAACAAAAAGTAAAAAGGAAAAAACATAAGCTCCTCTTAACTTGTGGGCCTCTTCCCCACTGAACCCTACAACTACCATCAGTAGTTGCATCCTCTGTCACTTGAACACCTTCATTTACCTCAGGTATCATGTGTCAACTCCTTTAGTGTCTTGACACGACACCTAGACAAACCTATATCCAAGTAGACACTTTATCCGAGTCTGACTAACACAGGTTGCTTCTGATTAAGACAAGTCCCAGACCTAGGGCATGAATGACATGTTTGCTAGTAGTAGTGGGAACTATAGAGACACAAAGACAAAATCATAATAGCTTATGAATCCATCACGGGCAATAGAAGAATGTAACAAAAGTGAAGGACGAGTCACAGATACTGCCAGTACTACCACTCATCCAAAAGCATGTAACTCAACATAAAAGAAAAAAACTTACCCATGGACCATTACAGGAATGAGGTCACGCCCAGCCTTTGCAGTTATAGGACTGAAACATTCCTGGATACAAAAGAAGTATAAAGTCACTATGCAGATAAACCACCATGACTACAGCAGCAACTGTATGTGAGCGATAAATTTAAAGAACATTCTCAAATCTCAACATTCCCAAAATTTGGAGAAAGAAAGAAGCCCCTTGACAGTTGAGGAGATTGGAGTGAGAGGCAAGAGAAATAATAATACACCTATTCACAACCTCAAAGAAAGAGGATGCACACATTAATCCACAAGCACGTGCACATACGTAGGACTTATCTTACTCAAGCTCAACAATTCACTAAAACTCTACAAGCACCCGTGTCAGATTCTCAACACTCCAACATGGATGAAGACAATTCAATTTCATTTTGGGTCAAAATTACAGGAAGCTTCAAAACCGAGTCAAACAGAAAGAAATGTGGAAACATCCAAATGTTAATAGGTAGGTACCCACGCAAGTGTGACGCAAAGAATCATCCACATTCAAACCAAAAAGAATGAAATAAAACAAAAGACATAACTGTTGTATTAAATGACCTTGATTATAGATGAGGATGAGACAGAGGGGAATCTGCATCCTCCAATCGATATCACAAGTTTTGACCACACAAGATAATAGAAATCGATACCAGCAAAACAAATTTAATAGGAAGCAGATCCTCACCCGAAATATAGAAACAGCCTTAGAAAGCCAAGGTAGATGTTCACTAAGGCGACATTTTCCACTCAGTATACGCCATTCTATACCATTATCAGCAACTTCGCTCAATCCCCTCACCAGAAGTTTCCTGTTTAATTTCATGGACTCTGAACATGAGATCATCTCTGAGCCTCTTATGACAAGGGCCCTCAAAGCAACATAAATCCTGTCACAATCATTACAGCAGAACCATTTGTCCTTAGGAAGTTCCTGCAATAATTTGTGCTAGATATTAGGAGATAAGGTCAATTAGAATTCATAATAATGCAAGAAGTAGAAGGGAACGCACTTTCAGATCACAGCGCCCATCACCCCTCAAGCAACCAACATGATATTCCTTCTCACACTGGAGAGACAAAGTAACCAACATTTGTGAGAATCAAAACCTGAATGGAGTTAGAGTGGTAAAGAAAAAGAAAAAAATATGTAGAATGGATTAGTGGTAGTGTTTGTTACTTGGTCACATATTATAACAGTCCTGTCATCAAATTTGTCAACACTGAAATCATGTTCCCTGCATACAATAATCACAGAAATTCCATAAGTATCAGTACTTTAATGCCAGAAACAATGGAACTATGTATTCTTATAAAATAAGAAAAACAATTCTCCACCATGACATAAATAATAGTTCAACACAATAAAGCATGAAAATGAGGAGATGAAGAAAATTGATCGTACAAATTAATACTTAGTCCAAGTGTATTTATAACATGGATTCAATTTTAACATGGTAGCAATATTTTCAAGGTTGAGATCCTACCATTAAGTAATGTTTCACATACGTTAGGAATGGAAGTAGAGAAGATGACTGTGAATACTAAACTAGAAAATTACGGATAATTAACAATATCAAGCTTTTGAGTGGCTTGAATCACTCCGAATGTAAGCTAAACAATCTATGATAACTGTTGAATTTTGTGGATGTCTTCTCCCCCGGCAATCCTCCTCTAACTCTTTGAATTCCCCCTCAAACTAATTCTAATAGACTAATTGCAATACCTATTTGTGGCCCTCCCCTTAGGCTGGTTTATTACGTCATATTATTGGGTATCCTTTGGATCGGGTAACAACACCGGATCAGAAATTGTAAAACTCTACAGAATTTCTGGAAATACGAAAATCTCAGTCCAATGTGGTATACATCACTCATAATTGGAATTCAAGAACACACACAAAACCTAAGTTTCTTCAACTATTTGTGAAAAAAAAAAAAACATTTTTGTTTTTTCATCCATTGGTAAGGTACCATTAAGAAGAATAAAATTGATGATAGCAAATTGCAACAGATTACTTGAGCAACGTAAACAATACCATATGATTTATATAAAAGATTAACCTAATCTAAAGACTTCATATTTCCATGCTTAATCTTGATTAAAGGACAGTTAAGTTATTATTGTTGCAAAAGTTAATTTATATGTTATGTTAGTGTATTTGCTTGTGTTTGTGCTGGGTAGGTAGGATCAAGAGAATATTTTCCATAGAGGCCAGCTTGGGCTTCACCCCTAGTTTACGACAAAAAAACTTAGTCATTAATGATATTGCTTTTTTAAGTGCATGCGTATTTTTTTTTGTTTTATGAATATTAACAAGATAACCGAGGAAATTTTTGATTTTACTCAAATCTAAGTATAGTTGACTTAATTACGTATTTTATACATATATATGTACATATGCATATATATATATGTACATAGGTATATATATATATATATATATAAGTACATGGGTATATATGTATATATATAAATATATATATATATGTACATAGGTATATATATATATATATAAGTACATGGGTATATATATATATATATATAGGGGTAAGATCACATGAGAGAACATCTTACGTGAGAAACGAGAAAGACTTAAGAGCCACTCCACTTCCTCATTAGAGTCACAACACTTATTAATAAGAGTCACAACATAATTACACCCCCTAAGAAAATTAATCTATCAGTTTATGTTTTGAAAGGTTGAAGTCACAACACTTCTTCATTAAAGTCACATTAAGGTAGGAGTCACATAAAATCTTCATTAGTGAAACAAAAGTTTTCACTTCGAGTCACAGGTTGGAGTCACATCACTTATTCATTAGAGTCACAACTTTTCTCATTTCTCGTGTAATGCATTCTCACATGAACTTAAGGTTGAGATTGTAACGCTTTGTTTGTAGTATATTTTTTGGAAATTCTATATAATATACTTCCTCCGTTACTAAATACATCCAATATTCCCTCCCTACATGCTTTCAAATGAACTACTTTATTCCTTAATATCTTTATTAGAGTTTTCTGCTGGGATATACCAAGGTAGTAATGGGGCATTTTGTGGGGATATACCAACCTAAATTTAAGTTTTGTAAAAGGTACAAAAACACTATTTTCGGCGAAAAATTCAAATTTTCGGCGTTTGGCTTGGTAGGAACTCGTGATTGAGCCACAAAGTGACAGTGAGGAAGTTGAAGGAAAATGAATTTAATAGAAGCAATTGAATATCACACACTATACAAAGAGTAATTAAGCAAGTCAAACGCTGGAAATTTGACATTCTCGCCGAAAATAGTGTTTTTGGTACCTTTTGAGAAAACTTAAATTTAGGTTGGTATATCCCCACAAAAAAAATTAGTGAGGTATATCCCAACAAAATGCCTTATTACCCTCGTATATCCCCGCAAAAAAACTCAAAATTTAATATTATAAAAGTATACATTAAGACGAATCAAATAAGACCACTTGAAAGTTGGTGGATGAATAGTGATTACCATGTAAATGTTGCATGTATTTCCAAACACATGAAGTATAATATATCTATAACTTTTTCTCATTGGATTACAGAAAAAACATTCATATAATATTTAGGATGAATAGCAAGAGGATTACTAAGGAAGCATAGGAAAGGCTAAAAATCACTAAGAGCCACCAACCTGCAGAGAACACAGCCGCCACAAACAGTTTCAGCATTCTTTACAACTCGTGTCAACCTGATGACTATTGGCTTAGAACTATTTGAAGAGTCTAAATCAGCTTTTCTATCATTGCAATTAGAGCAACGCCAATCGCCCACTGGGGAATTCTCCAATCGCAGACAGGCTGGAACCGGATCCAAACAATGGAAAAATGAGTTCAATGTGATGTCAAGTATGTCCTTGGACATTACCGAGATAAAGTAGGACAAAAATTCACACATAATCCGCTGAGGCAAATAGTTAAGATTTAATACACAGAGATGATGTCAATGCTCAATCTCAGTATCTAGGGTGTATAAAACTTATTCACTTCGTCACAATAACATTAAAAGAAACATTAAGCGATATTCAAGAGATCATTATGGAAACTTCATCAACTATACTTTCTTAAATTTAATGTTTTAAACAAGATAAATAGGAAAATTACTCAAAAGCAAAATAAAACTCAATGAGTAACTATGAAGAGGTGGACGGCTGATTGAAAGAAAAGTGGCAACTGCAAATTTGGGGAATTCATCTCGCCATAAATAATTTCTTCATTTGGTGGTTGCAAAGATGAGACCCATTTATAGTGTCTGTTTCTGTGAATTTCCCTTCAAATATATATGCAACATTCTAACTTTCCAAGATATATCTTCACAATTAGAAGAACATTATCCTCAAAAGCCAAACAATGCAAACAATTGGGACCAAAGGGGAACAATTCTTCACCAGTTCGAACCTCGCTTGCAGCAAGAGAGGGAGAAAGTCGAAGACTTTCACAAATTTACAATTAAATAGACAATAGAATGGACTATGGAGGTTGTTCCAGAAAAAAAGAAAAACCCAATGTAACATAATTGCCGCTGCTGAGATGCAACTTGGATGATCAATAACCAGCAAAGGAAGTATTACAACCTCGTAATAAAACAGCGTACAATAACGAATATCAGAGATCATGAGAAGAGATTTACTTTGATGGTAAGCCCTAGGGCAGCCGGCACAAGGAATGAGCTCTCCTCTATCTCCACATAGCGTACACATGTCATCATTGTTTCCCGTAGTCAGGGTCTGTCCATTAGCCAGTGACATGGCTAGGTCATGGAGTGTAAGCCCATTGGCAGTATAAATGTGACGATAGCTGCAGATACAATTTAATAGGTCATATTTTAATCTCAACAAATGCAACCAAATGTCAACTTAACAATACTCACGGTTGTCTTCTGGCAGCCCATCCAGCATGAGCTTCAAACTGCGAAGGGCTAATCTGCACCTCATAAGATCGAGTAGTAATCATTACAAACCCCAGAACACAGAGGTTAACATAAAGATCAATGTAATCAAAGGATTCAATGGTTTACCTCATACTCACAGTGCCCGCACACAATGCCATTACCTTGCTTGTAACCATCAAGAACTTTCTGTATAAACAACGATGTCACAGTAGAAAGATATGAAAAAACTAAGAAATACAAAAATACTGAACACGAACTAGCCTATTATAAAGAACATTATTGCACAAAGTAGTGTACCTGTCCTTTAGCATAATAAGCCAAAATTGCACCATCCGGAAGCCCATTTGGCAGGAAGAGCAACCGATGCAAATCGTTATCCCTGCTACACGAGCCAGATGGAAAGGTTCAAAACAGAGCATAAAGCACACAGGAAAAAGCATCTCTGAATGACAAAAGCAAATTTACTGAGGTGGACAGAATCATCAATCACCTTTTCTTGATGCTACCTTCACCACATCTCTTCTGTGACCCCGTACAAGATGAGGTTGAATCATTTAACCTACAAAAAAAGAATCTCAATGATAAACAATGCAGCCAACATCAACTCATACATCAAACAATATCAGAAATTCAAAGAGAATGAAATAGACTTCTAGATTTCAACCTTTTCCCCACGGGTTTCGTGGACAACACTCTCCGTTTGAATACTCTTTGCTCATCATCCATACATTTAGTTGTGAGGCTGACAAATTTATCAGTGTAGAAGAAGTATGTCAGGATAGTGACTGATTCAAAGGTACGTCAAGTCAAGAATTATAATCAATTTAAAAGGAGCTTGCTTTGGTGTCTTAAGACGCATAAAAATCATAAAATCTCCGAAAGTTCCTTATTCCAAATGAATAAGCTAGAAGGAGAGCCAGAACTGTATCATGTAGATCATGAAAATTCCATTATTTTTGTTGTTGGTTTTTGACGCACTTTAATCAAATATATAATGCTAAAAGCAAATCAAAGACAACCAGATTGTAGGTTTTAAAAAAAAAAACTAAGACATACAGGAAAACACGATTCTTAATTCCAAGTAAACGAAATTAATAAATCATGATGCTACAGAAATAATCTCAAAATCATGAGAAGAAATACAAGGACAATCATAAATTTTTCGTTCCAATCAATCACTTTGCCTAAAAGGAGCTTGGAGTTAGATAGATCACAACCAAGTGAATGATGCATCATAGCCCACTAGGTCCACGTCCTATCTCCTCTCCCTTTAGAGAGTTAACAAAACACGGAAGACTTAATTCCAGCTTGATATCTAGCAGTTGAATGGAGAAAGATTGTAAAGTAATATAAAGTAAATCTCAAAACTAAAATTACTTGCATTGGAAAAGGCATTAGTAGTAAAAAATTGAACCGAGAAGAGATATACCCAATTATCTCAATTACTAAAAAAAAAGCTCATGGACCGCTGAAAAAAATTAACAAAATAAATTCCACATTCAACAGAACCATACTCTTTGCTTTCAGCCATCTTCTGGATATATTATTCTAAGAAATGCCTACAAATATTAATCCGTCTGTAATTTATATAAACAGATCAACAAAGAAGGAATAGCAAGTAGAACAAAGGGAAGGAGGCAGGGAGTCGAAGCGTAGAGAAATGTTGAATCAATGTTTTATAGGTCATACATAAATGAAAAGGCGGAGATACCAAGGCTGATCACACACTAAGAAACAAAATCAAGAATGACCGCGAAAATTCTACTCATTAGATAATTCCTTATTTGTGCACTTAGATATGGCAAAAGATTTCGATATTTCCCTTTTAGTGCACTATATGGCAAAATTCAACTTTGGTGATCCATAATTATCAAATTTGCTCTTTGATGGTCTAGCCTCATAAAAATAGTTTCACTTTGATGATCAAACAATAGCACACCACACATGTAAAGCAAGATTTTGTTTAGAATGTAAAGTCAACAGCACAAAACAGATTTGCAAGCATAGGTAGCAGTTAAAAACTTAAAATTATTCTCTCCAACGAATTTTAAAAAAAAACCTCCAAAAAATCTGAAATATGGCTGATAATCACAAAAATAGTAACTTAAAAATCTGAAATATTCAAACCCTTCACAAAACTAAGATCCAAAAAAACACGTATACTAATACTACAAACTTCAATCAAAATAAATATAAGAAAGCCTTCTCAAGATTTTCAAAAGAACTCTAATATTTATTGGACAATGTTCAAGATTATCACGAAGTTTTTGTGTAATAGAAAATCATCAGGACTTCTCAAAAGTACATATTACTAAATTAGAGCCCCCGAAACCTTCCACATTTATAGAACTTCATGAGAAGGTTACCGAAAATATTACGAATTTTCTAAAAAGTTCCCACATTATTCCGAAATAGTCGAATAAAGTACATACATGTAATCTCTCCTTTCTTTACATAATCTTCCTACTTTTTACTTTTATCTATTCCATAAAATTCTTCATCCCATAATTCCTTTCCATTTAAGTAGATTTTATTTTCACACTTACCCTTCCCTTAGACCCTTACCACACAATATGGGACCCATTTCGGTCCACCATCTCTAACCAATTTTCACTCTCCTACCCAAAAAAGTTAAATCAGGACCCACTTTCACCTCCTTTCTTTGGTTTCTATTGCCATAGTAACTAGGAAGATCTTTAAAGAAGGAAGTGATACATTTAAGGGGTGAAGTTATTTCTATAAGTTAAAATTCAAAGCACAAAAACCCATTGCACAAATAGTACAAAGTACAAACACAGCCAAAACCCTGTAACAAATAGATTAGGGAATAACTAATATGTCTCACAAAAGTGTTTCCTGTTTTTATGGAATCAAGGATCACCTATGCCTCTCATTCTCTTTTTCTTCTAGAGTGAGTATAGCATTGCCATCTTTCAAATACTTTTCTCTATAACAAGTTTTAAGTTGTTCATCAAAATATATAGAAGTTTTGTGTAAACTTGTGAGATATTTTATAACATTCGAAACAAAGCAAATATGCAGCCAATCGTTCTTAATAATTAAAGACACTATGAAATATTATTTAGAAAAATTTAACGGGAATAATCCCAAACCATTTGCTCTCTTCCATATTAATCTCAACAATGATTTTAACTATATGGGTGCTCTAATCTAAACAATCTTCCCAATTTAACTACCTATTGTAACCGGTAATTTCATTAATGCAGACCCCTTCATTTTTTTTCTTCCTTCTCCTTCCTCTTTCCTCCCTATGTGCTTCTACATTCTCTCTCACCATCGGCACTGCATCAGACCATCATGCACAGGCCAAGTTTGTTACAACAGCAGCAACACCAACAACAATGCAATCGAACAACACCAACAACAAAAACACCAAATCCAATTCTTACTTACATAGTCTAACTCCACTCTCTCTTCACCACCACCACCAGTCCACCACAACAACAACAATGGCATCCACGTCCATATCCCGCCTCTTTTCACTCTCCTCCGTCACCATCTCCACTCCCAAACCCTCCACCTTCTCCCTCACACACTCCTCTTCACTAAAATCAAAACCGCTCCTTTTTTCCACCACCCCCAAAATCAACACTTCCATTTCTGTTGCTTTCAAACTTCCTAATGCCACCCTCTCTTTCCTCTCCTCCTCTAAAGACGTCCAAACCATCACCATCTCCGGCCTCACTAACAATCTTCTTTCTCCTTAAAATCCCCTCAAATCCAAACTCTCTCTATTTCTCGCCCCCGTCACCCCCCTCAACCCTAACCCCTCCCGGCTCCAATCGCACCTCCAATTCCACCCCCTCCCCTAAAGACGTCGTTGTTAATCACCTAGCCGAGCAAAAAGCATCATTGGTAATTTTGTGGGTTGATTGAAGAGTCGAAAGAGAGTGATTGGGGAAGAGACCAGATTTTAGGAGAGAAAAGAGGGAAATAACTTTTTTCTAACCGTTTAAAAATGTAGAGGGTAAGCTAACTTCATTATGAGAAGGATAGGCATAAAGATGGGATTAATATGAGCTAAATCATATTTGGGATTAATATGTGAAGAGGGCCAATAGTTCGGATTGATCTCGTGAAGTTTTCCTATTATTTAATGATATATTGATTTTTAGAAGAAACTTTCGCGAAATTATACAATAAGGTCAGAAAAAAACCAAGATTTGGACTTTAAAATAACATTCAGAAATTATTGAAGACAAAGTAAAGGTGGCTCTTCAAACTTTTGAAATTTTAAAAGTATGACATAAAACCATCAAAGTGAAATTTTGTTATACAAGAAACTTCGATCACAATAGAAAATTGCAAGTGATTAAAGTGATAATTTACCTAATGTGATATACCCATGCACCAAATTAGAAACCTTGCTTAGCATTGCATCCTTTAACAAAGATTTCAACAATGTTCATGTCTACCTATATAATATTTCACGAGATTAATTCCCATGTAGCAATATTAACAATATGGTATGGCAGAGTGGTTTTTCATCATATCACGCTTTTGAGTGTTGAATATAATTTACATCAAATTCTTGTGCCAAAATCTGTAAAAATAACCCCACTTGTGCCAAAATCTGTAGAAATTATGTCAAAAACCCTAATGTTGGTCTTGTTTGCCAATAATTTTTCCATTATGCAACACAAAACTATTGATGTAAACAAAATGGAGAACAATAACGGGTTTTCGGAACCATAATGTTCTAGAAACAGGTTAGGAATTGGCGTTGGCTCAAGTGGTGAGATTTCCCTTCTTCCATAGTGAAGTCTAGGGTTCAATTCCTACTCAAAGTGTTTGCTTAGGATTTAGGGGAAGTTAGGGGTGTCTAGCTTGTAATGGGCCTCCGGGTGAGGCCTTGTACAAGGGCATTTCTTCTTACCCATTAAAAGAAAAAGGTTCTTGAAACAAGCACACATATGTTTTCATGCTTTTGGAATAGAGATTATTCTCTAAATTTTGATGTAGCTTTTGAGTGTTGAATATAATTTACATCAAATTCTTCTACAAATCAAGAACTATAAACCATCATTTTAAGAGCCATTTGGTCATCTAACCTCTAATATCTATCATGTAATACCTAATGACCTAATCGTTACAACACCAGTGATTTTTGCCGAACATACCCTAACTCGAATTCCTTGAATTGATGGTCATGAACAGAAAACCCCGTCCTGTCAATAATCAAATGGCTAGTAATGTTTAAACACAAATGAAAGCTCACAACATGTGAGGTTTGCACTTTCGTATTCTAGGGTTTTCAAGCATAACCTTTTTTCCTTCTTAAATAAAAAAGACATTGAGTTTGATTTCACCTAATAATTGGTGTTGATTCTGCTCAATCAATGTTGGAAGGATTTCTAGTTTTAGAGTCGGAATTCAAAATGAAAGAAAGAGAGAAGATTCAAGGGGAAAATCTAAGAGGCATATTTGACAAAAGATTGATCGCGTTCCAACATAAGGTGGTGTTTAAGTGCAAGATGACACCCTACATTCAACTGCAAGATAAAGCCATATGTTTACAAGGCTTGTGTATATCTCATAATTCGATTTATTGACCGTTTTCCTATATATGTATAAAGACATATCACAGTTCTACATAAATATAAAGACATAAGTATTTAAAACTTTACACTAAAAAGAAAATAGAAGGCTTATCTTACCTCAGATGTGTCAGCGGAATGCTAGAATATTTACTTTGATATCTCCTTTCAGTCTGAACCCCTTCATTGCGCTGTTGAAGACTGTCTGAAGCAAATATAGAATAGTTTATAAGGTTTTGTGCAAAATAACGTCAAGATAGCAGCCAATAGATAATTCTGCAGCAATTGTAGCAAGACCAGAATTAATTACGTCATAATCACCTTTCCAAGCTTGGAATGAACCTTGATTGACAGATGAACCTGCCATATCAGTCACCAATTCTTCAAGTATTCCAAGTGGAGCAGTCTTCAATTCTTCAATAATGCTGTATATTGGTCTCCCGTTCTCCAAAAATATGTGATTGTTCGGATGTCTAGTTTTTGCTCCACCAGCATGCTGCTCGAATTCATATGCACTAAGAATCTGCCCATAATCATCAATACAGTCATAAAATGGCTGCAAAAGACTTATATTCAAAAGCAAGCATATTGTGCAAGTTGCTTACATTGGTAAAGTTACATGCTGAACAACCACAGAGGTATCCACAACCTCTTATTTCTCCAGGTATCTCCTTCTAGAAACCATGCCAAGCAAGTTAGGTCTACAATAAAAGAGGTGTAGAAACAAAATTTCATACGAATCATTACAGAAAAACGCAAAACTACCTCCCCAGAGGTGGAAACATATTTCACTTTAGCTCCTTCCAATATACCAGTGGCCAACAGCTTCTTAACATTTGTGGGGTAGCTATCACTGACAACCTTCTTCGACATTTTCAACTCCATATTATATAAGAAACGCTCATTTGAATCATCCATCCCAAGCTCGTCATTGGAATCAATTACTGAATCTCCATCATGAAGCCCATTGGAGAAAGCTCGAGCTGCCGGAGTGGGTAATTTGCTCTCATATTGCTCTTTACTTTTACTAAACTTGAGTGTAATTTTTCGAATCCCAGTGGTGCTAGCATGTTCAGGGATTTCCAAAGTAACTTGGGAAGTAGAAAGTCCAGTCCAACCACGGCTCCTCATCATCTCATCACCACAGCTCATGGTGCAAGAATTCCCTGAACTTTCCGATGTTGTCTCGTCTGAATTAACTTGATTATCACTATTCCTAACTAAGTCAGCAGGATGAGTGCTAGTAGTAGTCTCTAAACTAGATGCATTCTCATTCTCATTCTCATTCTGATTCTCATTTTCGTTTTCGTTCTCATTCTCTATCGTCGTCGAAACAATGGGGTCCAAAACTTCTGATGACATATCATCGCCATTCACATTCGACGTTTCACTTGCAAGTTTCTTTCTAGGTGATGTCTCTAACTCTGCGTCATTCACAACACAATAGAGCTCTCTCTTCAATTCATTTCTAAAATTATTTGCGAATTCGACATTGTTGCTGGCTAATGCAAGCACAAAAACTTCCCTTTCTCCCATATTAAACGACTTTGATGTGTCCAACACTTACGATATCTATCTATAAATATTTCCCAATTGAGTAATAATAAAACCATCCAATAAGAAAACTAGATATCACTGCAATTAATGACACTGTCAAATCCTTCTCCAATAAATAACCATTGTTAAATCCGTCGAGCAACCCTAGATTAACAAATTGCGAAATAAACACTGAAATTTATCAGAAAAAGAAAAAAAATTATGACAACTGACATTAAAATCGGTTATAGATTCAAATTAGATTGGATATTACCTTCTCAGACGTTGAAAATATGAATCTGCATAACAAACAGTTACTAATTTTCGAATATAGCAGATCTTGCGGAAATACCGTTATGAAAAATTCAATTGAAATTAATAAAAAAAATTAAAGTAGAAGAACACAAAAGAGAAAACGAAACAGATCTGGAAATTATTATATAATTATATGAAGAAGGAGAAAAAAGGGGGGAAATAAAGAAAAAAAATTAGGGTTTTGGATTTTGGTTTTAAAAGGAAAGGTGTCTTTGAGCGGCAAAGGAGAAAACGAAAAAAGCTAGTTTCGCGGTCGAGAATTTTGAGGAAGGAAGATGAGGAGGAAAAAGAAAAATTGTTACTGAGGAGAGAGAAAATTGATTTATTTGTTTTATTGTTTTAAAAGGAAAAAAAAGTTGGGAACTTTAACAGCGAGAGCATGGAATTTGGAAGGTACGAGAAGAAGATCACCAAATGATGTGGGGTAAAATAAAAGGAAGGTCATGACTAGGCTCGAAACACTAGTTTGTAGGAAATGATAGAGCCCGCCAGAAATACACGTGGATATTGGAGATTGAATTTTGGTTCAATAGTGATAGTCCGTTTTGGCGGATGCCAATCGCCATAGCTTCAGGTGTTCAAAAACCCGACCCGAATACCCGTTGACCCGCATTCAAATTAATGGGTAATAAAATCATATTTTATTATTATGATTATTATGACTAGTCTTACATGCACGCAATGCGTGCGATAACGTGTGATAACAAATGAAGTAGAAAATAAAATTAATTGGGTAGAAAAATTGTTTTCACATTTTGTTTTCTCAAAAAACTGATGTTTAGTTTAAATGTCTTACTTTTCCCCCCTTTTTTCATTCAAATGAAATAGTTAGTTATCCTCTTTTTTTTTTTTCTTTTTTTTCTTTTTCTATTTTTTGGTGTCCCCCATGTGTTGCCTTATATAATAGAGATTATTATTATTTAATATAAAAATAATATACTACAAAAGGTTGGATGGGAGTCTTGAAACAAGTTGTGCTCCCATCCCTCAGTAAATTACTAGCCTTTTGTGCACGCGATGCGTGCGAGGATACATCTAAATGAATCATGATGGGTTGGTTTGGGTTATTTTTATTTTGAGCAATAAAACTTGTGCACTGCCTGTCTGATTTAATTTAGGAGGATTTTTTATAAAAAAATATTGCTTGTTAATCAGGAACAGTTGATCCATATACTTATTCGCCACTTAAATCGATGAAGATTAATTTTTCTCCTTTTCTAAATGTTCACAATTTGAGTTCTAATTATATTTGAAATGAAATTTTAAATTTTACATATACAATCTGATTTTGCATGAAATGGTCATTTTAATTTTTCTCCTTTTCTAAATTTTAACACTTTGAGTTTCAATTATAATTGAAATGAAATTTTAAGTTTTTCATACATAATCTGATTTCGCATGAAATGGGCATTTTTAATTCTTTTCTAAACTTTAACACTTTGAGTTCAATTATATGTGAAATGAAATTTTAAAATTTTCATACACAATCTGATTTCGCATGAAATGGTTTTCGCAAATTAATGTAATTTTTTTTTCTGAAAATGGATTGTTGCAAAAGTTGTTCGCAAAAAGGTTTGATATTGTTTTGTTTTTCAAAATTTATTTCTGAACATGGATATTTTGCAAAAGTTTTGGGCTAAAATTTTATATTGGAAGTTTTAGAAAAAAGAACTAAATGTGTCATAAATGAATTAAATTTCATACACATCTTGTTTTCTGATTTTATATGAAAATGATTCAAATTTAAGTTTAATTATATAAAAGCCCTCTTCAACTAATTGCTATTATCTTCATTTTTTCAACTACATAATAGTCGACTAATGTGAAATAACTTTGAAGATTAAAAGAATTATATACCTGTTTGAATGTTCGCAAATCGCCGATGGACGAATGTGTGATATCACTGTCAAAATCTTATGTTTTTTCTCAGATTTGTGTTTATAGGTAATATTTATGAGTATGTAATTGTGAATGGTTATTGAGAACAATGATTTGTAAGTGAATTTTGTGAATGTTTTTGTATGTATTGATGTCCTAGTATATTAGTTTTGCTTGTAAGTTAATTTTTAGTTTTTGTAAAGTTTCTTGATCATTTGAGTGATTTGCGTAATTTTTACAACGTGATTTTCTCAACTTTTTAGTTTTGCTTGTAAGTTTTGCTTGTAATTTTTAGTTTTTGTAAAGTTTTTAGTATATTAGTTTTGCTTGTAAGTGATTTCTGAGTGATTGTTGAAAATTAATTTCTGATGGCTTTGTTTGACCCTCATGTTGGTATTGGATTCCTTTTGTAATTTAGAAAGGGAAGGGGGGCAAAATAGTCAGTTCAAAAGAGGATACCGTTGCTCCCCCCTTCCCTTATGTAATAGAGATGAGAGTCGCATCCCCTCAACTTTTTTTCTCTATTCTCTCTCCTCTCTCACAAAACCCTACTTTTCAACCTATGGGCTACCACCACCCTTTTGCGCAATGATAAGCCCCATTTCTCCTTTTGTTACTAGTTTTTTATGTTTATGTTTCTAATAAATTTTAATCTCTCTCTAATGGAAAGTTTTTCTACCCATATATTGGGTTATATCTACCCATATATTGGGTTTTATCTCTCTCCATGTGAGAGTTTGGAGACGTTGTTTTTGGGATTCTGTGTAATTATAGATGTTAATTTGTTGATCGAAATTTGTGCGGGAGTTGCAACAAATGTCAAGACTTCATTTATAATCAATTGAATTAAATCTAGTTCTACTTCAAAACTACAAAAGATCGACAGACCCCCTTGCAGAAGGCTGCATCAGACAGCGATGTAAAAGACGAGGGTGTTCAGAAGTGCTAGATCTACTCAACGATTGTGGTTTTATCATATTAGAATAGTATTTATTCATTTTGATAGTTGTTTATGTTTATTTTTGTTTATGATTTGATATTGAATTTGATTGTTATTTTCTCTAAAAGTTGTGTTCCCACCCCCTTCTGAATACAAATGCTCATTCGATGAAAGATAAATGCACCACCCTTAACATTGTTAGAGTGACTAGTGAAGAAAGACCTGATGCGTCATGCGTGAAAGTGTGTCCGAAGCCTCCTTGTCCAACTCACCGAACATAGGGAAAGCAAAAAGGATGAACTTGTAACCATACTCCTCACATTTGGACGCATATTTCTTCTTCTTCTCCACAACATAATGCAAAGCCATCATAGGAGCCCACGAGCTCGCACCCATGCCAGCAAAAGGGGATATGCCAGTCACATCCAAACATGCATCTTTACCTTGGTACCAATTAAGAACTAAAAGGTCTGCAGGCCTAAGATCTTTTCCCGCCTCTGAAAGGAAGCCCATGGGAGCCTCCTTACGCACCATGATCCCAACTTTGGCGCAAATGTCAAAAAGAATATCACGCACCCAATTATGTCGAAACTTCACACCCAACAAATTATTATTATTATTATTATTATTATTATTATTTTATTATTATTTTTTAATTATATTGTTAGTTCACATGTCTTAGCCTTCCTATTGGAAAAACAAAATACGTAACTTTGTAAAAATATATAAAGTATTGAAACTCCTGCCTTAGTGATGGCCACTGTGTTTGAAGCATAAGGGCATGTATATTCCTAAGTCTCAACTTCATAATTCAAACTGTGCCACATCAATTTTCCACTAACTTTTACCTACTTTTTTTATTATTCAGACTCATACAAGATTCTCTTACTTTTACACTATATCCCCCAGACTCAATTCCCGATTCACTAATTCATTAGAATATTGTTTCACAAAATATCTTCATACATTTAAAAAAACATTTCCATTTAAAAAAAAAGGAAAACAACGGCAATTAATGATGGCAGAAGAAAAGTGGACCACTTGCTTCAATAGATTGATGCGTGGAGATGTGGAGAGTCTTGATCAGAGTTTTTAAAATGAAGACCCACTTTAAGACTCTTGTTGTCTTGGTGTAAAATATTGATTCACACTAGCAAAACATCCTTGCAAGACTTAGCACTAAGACTCCCAATATTCATGCCCTAATATATTGCCGCCAACCTTTTCAACATTTTAAGGCTACTTGAACTTTGACATACATATGGCAGGGAGTTAATATGAAATTTGAGTGATGTTTAGTAACTAAATAAACTACTAAAAAGACATTAAAATTCCAGGTACCCGGTAACCCAACCCGTTAAATTCGGGTACCCGATTTGCGCGTACCCAGCTATAACGGGGCGGGTCATGGGCCGCAATGATAATTACCCAAAAAAAAGGTACCTGCATTGTCGAGTACCCGAAAAGGTGGGTACCTGCATTGTCGGGTACCCGAAAAGGGGGGTACCTGCATTGTCGGGTACCCGAAAAGGTAGGTACCCGCTATTTAACACCCCTACCCACTATACATACTTATATTTCTAAGATATATTTTAGGAATAATTAATTTTACTGGCTCTTTCTCAATTTAATATCAACTATTATTTAACTCAAAATAATCCCAACTATAAGGGGGTCCTTTCTCAAATTAGGCCATCTTTGAATTTTAAATGCATTTCAACACACATTTTAACAAGTATATGGGTTGAGAGTGTGTCGAAATGAATTCGAAATCATTTAGAGTGTGTCATTGAAATGCATTAGAAATTGGGAGATGGACTAATTTGAGAAGAGATCCCCCGTAAGTAGAGATTATTTTGAGTTAAATAATGGGATTAAAAGGAGAAGACAACCAATAGCTTAAATTATTCTTGCTAGTTTTTTCCTATATTTTGTAGTGGGGTGTTTGGAAGTTAGCAGATAGAGGGGAAAATTAGCGGTTTGGACCACATTAGAGGATTGAGTGAAAGAAAGAGCAAAAATTATACTGACAGGGGGGGGGGGTGAAATCATCATAAGTGATAAATTGATAATGTATGATTTCACAAAAAATTAAAGTTTAATAAGCCTTCTAAATGCCACAAGAAAATTAGAAATATATTACTGAGGTGATTTTGCACTTCACCAACAAGTCAAACAACCTATATTTTTTTAGGTTTGCCAGGGGGTTGCCCCTCTGGTTACTGGTTATACTGAATAACCTCGCTTGTGTAAATGCTCCTAAAACGACTAACAATGACTTAAAGAAGGTAGTTAACTTTAGAGATTACTCGAAGAGTGGAACACAGACTAAAGTTTAGACGAAACAAACATTGTGAAAAGATGCAAATGCTCTTCATTATAAGTAAAGGATAGAGTCAGACTACAATCGTATTACAAGGAAGAGTGATTACCTCCATGTTCATACAATTGGAAAGATAAGTTGCTGCCTAGCGAGACATGATAAAACTAAGAATTAAACTAAACTAACTTGGCTGAGAAGCCAAGTGAGAAGTTCTTTTCCCCAAGTCATTGTCAGTTGCATCCCTAAAACTAGGCCTGTCAATCAGGTCGGGTTGGGTCGGGTTCGTGTTCGGGTCAAGTAAAATCGGGTTGAAAACCCCTAACCTGAACCTGATCTGTTTTAATTTTCGGGTCAATATCATCAACCCTAACCTGATATGAAAATTATCGGGTCAACCTGACCTGATCTGTTTAACCTGAATTTTTTTAAAACGGGTTGTAAATGGGTCAACCTGAACCTGTTTAACCCAGTTTTTTCAGGTTGACCCGACCCATATAACCTGATTTTTTTTTTCAAAATAATTGCATAGTTCATAATTGGCACTAGCCATTTGGGCCTTGAAATTTCGTCAAAGTATTAGCTAACCAAGTTTATACTTGGCAATATTACATACTTCTACCAAGTTCTAGGTAACCAAATTCATACTTGGCAATATTACAAAACAGTTTAGCAAAGTTTTACAAAATAAAACAACAATATATAATGTATCTTATACAACCACAAGTCCACAACTCAAAAAAACATTGTTGAGGTTTCAGTGTTTCACAGCATTTGTAGTCAATCTCCTCCTCTGCATTTGTAGAAAATAAATAACAGAACGTTAAATAGAGAATTAAACAAAAAAAACAAAAATTAAACAAAAACAAAAAAACAGAACATTAATATTAATTGGTAGGAAAAAGAGAAAATAACATAGAAAAATAACATTAAACAGAAAAATAGCATAAAAAAATTAAACAGAAATAAATGTCAGAACATTAAACAGAAAAAAAATACAGAACATGAAACAGAAATTAAACAAAAAAATAGAAAATTAAACAAAAAAAAAACATAAGATTAAACAGAAAATAACATAGAAAAATAAATGACAAACTACGAAAAAAAACGAAAGACAAAATATGAAAATAACATAAATAAGTAAATAACAGAAAATAAATGACAAAATACGAAAAAAAGGGTCAAAATACGAAAATCACATAAATAACAAAAAATAGTAGAAAAGAACGAAAGAAAATAAAGGACAAAATAAAAAAAATTGACAAAAGAAGAATACCTGATGTTGAAGAAGAACAGCAAATTGCGCGACTTTGCGAGAAGAAGAAGAGCAAATGTTGAAGAAAAGCAACGAAATTGCACTTGCGAGACGAAATTGAGAGATTTATTGCGACTTTGCGAGACGAAGAACATCAAATGTTGAAGAAGAGCACCGAAGAAGACTGTGTGAGAGAGAGTGAAAGACTGAGAGATTTCATCTATGAGAGAGAGTGAGAAAGAGAGGCGCTAGAAATTTAGGGTTAGGACTTAGGAGAGAGAGAGTTGAGACCGAGATTTGCATTAGAAATTTAGGGTTATGACTTTATGAGAATGAGAGAGAGTGAGAGGTAGCGTTAGAAACTTAGAATATAGTTATTGGGCTGGGATATCTTTGGGCTGGGCAAAGTGGCAAACGGCCGAACACTAATATTTTTTTTTTAGTTTAATCATTCTTATCATGTCAGGCGGGTCAATGTCAGGTCAGAAAATTCGACCTGAACCTGACCCATTTAACTTTCAGGTCGGGTTCAGGTCGACCCATTTAACTAATCGGGTTGAAAACCTCAACCCAAACCCGCTATTTTCAGGTCGGGTTCGGGTCGGGTTCGGGTCGGGTTGGGTCAGCTTTTGCCAGGCCTACCTAAAACGTAAGGTATCCTAATCAGCGCATTTCTGCATTTATATGAGAATACTTTTTATTTTGATCACATCAAGAAGCCAAAAACCTAAAAGCACCAAAACCAATTAGCAGAGCAGTACATAACGCTATCCTGCATAGACTCCTTTTTCTAACTGAGTGCCTTTCTTTCACTCCTTTGCCATAGCAACAAGTTAATATTGATCTTGGTGTGGAAAAAGCAAACTGAAGTAATACAATATAAATAATATCCATTAAAAAGTTGGAGACCTCCCATCTCAGATAAAAAGCAGGTCCATTACAAAATGTGATCGACAACCTCGATAGAGTGAGACATTTTATTGTACTGTGTTTAAGCTAACTAGTAGCTTGAGATCATATTACTACGAGATAAGGATCATAACATCTGTTATTTCTCCATATCTCAAAATGATGAAATGACATATGTCACAATAGAAAACACAGATTCCTTGTGATTTTAAACAAACAAAATAGACTGTTGCCATGAATAGAAGATATAGTTTGCAAAAGAGTTCCTATGGTACTGGTGCGAAACTATAGAGAAAAATAAATTTATAAACTAAGCCAATTGTAAGAATTTAAGAGCTTGGTTTACAACACTCACAACTTCGGCCACTTAAGGATGAGTTACTACATCTTGCATCTGCAAGTTGGTAAGACCCAGCAATGATGTCCATTATAAGACTGGCAAGTTGAGACATCAACACTAAGGGATCAATTCTAGAATCCATCGACTCTCTAGCTCTTTTTACAGTCTCTGCAGCATTGGATGACATAGCCAACTCCAACAGTTCAAGTAGTTTGTCATCTGAAATAAAGTTTTGTACTTGGCAGCATTCTCTAGGCCAGCCAGATTAAAATAGTACTTAAATAATTCATAGAACCCATATTTGCACGGCCCCTTGAGCACCGTATGAAGAAGTGTGGGCACCCAACCCCTAAAGAAGTCCCTAACTACATGCTCCTTGAGCAGAACACCGAAACCAAAGCTTATGCTCTTGTACTTCGTCAGGTCAATCTACAGACCAAGAATTACAACCAATTTAATTACTTTTACACCAAATTCACAAACATTCAAAAACAAGAGACGCTGATTTTTCTTTTGTAAATTGCGACTCTTAACAAGATTTTAATTGATATAATCAAGACTATTAAGAGTAGAGGCTTTAATATGGTTAAAAGCCAAAAAGACAGATGCAACAATGGTATGCACACAGCCAACCCAATCTCACACTTCCATTGGTCTTGTGGAACATTAATATCACAATATGCTAGAATACTCTAAAATATGAATTTAAAAGATTCATCAAAAGAAATCATTTCCACCTTCCTGTTTCGACTCCCTCATAAGTCATAACTCTCCATCATTTATCGTAGGCACATTAACGTATAGAAGTGTCCAATAAGCTAAATAAGTAATACGTAGTGCTCTGTAGTTTTCTTCCACTGTTTGATTTGAGATTTAATCTGAATGATTAATCATGAAGCTTAATCACATCGTCTACTCATTTTTAGTGTAACCTTTCAATTTTTTGTTGATCATACAAAGCCTCTATGCATCTATGGAGTATTATGTAGTAGTTGTAGAAAATGATAGACATTTTTTTTCTCTTTTTTTGTTTGATTGTATAATTACCTAATTACAATCAGATCACGCAACGCCAGCCACACTCTATAGTCTATACTGTACAGATATTGTGCTTAATGTTTAGTACCCCCACTTCATGACTTCAGGCGGCCTAGTTACTCTATTGCTTCGTATTGAATATTTCCATAGGAGCAATAATTCTTTCCCTCCAAAGCCATCAGTAAATCACTGCCATGCTTGTTGCATATAAGCATGCTTTCTTATTCTGAGACCCTCAGTTTTGTTATACCACCAAACGACCAACAACTAATACTCCTACATCTTAGTTACGAGTACAACACATTAGAACATTGTTAGTTCCCAAGCATACGCCACAACAGACCAAACCACCCCAATACTGAAACAAAACCTTAGAATCCAAAATCTCAATAATCATCTATATTCATAGAAATACAGCAAATTTAACTCAAATTAGCAAACACACACACAAAAGGAGATTCCCTGCTATCAAAGACTTATACTCCAAATATTCTTCTAATCATAATCATTTTATTCTAATCAGCAAATTTTGTTCTAATCATAATTTTTTTCTTGTCAAATGATCTGTATTTAGCACCCTCTAATTGCAAGAAAACATTGCATTCCACAATGTCCACATAAATTCATAAATCAGTTTGTCAATGATATACCGATTTCACATGGTGGATGCGCAAATCGTGACTGAAAACTTATTTGATCAATTTACATGATCCCTCACAAATTCCATCAATTGCTACATAATATGAGCCTAATAATAGCAACCACCTTTTATTCTAAAATTTTGGTATTAAACTAAGTAGATTCAAACACAAAGTTACTGTGACCAACCCTCTTTACTATCACAAAAGTTATCTGCAAGCACAAAGTTGCTTGCACATACAGAAAAGCACAAGAAACAACAAAATCAAAGTACATTACTACAATATAAGCTAATCATATTGAATTGAATTGAATTCGATTACGAATCAAATAAATCAAACACCCATCTAACTACTGAGTATTCCCTTTACATAATCACCAACTAAGCAGTGTAAGCAGTCTAAGCACCACAAAAATAGGATACATTGATAAAAAGAAGAATAAAATAAAAGATGTGAAAAAAGAAAGAGAGAGAGTAAAACTTGAGCAATAAAGTGTGCAAACACCATCTGCCACCCAGAAATTCTAACAAATGGAACACCACACTAACAATCAAACTAAATTAAATGGTAGAAGTGGATATGTCTAATATATGAAGAGAAAAAGAGGAGAGCAGATATAAAGTGTACCGCATTGTCCGTCTTTATAGGATTCCTCACCCAAAGTATCCAGCTCTGAATTGGCTTCGTCAAAAACCTATCATACATCATTCAGTTAGAAACTTAGAATAATCTAGATCAAAAAGGTTTTGAGACTAACGAACTGTCAAACAAAATTTTAATGATGCAATTTAAGTCTTATACTTCGTACAACTAAGCCTACAAACTAATTTTGACAGCTTCCAAGATCAAGGTTTCTCAATATGAACCTATATAGCTGTTATCACTTAGGTCCATAAACCAAGTATGAAGTATGAAGCAGTATGAGTAGCTTAGTTCCCTCCCTCACCCCCATTGCAGAGCAAAATTGACAGTGATAAGAAATCATAAACCAAGCACAAGGAACCCATCTATATTTACAGGGGAAACACAATCTCGACACTACCAGCGATGATCCTCTGAGTACGGAAGGTGTTATGAGTACCAACATGTTGCCCACAGATCATAATACCTTTGTAGATAGATAGTCTACGGCCATTTTCTGGAACTCCCTACAAAGTTGAAACCATCAAAGAAATCAGCATAGCACAAGTAAGCACTGGAGAACAAAGGAAAAAAAAAATGGTATAGAAATAAAGAATAAAAATCACAACCAAAACTAACCAATTTAATTGCCACAATGTCTCCGATCCTGATGTCTGGCACTGGATGCCGCTCATCTGACGCCTCAACTGCTCTTTTTTTCATAGACACGCAATGCTGCACATAGTAAAGTCCTAATTCAGCTGTCATCTCATTCATTGCTAACGACCAAGTCATTTTTCAATTGAACTAATAAGATTGGGATGTCAACTGTGAGGAC
Organism: Beta vulgaris subsp. vulgaris; assembly: GCF_026745355.1. Lineage (NCBI taxonomy): Eukaryota > Viridiplantae > Streptophyta > Magnoliopsida > Caryophyllales > Amaranthaceae > Beta > Beta vulgaris. The sequence continues at coordinate 14,690,167 of NC_079208.1, forward strand.
GATCTTACCAACATTGCTTACTTTAAAGCTTCGAGATATAACAGGATCATCACTTAAAGTCATCTTGGTCTTTATTTGTATAATCACAGTGTATCTTCTACGCTCGGCACAAACTCAGCACTATAAGTCACATCCCACCCGTATAATCACAGTGTATCTTCTACGCTCGGCACAAACTCAGCACTATAAGTCACATCCCACCCAACCACTCGAACTTCCCACGCGATGATTCATTTCTACAACATACAATACCAATATTGTGAAACTTAAAGCAATAGGTGAATAGATAAGAAGCAATAAATGACACATCATTTGACCTACCTCTGAACTTATGATTTCCACAAACTGTTTCCTTGTAGGATTCAGGTTTAGTACAATACCTCTGGATTGCAATCGCAATATTCAACACTCAACCTGCCATACTGAATTGGAACTTGCTCATACCTGTTGCACCATTAATCTAGAATATAACATTAACCTAACCATAAAAAGTACGGAAGATGAAAGAAGAAAGACTAGAGATTGAACTGACCTAAAGAGAGTTTCGGCATTTTTTGAGGTTCCCACAAAGACAAACTTGGTTTTTCGTTCTCTGAGTCATGAATGGGCTCATCATGGTGTAGAAAGCCACATACCACCAGGGCACATTGATGAACACCTACAAAACGATTCACTAGTGGAAAAATGAAGAAGGGCTGCGCTAAAAAAGGCATGTAGGGCTGCGCTTTTTGACAGCAGCCCTTTCAGTAGCAGCCCTTCACTTTTTAAGTAGGGCTGCGCTCTAGAAGGGTTGCGCTAGTTAGGAAAAAGCGCAGCCCTTCTAGCCCAGAAGGGTTGCGCTAGTTAAGAAAAAGCGTAGCCCTTCTGGGCTAAAGGGCTGCGCTTTTTCCTAACTAGCGCAGCCCTTCCTACCAAAAAAAAAATAAAAAAAAAAATTTTTTTTTGTCATTTTTTTACTCATAATCTCACATTTTCTGAAAATTAAACAGAAGAGAAGAGAAACGAAACGAAAATACTAAACCCAAAACAATAAAAAGAATGAAACGAAAATGAAAAAAAGGAACAAAAACTAATATACAAAGAGAAGTATACAATAAGTATACAAGAACATTAATCAAAACAAAGATGAAAATACAAGAAATTATATAGAAAGAGAAGTATACAAGAACATTAATCAAAATAAACAAAGAGAAGTATACAAGAATAACATTAATCAAAACATATAAACAAAGAGAAGTATACAAGAACATTAATCAAAACAAAGAGAAGTATACAAGAATTAATCAAAACATATAAACAAAGAGAAGTATACAAGAACATTAATCAAAAACATATAAACAAAGAGAAGTATACAAGAACATTATAGATCTGAAAATACAAGAACTACAACCTAATAATGTTTAAATACATAAAACAAAACCCAAATACATAATTTAAGGAAAAAAAAATTTCGGAAAAACTTAAAATGGCTATTTGGAGGCTTAAACGAACTCGGATGGCTTAAAAAGCCTAAACGTCACGGCATAGCGGTGAGTTTGACTCGTTGGCTCGTTCCGCTTCCGAAAAGGTATCACAATAGGCAATCGGACTCCGTCGCCATGTTTAGTGCAAATCAATTTCAAGGTTTTTGTCGCAAATGTTTATGGGAGTTTTTGGAGAGAAGAGAGGATGAGAGAGAAGAGAGGATGAAGAGAAGGAGGAAAGGAATAATGAGGGACGTGAGAGAGAGAGAGAATGAGGGATAATATATTTGACGAATCCCCGCTCAATATTTCAAAGCCCGCGATTCCGAAATTTCAAATTTTTTCAGGAAGGGCTGCGCTTATTTAAAAAAGCGCAGCCCTACTAAGTAGAAGGGCTGCGCTTTTTAAAAAAGCGCAGCCCTTCACTTAGTAGGGCTGCGCTTTTTTAAAAGCGCAGCCCTTCTTACTTACAGAAGGGCTGCGCCTATTTAAAAAAGCGCAGCCCTACTAGTGAAGGGCTGCGCTTTTTTAAATAAGCACAGCCCTTCTGCTTAGTAGGGCTGCGCTTTTTTAAATAAGCGCAGCCCTTCACTAGTAGGGCTGCGCTTTTACGAAAAACGCAGCCCTTCCTGCGCAGCCCTTTATGTTTTTTCCCCTAGTGATTTCATAACAATTTATCAATGCATTAGGAGCTTAATTTGCTCAATGTCACAGCATTATATACATCTCCAGTCTCCACTACATCCTTGAGAATCTAAGGTTTGATTTGCTACTTACAATCAGAATATATATTGCGAGGAGAAAGGAAAACACAATCTCGGTGCATTAAAGCAAGACAACACATTGTAACTTTTTATTTCACAGAAATGCAGACATTTACTTAACATAAGTTCTAAATTTAGGAAAGCATAAAAAACAGTTGCTTAATTATAAGTTTGCATCATTTAGCAGTAACAGCCCAAGTAAACACCTCCAAACAAGACTTAAACACATGATAAACTACAAAGTGTTGAAATCGATACAAGCTTATAAGCTAGTCTCGCTAGCAACTGCAACTAATAAAGAATACAACAGGCCCATTCTCATTTCTTTAACTTTTACCTCAAACTTTGCTCCTTTCTATTGATCACTATAAATTTGTAAAATAAATTAATACTAAAAAAAGGGAATAGATAGGGAAAATGGATGAATTGATAAGCTCCATTGCACAAGGAAGAGATAAGTCAAATAAAAACATCTAATACTCGCTTTCTTGGTTACTTGAAATGGGAGTGGGAACATTTGGCCAATCATTTGGCTCAGATTCAAGAAGTCATCAAATCAAAATCAAATACAAAAAAAAAACTCCAATTAAGCCACTCACAGGTTCAAAATAGGAAGCTAATACATCTTCTAGCATATAAGATAAACAAAAAGAATTTCATAGCTACATTAGTGTAACATGCAGAACACAACTCGCGTATTCATTGAATGTTGTCAGCAATGCAAATGTAGGCTACTCTCTTTCTAAGCCTTGTCATTGGAACCGACCAGAATTATAGAAAGTGACTGATTGGCTAAATCCTGAAACGATCCCAATTTCATTTTAAATTAAGGCGTGACATAAAAGATACAGAGATAAAGTTTTAGTTGAAAGCATAATGTTTGGCCCACCATAAGCACCACCAGCATCTACACCTGATCCCAATCTTCAGTTTACCCAAAAGGCCGAATTGAAAATTACCACGTACGGTAAAATATAAACCTATATGTATACGTGTGTGTAGACGGTGTAGTGTATATACACACACACACACACACACAAATAAATAAATGAAACCAAAGAAAAAATTAACTTACTCATCTCTCCCTCCCTTTGGGAGGAAGTTGGGCTCTGTAGGAGTATGCTTCAGAGGAGGTGGTGGAGGAGGTGAAAATTTAGGCTTCTTCTGAATAGTAGAAGTTTCAGCCTTAGGCTTCTCAGTAGAAGCTTCAACCTTAGGCTTTTGCTTGGGCTTCACCTCAAGGGCAGGTTTCTCCAACATTGGCAGCTATTCTTGTCAAGTTGGCAGCCTTGAGATTGTTTTGAAGGATAAGATCCACGATAAAGCAATAAGACAAGGAAGCAAAATAATTAATCATGGCATGTTGTAAAAATGTTGGCAACAGACTAGCAACGTTGAAATTTTTCCTTTTCATATAAATGAGATTGAAATTAAGCCTTTGATATTTCAAGCATAATGTAGTGCTGAAAATTTTCCAAATCAGTCATACAGAACAATAGCTTTAAGCTGTTGCATTAAGTTTATGAACTCGTCCAATGTTTCACATACTCATATTAGCAAATCAAGGGAAATTCATATTATTGAATGTTATCGAGTGTTTGACAAACATCTTTTCTCTACATTACTCCTACAGTGACAAAACTGCTATTAAAGTAATCAATAAGGCTACAAAGTACTACGTACAAAGAGAATAAGAAAACAAAAACGAAAGATAATACAACACTGCCCACTATAAAATACTGTTTTATTCAAGCAGAAAAAAAAGAATTAAAGGTAAATATTGAAGGAACTTAAAAAGCTAAGTGAGATACTTGATAGTTAGAAAATATTAATTGGAAAGAAAAATAGTTAGGGAATAGGTCGTGACATTTATGACAAGATGCATTTATTATGAGTAAAAGCTGTTCTCTAACGTAGTGCTGCCGAATAGAGAGCCTTTCACAGGGTCATTATCTAACAAATCATCCATTTCTAGGAGATATTGATTCCCTATAAGGAGAACCACGTCATTGTGCAAGCCATTGTATGATGGGAAACCCTCAGGTCCAAACGAGTCTAGAAGATCTTTTGCAAATAATGTAATGAGATGGCCATCTTTATCGAATGCTGCAAGAATACCCATATCTGTACCAGCTTTCAGTATACTATCTTTCACAAAATCTGTGTGTTGGGGGTCAAAGGGGCACACCAACCATGGCATTGGCTTCGGACTACCAGAAGATGTACTAGCTTCGCCATTAAAGTGAACAAATACCACTTCAAAATCAGCAATCCTTGCTATTTTATTTCGATTGTACCACTCAAGCAATGTATAATAAGTTTCTGATGGCGTTTCCACTTGGTCAATGTAAAGAAGGACATGTTTTCCCCGCAGTTCGCCTATAGGCACTTCATCAATACTATTGCTGATATCATTATGATTAGTCAAGTTCATGCAAAGAACATAATCCCGTGACCCATAAACCAGCAAAGACTCTAAGGTGACTGCCCTTATTGCTTCCAATTCTCTCTGCACAAGGGAGTGCCTAGTGAAGGGATATCCATTGATACCCAACCGGTTAATAACATATTTTCCCAAGTGATCCGCAATATTCATCTTGGGGTCCAAAATGACTAGTTCATCCCCCTCAAAGTCAGGGTAATAATAGTTAAAACCAATTTCCAAGAGCCTACGGCTTACAAAGTCGTTGAACGGTGAAACCCACCGATGAGGATTAGCAGATATCTTGAGCTTATGTAAGACATGATTCATAGCCTCCCGGAACAATAGTGGATCCACGCTGTATCTATAAGGTAAGTAGACGGTTACGATGTGGAATTCCTGGTCCCGAGCCTTACATTCTTGAGAAACCAACTTGAGTGTCCGAATCAAGGTGCCATCATAGCACAAATACAACCCCACAAGCTTATCATTGAGTTCAAAAACCGAGACTTTATTCTCATGATCTATACCCACAGTTGCAAAATCATTAGCACCAGTAGCATTATTATTTATCTTGAAAACAAATTAAGAGTCTAAATTTGAATGGAGGTGGGTGTGAAACTCCCACCAAAAAAGCTTAAATTCAGGATGACAAAAGGGGGGAAAGGAAAGTCCATTAACCCCAAACAAGGTTCATGCTCAACAACCTTTTGATGGTGGTCAACTAGAAGACCCACTGGGTTCGAAAAAAGGCCAAGGGAGTTGCATATGTTGTCACGACGCAGCGTGTCGGAGAAAGGGACTGCAAGCCAGGAGGAAGGAAAAGCTGAAAAGAAGTGGTTGAAAGCATCCTCATCGTTAGCCCAATTTCGTCTCATTTTAGCCACCATAATCATCTCATAATCAGATTTGGGTAGGTTAGAAAATGCAGTATTAATCCCACGAATACTGTTGCAAACATGTGACTGTAGCCAAAATTGAGGCACGAAAAAGTAACAAACCAAGATGTTCTTTCCCCTAAGAGTGTCAATCTCAAGTCTACGGTCATCATTTCGGACCAAGTAACCCCTCTCTCCGTCTCTTGGACTACCTTGATTAGTGGGTATTCTCAATTGGGTCTTGTAAATGATGCTTATGATGTTTTTAAGTCAATGCCTAATAGGAATTCTGCTGCTTGGAATGCAATGATAGCTGCATATGTTCAGAATGATCGTTTCCACGAGGCGTTTCCTTTGTCAATGAAATGAGGATGGGAAATGTAGAGTTGGATAGGTATGTGGTAGCTAGTATGCTATCTGCTTGTACAAAGTTGGGAGCTCTGGATCAAGGAGAGTGGATACATGGATATATCAGGAAGAATGGAATAGAGATGGATACAAAACTCGCAACCACAGTTATTGACATGTATTGCAAATGTGGGTGCTTGGAAAAGGCTTTTGAAGTTTTCAATGGTTTGCCTTCTAAGGGGATCTCTACATGGAACTGCATGATTGGTGGGTTAGCAATCCATGGAAGAGGACAAGCTGCTATAGAGCTTTTCAAGGATATGGAGAGAGAGATGGTTGCACCTGATAACATCACTTTCTTGAATGTGCTTAGTGCTTGTGCTCATGCAGGGTTAGTTGAGACAGGCCATCATTACTTCAAGCATATCACTGAAGTCCATAGACTCGAACCAAGAATGGAGCATTACGGATGCTTGGTTGATTTATTAGGTAGAGCAGGACTGCTGGAAGAGGCCAGAAAGCTTGTTGAAGAAGAAATGCCGATGGACGCTGATGCTGGGGTGTTGGGCGCCCTTGTCGGAGCTTGTAAGATCCATGGAGACATCAATCTAGGAGAAAATTTCGGGAAGAGATTAATTGAATTGGACCCTAGTAACAGTGGCCGTCATGTTCTACTGGCCAACCTCTATGCAACTGCAGGCAAATGGAATGATGTTGCGAATATCAGGAAGCTAATGAATGATAGAAAGGTGAAAAAGGCTCCTGGTTTTTCAGTGATCGAAATGGAAGGCGTTGTTAGTGAGTTTATTGCAGGAGGCAGGGCCCATCCTGAAAGCAGGAAGATTTATGCCAAGCTTGATGAGATGCTGGAAAGCATAAAATGCCTCGGATATGTTCCAGATAAAGACAGGTTAATTCAAGATATTGATGAGGAAGAAAAGGAGAATCCTTCGAACTATCACAGTGAAAAGCTTGCCATTGCATTTGGGCTATTAAAGACCAAGCCAGGGCAAACCATTCTGTTAGCAATAAATGCAATTTTTAGGACCTAGGGTTTGCTAATTAATTTCAAGTTCAACAATAAATGTAAAGTTGTAAACTTTAAATGAGAAAAGTAAGCAATAAAGAGAGACAAAGATTTAACGTGGCTCGGTCAATCTTGACCTACATCCACAAGCAAGAACCTTGGAGCTTTTCTTTAGCCTCTCTAATGGAGGAATTACAATGGAGAAGAAGAGGAGAGAGAGAGAGTTATTTTGTGGCTAATTTGAATCTTACAAATCCCAAATGACTTCAGGAAGCCTTATATATGACTTCCTAAAGTTTACAAAATCACCCTAAACCCAAAACATAAAATCCGAAATAACCCGGATTAAAAACGCAAAAGCACGAAATAGGGCAAGCTGCTCGGCCGGGCGCCCGCCCGGGCTGTGACCCAGCCCGCCCAGGGAACACTTAGGCAGAAACTTCTGCCTTTGAGGCAGAATGTTGGAGAAACGACGAGCCCGCCCGAGCTGCCAATAGCTCGCCCGGTCTGAGCCGCCCGCCCGGGTTCAACCTCGGCACAAGAAACTGCCTTCAAGGCAGAATGAGGGAAAAAGCTCTGGCCCGCCCGAGCCTTCCACCATCCCGCCCGGGCTGCTGCAGTCACATGGGTTTCCTCGCTCGTCCGGGCCGTTTCGCACAACTTCAAATTTCTTCTCCTTCTTTGTCTTCAACGTGAAAATCAAGGCATACTTTAACAATTCTCCACCTTGACTTGAATTTCTCCAAACACCTCCAATAACACCAAAATAAAACTAAATAAACTCCAAGGCCCAACCCCATAAGGGCCTACAATGAACAAGAGGAGAGATCCACCAAGTTCACACACAAAGTGAACTTAGTGGTTGGCAAAGGCTTTGTCAACATGTCGGATGGGTCCTCCTCGGTACGAATCTTCATCAATGTCAACTCTTTCTTATCAATGACATTTCGGATGAAGTTGTACTTCACATCAATGTGCTTCGTTCTTCTATGGAACGTGTTTTGGTTCTTAGCCAAGTGAATTGCACTTTGGCTATCACAAAAAACGGACACCTCCTTAGAACACGAGCTAATCTCCCCAACCAAACCTTTGAGCCACTTTGCCTCCTTGAATGACTCAGTAATTGCTATGAACTCCGCTTCCGTAGTTGAAAGAGCTACAACATCTTGTAGCGAAGATTGCCAACTCACGGCCGTACCTCCCAAGGTAAACACATAACCCGAAGTCGATTTCCTATCATCCAAGTCTCCACCATAATCCGAATCACAATACCCAATCACACCATTTGCATCTTGACCAAACTCCAAGCAAACATGTGAGGTACCCTTCAAGTACCTTAGAAGCCATTTCAAAGCTTCCCAATGCCCTTTCCCGGGACTTGACATATAACGGCTCACCATGCTCACCGCTTGAGCAATGTCCGGCTTAGAACATACCATGGCATACATCACACTCCCAATGGCACTAGCTAGTATAAGGAATGTGAGCCATGACCCTTTCTTCTTCTTCGGATTGAGGACAAAGCTCCTTTGAGAGCTTAAAGTGAGAACCGAGAGGAGTAGAAACGGGCTTAGCATTGTTCATTGAGAATCTCTCAAGAACCTTCTCAATGTACCTCCTTTGGCTAAGGTACAACATCCCCTTAGATCGATCTCTCCAAATCTCCATCCCAAGTATCTTCTTGGCTTCACCAAGATTCTTCATACCAAACTCACTACTCAACAACTTCTTCAAATTGTTGAACTCAATCAAATGCTTGCAAGCAACCAACATATCATCAACATAAAGCAAAAGGTAAATGAAGGAACCACTTACTAGCTCTTTATAGTAGACACAACTATCATAGGAGCTTCTTGTGAACTCATGAGCCAACATAAACGAATCAAATCGCCTAACCATTTCCTAGGCGATTGCTTCAACCCATACAATGATTTCACCAAACGGCACACATGCTCTTCTTTCCCTTCTACCTCAAAACCTTCCGGTTGCTTCATGTAGATTTCCTCCTCCAAGTCCCCATGGAGGAAAGCGGTCTTAACATCAAGTTGGTGTAGCTCCAAGTCTTCCATATCTACCAAGGCAAGCAAAACTCTAATGGACGAGTGCTTCACAACCGGTGAGAAAACTTCATGAAAATCAACACCCTCTACTTGAGTGAAACCCCTTGCCACAACTCTTGCCTTGTAGACGGGACCTCCCGAATCCGGTGTACCCTCTTTTCTCTTGTACACCCACTTATACCCAACGATCTTCTTCTTTTTAGGTGCAACAACCAACTCCCAAGTATTGTTCTTGTGCAAAGATTACATCTCTTGCTTCATTGCCATCAACCCTTGCTTGAATCGGGTAGAGACATTGCTTCCTTGTAGGAGCATGGATCATCAAATGCTCCACCTCATTTGCCACGGTGAGAGCATATTGCACATAGTCACACTCCTCAACATATCTTTGAGGAGGCTTGATTTGCCTTCTTTGTCTCTCACTAGCAAGTGTCTTGCGTTGGGTTTGAGGTGAACCCTAACATGCCTCTCATGAGTGAGAGCATCATCTTGTGAAGCACTTTCAAGCTCCACCTTTCCCCGGTGTCATGAGATGAACCTACATCATTACAAATAGAAAGCTCCTTCTCAGGAGTGATCATGCATGATTCATCAAACACAACATCTCTAGAAGTTATTACCCTCCTAGATTTTTCACACCAAACTCTATATCCCTTAACCCCCAAACCATAGCCAACAAACACACATTTTCTAGCTCTAGGTTCAAGTTTATCCTCTTTTACATGAATATAGGCCGGACAACCAAAAATTTTCAAATTTGAGTAATCACATGGAGTTCCGAACCATACCTCTTGAGGAGATTTAAAGTTAAGGGCGGAGTGAGGAGACCGGTTCACCAAATAGCATGCCGTTGCAACCGCTTCAGCCCAAAAGATCTTCCCCAAATTGGCTTGTGAGAGCATACATCTTGCTCTCTCTAGAAGAGTCCTATTCATCCTCTCCGCAACACCATTTTGTTGAGGCCTCCCAACACAAGTTCTATGACGAACAATGCCTTCATCAAGACAATACTTAGTGAACTTCTTTTCAACAAACTCTAGGCCATTGTCGGTTCTCAAAACCTTGATCTTCTTGTCGGTCTTCTTCTCAATCATAGTCTTCCATTGAAGAAACACATCAAACACACCATCCTTGTGCTTGAGGAAGAACGACCACATCTTCCTAGAGAAATCATCAATTATAGTGAGCATGTAACTACAACCACCCAAAGAAGTCTTCCTAGAGGGACCCCACAAATCCGAATGGATGTAATCAAGAGGTCCTTTGGTGTTGTGTATTGCGGGCTTAAAGCTAACCCGCTTGTGTTTACCAAACACAATGCTCACAAAAGCCAAGGTTGACAAGCTTCACATTTTCTAGCAAACCTTGCTTGCAAAGTTCGGACATTCCATGCTCTCCCATATGACCAAGCCTCAAATGCCAAAGCTTGGTATCATCATCCTCATAGTGCCGGTGGAGACATTTGCCGAACCACTAACCATGAAACCTTGTAACACAACAAACTTCCCCTTTTAATGCCCTTCATCAACACAAGTGCACCCCTAATAACTTTCAATACTCCACCTTCCGCTATGTACTTACACCCATTGTTGTCAAGTGTGCCAAGAGAGATCAAGTTCTTCTTCATTTCCGGAACATGGCGGACTTTGGACAATGTTCTAACCGTGCCATCAAACATAGTGATATCCACGGACCCTATGCCAATCACCTTGCAAGTAGCATTGTTGCCCATGGTGACCGTGCCTCCATTGAACTCCTCATATGAGGTGAACATGTCTTTGTAGGGTGTCACATGAAAAGAACATCCCGAATCCATTATCCATCACTCTTGCTCTTGAGCCTATCATGAGTAACAACCAATGCACCACTTTCGCTATCGGAATCAACATAGCTTACATCGGCGGAGTTCATGGGTCCCTTGCCTTTCCCGGGCTTACTATCCCCCGATCGCTTGTTCTTCAACTTATAGCATTCGGACTTAATGTGTCCCTTTAGATGACAATAATTACAAGTCTTGTGTTTATTAGAATTAGGCTTCTTAGACTTAGAACGCCCCTATTCTTACCACCATTACCACCTTGAATAGTAGATGTAACATCATTTGATCTACCCCTAAAAAACAAGCCATCACTAGAGTTTGACGATTTAGATGTCAATTGATTATCAATCAATTCCTTTTGGTTCAAAGCATCCCTAACATCATCAATACTCAAATCATCTCTACCATATAAGATAGTTTCCCTAAATGCTTGTATGAATGTGGTAATGAACACAACAACCAAATAGCCAAATCTTCATCATCCAAAGTCACATTAATTTTTGAAGATCCATTACAATAGAATAAAACTCATCTATATGAGACTTAAGAGAATTACCTTCCTCAAGTCGAAGGGCATACAATCACTCTTGCAGTAGAAGTCGGTTGGTGACACTCTTTGCCATGTAAAGAGACTCCAACTTCAACCATAGATCCGCCGACGAATCCTCCTTACAACTTCCCTCAATACTTCATTCGAGAGCAAAGTTGTATACCGATAACCTTCAAATCCAATTCTTCCCATTTCTCTTCGGTCATAAGTAGTAGGCTTCTTCACCTTACCCTCTAGAGAGCCTTGTGAACACCATTTTGAATCAATATTGTCTTCATCTTCACTTGCCATAGTCCAAATTAATGGACCTATCAAACTTCTCAATAATCAAAGCTTCATTATTGACATATTCTTCAAAGAAATCAACTAGAAACCACCCAACCTTAAGCTCTGATACCAATCGTTAGCATAATGCAATTTCTAGGACCTAGGGTTTGCTAATTAATTTCAAGTTCAACAATAAATGCAAAGTGTAAACTTTAATGAGAAAAGTAAGCAATAAAGAGAGACAAAGATTTAACGTGGTTCGGTCAATCTTGACCTACATCCACAAGCAAGAACCTTGGATCTTTTCTTTAGCCTCTCTAATGGAGGAATTACAATGGAGAAGAAAGGAGAGAAGAGTTATTTTGTGGCTAATTTGAATCTTACAAATCCCAAATGACTTTAGGAAGCCTTATATATGACTTCCTAAAGTTTACAAAATCACCCTAAACCCAAAACATAAAATCCGAAATAACCCGTATTAAAAACGCAAAAGCACGAAACAGGGCAAGCTGCTCGGCCGGAACCCGCCCGGGGAACACTTAGGCAGAAACTTCTGCCTTCGAGGCAGAATGTTGGAGAAACGACGAGCCCGCCCGAGCTCAACCTCGGCACAAGAAACTGCCTTCAAGGCAGAATGAGGGAAAAAACTCTGGCCCGCCCGAGCCTTCCACTAGCCCGCCCGGGCTGCTACAGTCACATGGGTTTCCTCGCTCGTCCGGGCCGTTTCGCACAACTTCAAGTTTCTTCTCCTTCTTTGTCTTCAACGTGAAAATCAAGGCATACTTTAACACATTCGTATCTCAAAGAATTTGAGAGTTTGTAGAGATTGTCATCAAGCAAGTAAACTCATTTCTAAGGCTTTTGATCGTGAAATTATAGTGAGAGATAGGAATCGTTTTCACCATTTCAGGAATGGTGAATGCTCTTGAAATGATTTCTGGTGAGATGTGGATTCTATAGATGCACACAGATGTAGCTTGTGAATAGCTCAGCTGTAGATATCACTTTTAGTACTTAACCAGCATATACCATGAGGACTATGTCTTTCCCTCTGTCTCATAGCTTTTGATTCACAACCTTATTGAAAATTTTGGATTTTTGTTTAGTTCTGAGAATTATATATGCAGTGGTTGATGCTAAGTATAGTGAAGTTTACGGGTAGAAAAACCCGTAGCTCTATTACTGTTCTTTGTTAATCATTGTACTGCTGTTGATGGTCTATGAGAACATTCTTCTTTTAGTGTTACAAGTGCAAATTCACCGTGAACACTGCATTTCTAAGTGAGTAGAGTTGCCTCCTCCTGTTATTCACTAGTGGTTTAGTACTTTGATTTATGGATTGATCAACGCGTGATGCTTTGACCTTTAAGAACTTTTACTTACGCCTGAGATTACAATAATGTGTTTTCTTGATTTCTTCTGCTAATTAATCTTCAAGATTTGGACCATAGAGCTTGATGGCAAACGGATTAAGCTGCAAATATGGGGTACTCCTGGTCAGGTAACGCTCAGGATCAATCATAATGGGTAATTGCCCGTGCTTCACTTTTGTAGTGTTGTGTATTCTTGGCAACTACTGATTAGCATGAAATAATATTTGTTGAACAGGCTCATTTATGTAAACTGCTCAAATGCTGCTAGTGGTGATTTTTAGCATCTTTTTAGATACTTCTAATAATTGGATTTGTATGGAATCTAGTACGCATTATAAGTTTGGTATTTTATGTGTATATGTGATGAAATGTAAAATTTCATTTGATTTCTGATATATATCATGGTATTAGATATATATATGTAAAAATAGTTTGTAATAAGTTACACCCTTGTCATTAACCTTTTGGTTTCGTATCTTTTCAGCATATTATGACAGAACCCAGGGTATTCTGCTGATTTACGATGTGACTCATGAGTCATTGATAAACCCTTCATTTCCTCTTATCCTCGTTTTCTGCTGGTGTACGATGTTTCCTGCACCTCTGAAGTTTCAGTCTTTCGGATAACTTATGGCTTGAAAAATCACTGTCCATTGACAATAGTTTTAAGAGGTGCAGGTGCATATTTGTGTACTATGTAGCTTTTGTTTTATTCATTGCTTTTGACTAGAGATAAGCTACTTCTACTTTAGATTTTAGGGCTTTTTTGAGATGTTAGAAGTTGGTGGGCGAGTAGGCAACAATGAGCAGCATGCTTCTGAGTTCTGACAAGTGACAACATGAACAAGATATTGGCATGAACGGGAGTAAGAAGAGGGTAAGAAATGTTAGGCTTCTAAAGTACTAACTTTCTTGATTCTGTCAAACGGGGGTGGCTCGGACCGACATTTTCTCATGTCCGCCCTGCCTAAGGCCAGTTTAACATCGACCCACCCACCTTTGCCTGTCCTGTCAAACAGGTCTACTGATGATGAGTGATGAGTATTGTATTTAGTTCTTAAGTTGTCTTCCATATGCATGCTTATAATTGTTACCTCGTATAATATGATCGTTTTCACTTCCCTTTTTTTCCCTCACTTTTCTTCCTAGTTCCGATCACTGAAATTGAGCTTTCCAACTGTTAAGTATTCGGAGAATAACGTAACCTACACAAGCCGAGCCGTCGAGGACGTGCAGGGGCGGATCTACTTAGTAACAAGGGGTAGCATATGCTACCCCTAAAAAAAAAACGCTGGAACAAAAAAAAAAGAACAGATATATACAATATCGAGCAATATGTTATAGATAAAATGAGTTTGGTGCGGTGGTAAGAGTGTGTTTCCCATGACCTGAAAGTCTCGAGTTCGACTCCAGCTTGTGAAGTTTCGTTGTTTTTATTTTTTTTTTTCATTTTCTTTTTTCCTTTTACCCTTTTTTCCTTTTTTTTCCTTTTTCTTTTATTTTTCCTTTTTATTTTATTTTTCCTTTTTTTCCTTTTTCTTCTATTTTTCCTATGTCCCTAATTTCCCATCTTCCACAATTACACTTGTAAATTTAAATAATATAATACTTCATATTACAACAAACTTTATTCTAATTATAATTATCTTTCATTATATTATAAATATTCCACAGTCTCCTAATTTCGAATAAAAAGGTTCAACTTTTTATAAATCACATATTATAAAGTCAATCTTTTTGATTTTTTTTGATATAGTACCCATGTATTTTTCCATTTTCTACAATATACTCCGAATATTTTTTCCTTTTGGAATTGTAGCTTTGAATTTTTTTTTTATTCTATATTGTACCCCTATGTTAAAGCAACTTTAAGTTTTTCATTAGTTTCTTATTTTTTAGTTTTTCAAAGAAAATTCTCCGGCTTGATAAGGGATACGACATAGTAATAGGGTACGTAGAGTTTCTACAGGAATATAGTATTATGAACCATATAATAATATAATGTCGTATTTTTAAAAGGGTTATAAGTGTAGGTTAACGTAAATTATGTTCTATATTATGAACCGTTATTTGGTTAGTTATACTATGCTACCCCTGAATGAAAATCCTGGCTTCGCCACTGAGGACGTGAGACAAGCTTAGGTTCAAACCTTTAAAGTTGGGTCTATATTATTCATGCCAAAACTTAGGGAACAAGGAAGCTGCGTTGGGTTTTTAATTTGATCAAGTTTTGAGGAATCGAGTTTGAGCTATTCACTAGTAGACTCACTTATATGGATAAGAATTCTAGTAGTAATATCCATATGCGTTCCTAAATTCCTAATGCTAGTAGTAATAAGATTTGTAATAGGATTTGGATTTAGTTTCATAATATCGTTATAACTCTTGTATATATGTATATAAATATAAGTTTGCTGGAGATCAATTTGAACAGTCAGATTTACCAAATATTTGTGCTATTGTGGTCTAAACCATTAATTGCAAGAGAATTACAGAGTATTGTTGAGAGAAAAAAAAAACTATTTAGCATTGATGGATATTCGTATTTTGTATGATATCTTGCTCGAATTATTGCTGGAATTAGAATATATTGAGCAACAAATAGAGTGCCAAGATTCGCTGGAAATAGAACGTATTCAGCAACAAAACAACGAGCAAGAACTACTGATGTCGAGGTTTCATGAACTAGTTGATGAACCTCTTCAATCTGATAATTCTTCATTCTTCTCCTACAATGTAAGTTACTACTTACTACACATATAGTATATTTTTACCCTATATTTTTCTCTAATCTATAATGCATAATATTTGTTTGTTCATATATTTGATCACGTATAACGAAAAAAGTTGTAAAACTTGTAGACATAGAATATATCAGAATGATTATGACAAGATCTTAGGTAATAATAATTATAGTCAAACTTGTAGTAATTCTTTTTACTCCCTTCGTTCCGAAATAAATGTAAAAAAATCTACTTTTACGTATACTAACGAATTATTTTGACAATAAATATCTATAATTAAATATAAGTAAAAATTATAAAAATTATGTTTTATGAAAGTACGTCATGAGACGAATCTAACAAGATCCCACTTGACTATGTTCTTCATTAGGTATAAATCACAAATCTTAGTCAAAATAAAGAGTGTGAATAGTGAAAAAGTGAAATTGTCGCACTTAATTCGAAATAGAGGAAGTAGATGTTGTTTATTCATTAATTAACATGGTACTTTATATGTTTTTTTTCCTTAGGTACTTAATAAAGATGAAATCATAGAGGTTTTTTCAAACCCCAAAAAACTCAAGTATGAGTCTTCTTCTGAGGATGTTGTGAATCAAGAAGGTGTAAGGCATGATGAGTCTTCTTCTGAGGATGTTGTTGAATCAAGAAGGTGTAATGCAAGATGATCAAAGTTTGGACTTTTGTCAATATCAACTTTTCCCTAATGGAAGTTCGGATGTGCATCAATATCAACTTTTTCCTTCTAATTAAGTGAATGTATGTCTGAATGTTTAGTATTTACAATATATTGTAGCGACTCTAAAAAATTTACTATTTGTTAATCATATTCTAATGTTCAATACAACGATTTATTAAATATTTTTATTTTATTTTATTGAGACTCTTGCTTAGGTTTGTTTTGTTCAACTTATTTTGTTTTTATCTGATTTTATTTTTTTCTGAAATGAGTGAAGATAAGTTAACAAAACATCTTATTTTATCTTATCGATATCTGATCTTATAAAATCTTATATAAGTTAAAATAAATTGAATAGAACGAACCCTTAATGTCACACATTCATGGATACCCTTAATGTCACACATTCATGAATAGAGATTTCCGTTTGAACTTGTGTCCATATGGTTTTTTCTCGATAGTATTACAACAATGTTTTAAGGGCTCGTTTGGTTGAAATTGGGAAGTATAACTCCCCATGAATTTGCATTGCCCAAGAATTTTTATTTCCTAGGAAGTAAATTTTTTTGTTTGGTTGAACATGGGAAATTCTATTTCCCATGGAAAGTTCCACTTACCTAGGGAAGCCTAGGTAAGTTATTTCCTCCATTTAGTTACTTCCCATGTTTTTGCCAACCAAACAACAGCATATATATTTAGTTCCTAGGAATTCTAATTTCCCATGCATTTGAAGTGAATATCTCCTCGTTAGTCGTGATGGATCATAAACAGTCTCCGCTCTTATTTCACTCCTCAAAATAATTTTGCACCAAAATAAGCCACAACCAATCATCTAAAAAAACCATAACAAAGAAAATATAATAACTAATATCATGACATGGCCAAATTATATCTGTTGTGAGATATTCAATCCAGAAACAATTTTTTTATCCAAATTATCTTTTAATTAACTAATTTTGTTAGAACAGTACCTAAATTCAACCAATAGGAAAAAAGAAAAATATCTCTTATATACTCCCTCCGTTTCCTAAAGATCTTCCCACTTACTGTTCCTACAGATACCAAGGAAAATCAAGTTGTGTGGGGCATGGTGTGAGTAAAGTAGGAGAGAGAAAGGGGTTAAGATAAATAAACAAATAAAAAGGGGTTAAAGTAGGCGAGAGAAAGGGAGTAAAATTGAATTAATAATGTAATGGTGGACCATATGATAGTGACATGAGAGGGTAGATAGGGAAATTTGTTTTGCCAAATAAGGAATAAAGCAAAAGAGGGAAGATCTTTTGGAAACACTCTTAAACGGAAAGTGGGAAGATCTTTAGGAAACGGAGGGAGTATATGTTTGTGAAAGTAAAATCAATTCATTAATAAAAACGCATACAACATCTCCAAAAAGAATCTAACAATTACATAATAATCAAATTATAATTTTTTTTATATGAGTTGTTTCTCTATACCTTCTTTTGTAAATCAAATATATCAATTGTTTTAGACGAATATATTAATTTACTTTATTAGTCGACAAGATATACTTCCTCCGTTCAGTTTTAAATGTAACAAAAGGGTATTTTTGTGTGATATAAAATATTTCATTGTTGCATTTAAAACGAAAACGATTACATAGAATATTTTCTATCCTATCTCTGCTAAAAAAAATTATATCCTACTCCCTCCGTTTCCTAAAGATCTTCCCTCTTTCCGTTTAAGTGCGTTTCCAAAAGATCTTCCCTCTTTTCGTTTAAGTGCGTTTCCAAAAGATCTTCCTTCTTTTACTTTATTCCTTATTTGGAATTTTTTTTTCCTTTTTACCCTCTCATGTCCTTATCATATGGTCCACCATTACATTATTAATTCAGTTTTAGTCCTTTTCTCTCTCGTACTTTACCCACCCCACACCCCATACAGTGGATCCTCCTTGGTATCTATAGGAACAGTAACAAGGAAGATATTTAGGAAACAGAAGTAGTATCTAAAAAAATAGAACGCTACTTACAAAAACTGAACGCTATAAAATATAATGTTTGGGGAAAGCTATCCAAAAGCTATTTGAAACTCCAACAGCTACTCCAACCTCTACTATGCCCCTTAATTAGTGTTTTGACTTAGGCTATGTTTAGTTCACCTTATTTTTGCTTATTTCAGATCTAATCAGATCAGATCAGAAAAAATAAGTTCAGATCAGATCAGTTCAGATCATGCTTATATTTAAAAATCATTATATCTTTCATTACATATTAGTAAAAATTATAATAATTGAATATTAATAAAGTACTCATTGAGACGAATCAATAAGACCCCCACATGACTATATTTTTTCTTATATATTGACAAAAATCTAAAAGATAAGATCTTGTAATCAAATCAGATCAGATCATATCATATCAGAAAAAATAAGTTCAGATCAGATCAGATAAGTTCAGATCAGAAAATTTCAGGTGAACTAAACACAACCTTAGTCAAAACACTAAAAACTAGTGCAAAAGCTATTGTCGAATACGCCCATAATTTTGTTTTCGGTTCTAGTTTAGTTGTTTTTCTATCTTTTGGTATTTTTTGTACCTCTTTTGGATAAAAAAAAATTCATATTATCTTCGAGTTTTTATCATTTTCTTCTCATGCTATCATCTAAGAACCCAGGCATTTGCACAACTAATAGATGTGCCTAAATCATAAGTGAGAGTTGTCGTCATATTTTCATATTTCTATTAAGGAATAGTGGGTCAATTACTACTAGTCTTGACAGCAAACAAAGAATTAAGAAATGAGTGAAGATGCTCAAATTACGGATCATTAATTATTTTTGTGTAGGAGATTATACAAAGTGCACTATGCTTGTTGCTGTCCCCTATGTGTCCAGTGTCTATGATCTTAAGAAACTGCTATACATGAGTAAAAACAACATAATACAAAAAGTTGGTTGGGGCATGGGCTGATTTTTTCCTAAAACGATACCCCAAAACCCGACAAATATTATTATTTTTTATTGTTATTATTATTTTTTTAATATAAAAATAACATAATACAAAAAGTTGGATGGGAGCCTTGAAACAAGTTGTGCTCCCACCCCCTTCTGAATACAAAAGCTCATTCGATGAAAGATAAATGCACCACCCTTAACATTGTTAGAGTGACTAGTGAAGAAAGACATGATGCGTGAAAATGTGTTCGAAGCCTCCTTGTCTAACACACTGAACGTAGAGAAAGCGAAAGGGATGAACTTGTAACCAGTGTCCTCACATTTGGACGCGTATTTCTTCTTCTTCTTCTCCACAGCATTGTGCAAAGCCATCCCAGGAGCCGACGAGCTCGCACCCATGCCAGCAAAAGGGGAGATGCCAGTCACATCCAAACATGCATCTTTACCTTGGTAACAATTAAGAAGTAAAGGGTCTGTAGGCCTAAGATCTTTTCCCGCCTCTGAACGGAAGCACATGGGAGCCTCCTTACGCACCATGATCCCAACTTTGGAGCAAATGTCAAAAAAAATATCAAGCACCAAATTATGTCGAAACTTCACACCAACCAAATTATTGTTATTATTATTTTTTAATTATATTGTTGGTTCACATTTCTTAGCCTTCCTATTGGAAAAACAAAATACGTAACTTTGTAAAATTATATCAAGTATCGAAGCTCCTGCCTTAGTGATGGCTACTGTGTTTGAAGCATAAGGGCATGTATATCCCTAAGACTCAACTTCATAATTCAGACTGTGTCACATCAACTTTCCACTAACTTTTACCTACTTTTTTTTATTATTCAGACTCATACAAGATCCTCTTAACTTTTACACTATATCCCCCACACTAAATTCTAGATTCACTAATTCATTAAAATATTGGTTTACGAAATATCTTCATACATTTAAAAAAGAATTTCCATTTTTAAAAAAAAGGAAACCAAAGGCAATTAATGATGGCAAAAGAAAAGTGGACCACTTGCTTCAACAAATTGACGCGTGGAGATGTGAAGAGGCTTGATCAGAGTTTTTAAAATGAAGACCCACTTTAAGACTCTTGTTGATTGTCTTGGTGTAGAATATTGATTCAGACTAGCAAAACTTTCTTGCAAGACTCAACACTAAGGCTATGTTCAGTTCACCTTATTTTTGCTTATTTCAGATCTAATCAGATCAAATCAGAAAAAATAAATTCAGATCAGTTCAGATCATACTTATATTTAAAAATCATTATTACTATTAAATATCTTTCATTACATATTAGTAAAAATTATAATAATTGAATATTAATAAAGTACTCATTGAGACGAATCAAACAAGACCCCATATGACTATATTTTTTCTTATATATTGAGAAAAATCTAAAAGATAAGATCTTGTAAATCAGATCAGATTAGTTCAGAAAAAAATAAGTTCAGATCAGATCGGAAAAAATAAGTTCGGATCAGATCAGATAAGTTCAGATCATAAAATTTCAGGTGAACTAAACATAGCCTAAGACTCCCAATATTCATGCCATAATGTATTGTCGCCAAGCTTTTCAACATTTCAGGCTACTTGAACTTTGACAGACATATGGCAGGGAATTAATATGAAATTTGATGATGTTTAATAAATAAATAAATTACTAAAAAGGCATTAAAAATCCGGGTACCCCGTAACCCGACCCGTTAAATTCGGGTACCCGATTTGCGTGTACCCAACTATAACAGGACGGGTCATGGGCCGCAATGATAATTACCCAAAAAAGGGGTACCTGCATTGCCGGGTACCCGAAAAGGTGGGTACCCGCTAATTAACACCCCTGCCCACTATACATACTTATATTTCTAAGATATATTTTAGGAATAATTAATAAGAATAATCCAAATTATTGGCTCTTTCTCAATTTAATATCAACTATTGTTTAATTCAAAATAATCCCAATTATAAGCGGGTCCTTTCTCAAACTAGACCATCTTTGAATTTTAAATGCATTCCAACACACATTTTAACAAGTTTATGGGTTGAGAATGTGTTGAAATGAATTAGAAATCATTTAGAGTGTGTCATTAAAATGCATTAAAAATTGGAAGATGGACTAATTTGAGAAGAGACCTTCATAGTTGAGATTATTTTGAGTTAATTAAATAATAGTTGGGATTAAAAGGAGAAGACAACCAATAGCTTAAATAATTCTTGTTAGTTTTTTCCTTTATTTTAACTGGGGTGTTTGGAAGTTAGCGGATCGAGGGAAAAATTAGCGGTTTGGACCACTTTAGAGGATTGAGTGAATGAAATAGCAAAAATTATACGGACAGGGGGGAAAATCATCAGAAGTGGTAAATTGATAATGTATGATTTCACAAAAAAATAAAGTTTAATAAGCCTTCTAAATGCCACGAGAAAATTAGAAATATATTATTGAGGTGATTTTGCACTTCACCAACAAGTCAAACAACCTATATTGTTTTAGGTCTGCTAGGGGGATGCCCCTCTGGTTACTGGTTATATTGAATAACCTCGCTAACATAAATGCTCCTAAAACGACTAACAATGACTTAAAGAAGGTAGTTAACTTTAGAGATCACTCGAAGAGCGGAACACAAATCGAAGTTTAGAACAAACGAACATTGTGAAAAGATGCAAATGCCTTCCATTATAAGTAAAGGATATAGTCAGACTACAATCATATTACAAGAAAGAGTGATTACCTCCATGTTCATACAGTTGGAAAGATAAGTTGCTGCCTAGTGAGACATGATAAAACTAAGAATTAAACTAAACTAAACTAAATTAACTTGGCTGAGAAGCCAAGTGAAACTAAAGGAAAGTTGAAAAATGCGAAAAAGAGTAGTAGTTGTTGATGTTGTTGTTGTTGTTGTTTTGTTGTTCTGGCCATTAGGTGCTATTTATAGAGCAAAGTGTGTTGATCGTGGGGGAAATATGGCAGATACTTCTCCCTTAGGCGCCATAACCTTTGAATTTGAACTTCCCACTTCGTACTTGTATTCAATCGTTTCTCTCAGTGGGCTCAGTCTATCACTTATTGGGCCTTGCACATTTGGGTTGTCTCTTTCCTTGCACATTTATGTACCAATCATCGCCAAACCTTCATTGGTGCTCTTGTATTGTCACCAGATAAGCCTGATTATGTGTACTTTAGGGTCAATGGTCGTCAAAGTCAAACAATAGTCAAAAAAAGTCAACTGGCTCATTTTTGGGTGTAACATATATGCTGAAATGAATCAAGCTTTGTTATTGTTTTTAAGACTCTGTTGAGGTGATTTCATAACAATTTATCAACGCATTAGGAGCCTTAATTTGCTCAATGTCACAACATCCTTGAGAATCTAAGGTTTGATATGCTACTTACAATCAGAATATACTAGCTTTTTATGCACGCGATGCGTGCGATGACATTTTTAGGCCTAATTATTACTAAGTAGTAAACAAAAAAATGCAAGCTAGTATATAAATACAATCTTTGATCAAAACTTGAGGAGGAAGAAAATAATTAAACCAACGAATCAAAGAAACAATAAGACAAAAGGGCCGACAGTGGAACAGCAGCGTCGGCAGCAGTGTTGCAGCAAGGAAGGTGGCGGATTTGGAGTTGTGATGACATTTCTTGGCGAAGAAGAAAGAGTTACTTAAAGAAGAAGAAAAGAAGAGAATTGGAAGAAAAACATAAAAACCGTGAAGAGCGAGAAGGAAGAGTATGCTGGCAGTTTTGGGAATTGTGAGGAGGAGAGAGAAAATTTGTGTGGTAAAAATAATTGGGTTTAAATATTTATGAGTATGCTGGCAGTTTTGGGAATTGTGAGGAGGAGAGAGAAAATTTGTGTGGTAAAAATAATTGGGTTTAAATATTTATAAGTAGGCTTTTCCTTTTGGGCTTAGGAAAAGAAGATTGGGTTTGAATAGAACTTTATGATGAATATGATTGATGATTTAAAATTCCAAACATCAATAGAGATCCTTTTCCTAATCCAATTAGAATTTGGATTCCTCAAGCCCATTTAAACTTCTTTTCCAAATCCAATTAGTATTTCAAATATTTTTCAAAGCATGTCCTAACAAAAATATTTTAACTTCCTTAAATCCTTAAAATAATTTCTTTGAATTTCAAAATGGTCAACCTTCTTTAAATAAGTAAATCATTTCAAACTAAATTATCTTTAAATATAAATATATAAATACTAAAATATATTCATAAAATCCATAAAATTACGGGGGATTACATGGGTATAGCTATAATAGCGCACACTTCCGAGATGCTAGCTAAATCATTCATAAACTTTGAATTACATTTACTTGCAGCGGAAAGATAACTTTACAAATCGATCCTCATAATAGCCTCAAAACCAAATTAAATATCAACTATAAATACTTTATTCAAACCTAGTAATAAAATACTTAATCCTCAATTAGAAACTTGAATACTAATAACTAGATTTTCCGAATATAACCTCTAAATTCAATATTTAATTACAACTGATAACCAACTGTCTCTTGAATCTGCTCTGACCTTCCAACTCAAACCTGCAATTCACTAGAGAAAATACAAAGTGAACACATAACTAAAATGAGTGGAAAGCTCAGTAACTTTACTTTATTCCGTCAAAGCGGTTTTGGTTCATAAATGTTTTTCATATAAGAAACAAACTTGGAAATTGTTCAGAAAATGATTCATCTTTTAAAATTTGTCGCTGGCATAACTTAATCACTTAACAGAAATCGTTGGCAAGTACATGCAGGAAACTTAACATAATATAACAAAACACAATATTCGACCTTATTTGGTCATAACTCATATCTGAATCATTTCCCTCCACATGTACCTTACCTACTATTTATCTCAGTTCATAAGCTAAGCCAGCTAAAACAATTACGAAATCCTTTTCTCATTATTATACTCTTATCATATTCCAAGAAATATAAATAATTTTGAACAATTTCTATAACAGAACAAAATCATATTCCAAAAATCCACACATGAAGATGCATATATAACCATGGCCATGACTATAAACAATATATCTTATTAGAACACAATACATACGGGCACGTAAATTCATTTTGCTTAACATAAATGTTACCTCAATAAGATACTCTTCAAAATAAACCCAATAACTTTTATACGTACGCAACCTCCAAGATTCATAAACTTGATTTCCATCTTGGCTTGAAACATATATATCTTCAATAGCCATTCTCCAACCACCGTCACACAACAACAACAATCAACATTCATTCTCACTACAATTTAGATAAATAAATTTACTTTCTTATACCTTCTAAACTTCTTTATGGACTAATTAGGAAAAATTGGCGCGTTGTTCTTAAAATAAGTTAACCTTGTTTCTACTTTTGCTACAAATGAGTTAAATCACAATGTTATCCTACTAAAATGTGACACGTATCATAATTTCAACGTTATTAACTCATTTACAGCAGAAGTAGATACAAGGTTAACTTATTTTAAGATAATCAAAAGATTGACGTATTTTAAGAAGATCAACCAAGGCGTGGACTTATTAAAAACAAGCTAAATTCATAAAGAACTTTCTCAACAAAGTAACATACAAAATCAGATTTCTTTAACTAAAAAAGGATTAATACACATTATAGTCTTCAATCCATTAAATAAAAAGGTAAGATTCAATCTTTACATTGCCACAAACTGATTGGTAATCTTTTAATCAAAGTTCCCAACTCAATTCAAAACTGATATCAAACATCTATAACAACCGAAATTGGGTTATGGAGAATGTTCTTATCAGCATCAACATGAATATTGAATTTAGGTTCTTGGAATTAAATATGAGAAAAGGTAGAGCTGATCAAATTTGTCCGACCCGATTTTTGGGCAGATTTTTTTTTTGGTCCGCGGTTGGACTGGACTTGGTTTTTTTTGCTTTAGGACGGATTTTGGGGAAAGCCAAAAATGACTTTTTAGTCTAATTTTTGGTCTGACCCAATTTTGGCTTGAAAATCATGTCCTTTTTCGCCCGAAACAGCGAGCCTTCGACACAAAATTGTGGCCCCGCTTGACCTATAGGCAACTTTTTTAAGGCATGGCATACCCGGCCCAACCCATGATCACCTCTAAGAAAAGGGAAAACATAGGTACAGGTTATACTTTGCAAAATCATACTTGGTTTCTTTTGAATCAAGTGAGGAACGTTGGAGTGAACATCAAAATATGGTAGCAGCAATAACAAACAATGACTACAATGATAACAACCAACACAACCAGCAGCAGCGACCGAAACGTCGGCAAGGAGCAACAACAAAGCAACACCACACAACCACAACAGTGTCGACGATCGACAACACTCGTTGGCGGTAGTAGCGCGGTAGCAGTGACCCGAGGAGAGAGATACAAAAGTCAAGGGTTTTAGTTCAAGAATCATTCCATTGATATATCAAAGGAATTAGATGAAGATCTTTGAGCTGTAAATTTATAGCTTCTTAGCCGAATCGAGAATTGGACAGCTCAATTGCTCTTAATCGGATCGTGTTTGACACGTAGATGAATAGTATTCTTATGGCTTCTTAAAGTTGGGACACGTGGAGGAGTGAGAAATGAGAGAATGGTTTTTTTTTTCTTTTAAAGCTTAAAATCATCTAGTCAATACCTCTTTTTACTAGAACTCACACTAACATAATTGTATTTAAAATAAATAGTAATTTCTCATTGATATTAAAGCTTAGTTAGACTAATAAAAATAATTAACTTGAACTAAAACATGCTTAAAAGCATGGGCTGTTACAATAGCTTGCATCACCGATTTCAACAAAACTTCCTAACTTACTCTTGGCAATAATTTTTCCTTCCATCCTAGGACTTTCTTCCAGATAAGATCCTGTAGCCAGAAAAACAGTTCTTTTTTGGACCGCTTAGCCACTGTAGAAACCTGATATGTCACAACTATATATAGTTTTTAGATGTATTTGATTGCATTTGGAACTCTCTTTAGAGCATTTAGGTGCATAATGGAATGAATTACGTAAGTTGTGCTCTACTACTCCCCGTTTGCGTGTTTTGATCATTTTCAGGTTACTTTGATGCAAATTGATTATGATTACCTAAGATCAAGCCTATTAATCATTGAAGATGAAGATATCTTGCACAAGGATCACAATGCATCATTTCGGGCAATTTCGAGTTAGAATGAAGCAAAGAGTTGGTGAAAGAAGTGTCAAAACTGACACCTGTTCACTATTTTGGCCATAACTTTTGATATACAATTGATAATCAGAAATTCCAGTTGGGTTGGAAACTAGACTTCAAGGATTTCCAATGATAGGTCACACGCCCCAATCCGACATCTGGTTCGAGAGATACAGCCTTCACAAGTTGACGCAAAATCACTGTTTCTCCGCCCGGTCGACCGGGCGGTTTTGCCCGACCGGGCGAAATCAATTTTTCACCAAAATGCAAGGAATGTTAGCCCGGTCAACCGGGCGAGAAAAGATCCAAAATCGCTTGCGCGCCCGACCGGGCGGGCTCGCCCGGTCGACCGGGCGGATTTGCTTTTTTTCGTAAGTTGTGAATCACCGTCGCCCGACCGGGCGGTTTCTCGGGACGCGTTTTTTTGGGTTTTTTAGCCGGTTTTGTAAAGAGTATAAATAGGTTTTTAATATTTTTGTTTAGACTATCTTATTTTCTACGTTTTTTAGGGCCAAACACTTAGTTTATTCTCTCTACTTTTGTTGAACTTTTACATTGGAAGATTATATAGATCGTCGATTTCCTTTTCCATCGTTCTTCAATCATTTGGTATTCTTCTCTACTTAGTTTAATTTCATGAATTCTTTTACTTTGATTATGTTTATCGTTTTCAATATCATCATGAGTGAGTAGTCTATTTCTAGGGTTTAGAGAGGGAAGCCATGTTTATACCTTTTTATTGTGATTTGATGTTCTTCAATAATTGGATTGAATTAGAATAATTCCTATTGATTTGTTATACTTGTTTAATTCATGTAATTGCGCAATATCATGAGTTATGTTTAGCTAATAAGAATTAGAATCGAAAGATCATATTCATTAGAGGCTTGTTACAATAGGTAGATTTGATTATGTTGAGCGACCGTACTGGCATATGTTAATCTAGGAGTTGTTAATGCCTGACCAAGGATTAGCGAAATATTTCATTTATTCGAACCTCAATCCAAGTGTTGTTGAACTATATTATATTGATTAAACTGGTATAAGCATGGTGGACCGATCGATTGCCCTAGGCTTTTAATTATTTGATAAATCTCCATTTTTCTGCGTTCTAGTTTATTTTAGTTTAGTTATTAATTATCAATCATTTACTCTCTGCAAATAGTTAGATAATTGACACAAATCTGTAGAACTCCTCTCCCTGTGGATCGACCCGTATTTGCCAGTTTCTGCTAAACAGACACCGTGCACTTGCGGTATATTTTAAAACACATCAGAACCCCCAGTTATCTTATGTATCTTTCTATATGTCTCATAGCCAAGAAATCGATCAATTCATCTTTTCGCACAATAGAAACACCTTTACTAAAAGAAATATTTGACTTTTCAATATTAACTTTATGACTAGATGCAATTTCATAATTGTTGAGAATATCAAATATTACCATGCATTTCTATCGGGAAGCTTTAATAAATAGTAAATTATCGTATGTAAAAAGAAGGTGAGAAATCTTCGAGTCATTATGACTTGCCCTTGCTCCGTGAATCTGCTTCTTTAGGACAACCTGATTCAGAAAGGAAGAAAGAGCATCAACAACAATGATAATAAATAGGGAGAGAGGGGGTCACCTTTGCGAAGTCCTCGAGAAGGAGTAACTGAACCACAAACTTTCCCATTAATCACAAACGAGTAGTTGATGGAAGACACACAAACCATATATAACTAATTAAACCTACGAGGTTGTAAACCCAACTTCAACAAGAGGGCACGTAAAAATTCCACTTAACGTTATTGTAAGCTTTACTCATATCTAGCTTCATTATAAGGTACCCTGCGCCCTAAACTTCTCTTCTTCATCATGTGAAATAACTCCATAGCCACAAGCGCTTTATCTGTAATCAGGCGGCCGAGCACAAAGCACTATGTTTGTCTGAAACGACCCCGTAGAGAATGACTTTCAATTTATCCTCAAGCACTTTAGATGTCAACATATAGATAACATTGCACAAGCTAATAGGTTGAGACTCTTAAACCACTATAGGAGACTTGACTTCCGGGATAAGTACAGTTACCAAAGAAGCAACGTCATTGCCCACTAAGTGTTAGAGCTGCTGGTAAAAAATTGCGTGCATACTATTTGCATGAAACATATCAATTACCAAAGAAACAACATCATCACCCACTAAGTTTTAGAGCCGTTGGTAAAATATTGCGTGCATACTATATGCATTCCCCATGAGCTTTGCTATGATGCATCCGCTTAAGGGATTGATAGATTTCATCTTTCGTACATTGCCTAGCAAGCATATTATTCATCTCATAAGTAATACGCTCGTCAATGCCCTCAATGACAACATCAATCTGGTCTCTCCTAGGGTCACTCGAAGTGAATAACCCCTCATAATAACCAGTAACTATCTTTTCCATGTCCTCCTCAATTTGCCAAACACTAGAATGATCAAACAAGTCGTAATGAGATTTCAACATCTTCTTTGCGATGCTTGGTGGTGGAAATATTTGATATTTCTACCCCCATCCTTTAGCTCCGTAATGCGAGAGCGCAAGTACCAATAAGCTTCTTGCCTATCCAAAAGTTCAACCAATTTCTCTTCCATGGAGCATGCCAAATTTACATCCTCTTTATATTACCACGCCAATTTCGTCAAATTTGATCTCCCTTATATCTTATAATTGAGGATATTTGTGGTAGGGGACAATTTCCAATCTTTCTTGGTTTCTCATGTAAAACGGGGAGGAATGTTGTTGCTCATTTAGCTGCTAGACTTTATCATTCTAGTGGTTTCAAGCAAGTGTACTCTGATGGCTTTTTGCATGGCATTTTAGCCTTGGTGGAACTTTATTTATGCTTAATAATATAGTTCCCCGTTCCTTAAAAAAATAAACTGAAAGCATGTTTTAAGTAGCTCATTAAAGAGAGATAAAATGGAGAGTTGTCTTACCCATCAAGGGGTTCTTGGGCGTGTCTTAATGAATCTCCATGGAAACACTTTGAAAAGTGTCACTTGAAGGAGATACCATTTGATAGAAATGAAAAATGACTCCATTTCTTAACTAATCAATTAGTTTCACGTGACGCAATGGAATGAGTTTTATCAAATGTCATGCGGACCATTATATAGATTATACTCCATCCGGTCTTATTAGTTTACCCTTGACACTATTTACATACATGACTTTGACTATCTCTTGTAATTTGTATTTAAGGAAAAATATAGTCATATGAGATCTTGTTGGATTCGTCATAATGTGTATTATCCAAATATCAACTTTTTGTAATTTTTACTTACTGAAAATTAGAGAAATTAAAGTTCAAATTAATATCTTGGTAAATATGCTTCAAAAAAAGGGTAAACCAATAAAGTCAAGAGGGAGTAGTTTTTAAGAGTAGGATGAAAAGAGAATATTGAAAAGTTCATTGGAAAATCGTTAGTCGTTACTAATTTACCATGGTACCTACTCTCGGGTTGAGGCAAGATATTGGGACGTCCTCGTTCGTTTGTTCCCCCCCACGACCACAACACAATAATATCTGTTATTGAGTCGCTCCCTCATTTTCCCCTTTTTCCTTTTCTCCTCTTCCTTGCCTTCCGACACCCCCTTCGATCTGGTATTTCCCCCTTTTTCTGTCTTCAATAAATTTTGACTTTGTCCCAAATTGCGTGTTTTCATTAGAATTCTTTTCCATTTCATCTGTGTTAGGGTTTGTGCTCGTCAATTTCATCTTTTTAGAGGTCGAAGAACATCATTTCCATGGCTGCTCCACCTGCTAGGGCTAGAGCCGATTACGATTATCTCATTAAACTTCTCTTGATCGGTGATAGCGGTAAACTTTCTTAATTTTATAGATTATCGTTTTTCTTTCTGTTTCATTTTTGAGAATTTTTTTTCTAGATCAGACTATATTCATTGTAGATTTGCAAGTTTCATTCGCTACCTTGTTGTATATTATTGATGTTTTTTAATTGGGTGCTGAATTAATATGATGTGAACACATTTAACCTAATGGCTGATGGTTTATTTAGGATTTCGTACATTGAGGTTGCATTATGTTGCTTTCGAGCTTCGATTTACATTGGTTTATGTGACTATCTTAATGTGCATTTCGAATGCGTTCTATGAGTCCTTACTTATGTTCAATCCCTTATTTGGAATGAGTATATTGACCTGATGAGAGTTCTAAGAAGATTGTTAGTTATGAGGACAATGCTGCAAAGCAGTTTTACAATGGATAGTAGTAGGCGTTTCTGCTCTTATCATTGGTATCCTGCGGCAAATTTGTCTTCCATTTCTTGTTTTTGCATCTAGAGTGGAATTTAGGATTTCCCAAACTTTTAAAATAAATATTTGTGTGGATGAGTTGGGAAGGTTAAGTTGCTGCCTTTTAGAGAAGTCGCTAATATGTTGACACAAGTTTTAGATATATGATAAGGATCACCTAAATATTGTTAAGGATCATCAAATATATTGTTGAGGCTCAGTTAAATATTTGTTAACTCTTGATTGAACCAATGTGTATTTTAAGAGTCTGAAGTAGGGGGAAGAGAAGATAATTATTACCATTACATTGCTTCTATCTTGTTTTCTTTGCTGATTATGAATATGTTCTTTTGGCATTTTTTGTTCTTGTTCCTTTGCACATCAAATTGCAACTACAAATTTATATTTGAAAGAATGATCATGGAAGGAGTTTGCACTTGGTACAAATAGGTTGTGGTCTAGGTTTGTAGTCCTTCCATCGATACCAGTCAGATGGCTGATAGCCAATGAGAAGTATCTCAGGTTCTCTTAGCATTGACTATTGTAGCACTCTACTCTTTGTTTCTATTGTTGTATACAGTAGTGTTATTTTACATACTTGGGTGCTGGATCAAACATTCAGATCTATTTATTAATTACTGCTTGCTGTTATCTTTTTGTTTAGATTCTTGGATGGCTGGATTATGCGTTTAGATTCATCTAATGTATTTCTGTTTGATGTTAATGTTTGCTAGGTGTGGGTAAGAGTTGCCTTCTGCTGCGTTTTTCTGATGGATCTTTCACTACAAGTTTCATAACAACTATTGGGTAGTTGCCTTAGATTTTATTACACAAGCTTTATATTATTATGTTATGCTGTGTTCTTACGACATGGAGGCCTCATTTTGCAGCATTGATTTTAAGATACGAACCATAGAACTTGATGGCAAACGGATCAAACTTCAAATATGGGATACAGCTGGTCAGGAACGCTTCCGGACAATTACTACTGGTAATTAGATTTTCTTGTCAATGTCTTGATGCATTCTACATGTCTTACCTCCTCTGCCTCCCCTTTCATTTAATAAAGAAAAAAATTATGAGAAGCAAAATAGAATTTGTCTGATACTAGAGGGGTTTCTTCCATAGGAAAAATGTATCGATGTAGGTCTTTATGCTTGTATGTGAAGTTCTATGTTTTCCTAAGCCCTGTCTTGAAGGGTAGGACCGTAGGGTTCTCCTTTTGTCTCAAGGTTTCGTTGAATGTCTCTGATCCTTTTGGGGATGGGGGTTTGGGTTAAAGTGGAGTCAGATTAGAATCTTCTAGTATGTGGCCTTTATGTCTACTTTTGGAAGCTTTGTGTTTGTGGAAATGGTATAAAGTCATATGTTGTTAATGTGTTTCTAGGATGTTATCATTTGTTTCTTTTCATTTTGGAGTCTCCTTTCCCCTAGATGTCTTCCTTGGGATATGGACCTGAAAATCATAGTATCATCGCAATGTTTTGGAGGTTTGTGATATAGATATCTCTATCATTTTCAAGGGTGGAGTTGGTTTTTTAAAAAGAAGTCTCAGCATTTGATTTCGTTTTGGAACATGATTGCAAGTTGTAATATTTCCGCCCCCCTTCCTGTTATTATTTTTGAGGATCATCTCGTTAATCATAAGATCGTCAGAATTGGGAGACTTTATGGAGAGCTTTGTCATCTTTTTTCTAAGGATTGTGTTTGTTGTTAATCTAGTTTTGGTTACTGAATTGAATTGAATTGATTTGGATAATTGGATTGGATCTGTCTCCTGGGAAACTGTAGAAGTTAACTGTTTCTTAATTTTATGTAACTTCAGGAACATGTTGTATAGACCTCTTCAGTGTCCATTTGGTCTGTCAAAGTACTCTAAGGTCTTTTGTGTAGTTTTACAATAGTATCATTCGGAAATTTTTTAAATGGTTTTCCCATAAGATAGTTTTAGAAGTATGCTGCTAAGGGAAATTGTTACAATTATTGCTATTTTTGAAAATGAGCAATGTCTAGGCATTTGTAGTAAAGATAGTTTCAAGCCTTCTAAAGTTTCAAGGGAAGTTGGACTTTGTTCTTTACTACTCCTGTCTTTATCAACTTGCTACATTTGTTTTGCACATTTTTCAAGATCCTTTCGAACCATGCATATCTTATTCCCTTTAAGTAAATTTTATAAAAAATTGATATTGTGAATCTACTCGTTGAGACGAAACTAACAAGACCACACATGACTATATTTTACTTATACATGAAATTAAAATAATCGGTGAAATTTGATATTTTTTCCAATATAAAATGTAGCAAGTAATATCGACGAGGGGAGTAAATCATATTAGTAGCATCTTGTTATGTTTTCCTGTCATTCCCATGATTTATTTGTTAATATGGGATGGGATGATATGTTCTTGAAATATTTATTGTTGCACGATTTTGAATGGCAACGCATCCATTAATTTGTTTTGCAGCTTATTATCGTGGAGCCATGGGAATTTTGCTGGTGTATGATGTTACTGATGAGTCATCTTTCAACAGTAATCTCCTCATATTCTGTATATTGACTTTTGTTATTCCCCTCGTGCAAGTTTGGTGCACCACAATTGTGGGCACTCTTTAGTAAGGGAAGATGTTGTGAGCATTTTCTTTTTCATCTGTATATCGACTTTCTTCTTACCTATAATTTTAGTTCTCTTAAGTGGGTACTTTGGATGGTGGGAGCAGTAATATGTTATCTTTACGCACAGACATAAGGAACTGGATCCGTAATATTGAACAGCATGCATCAGACAATGTCAACAAGATATTGGTTGGTAACAAGGCAGATATGGACGAGAGCAAAAGGGTAATCTTGTTTATCTACCCTTCTGTCTTTCAGTCTGTTCATAAGATCATAGGGTTTGGTACTGATTCTAGGGTTCCAATTATAGGCTGTTCCCACCTCAAAGGGTCAAGCTCTGGCTGATGAGTATGGAATCAAATTCTTTGAAACAGTTGAGTAACTTGTTGCATATGGTTCCATTTCTTAGCTTGTAGTTGATATTATCATTCTTGCTGAGATTTCAATGTCACAGAGTGCTAAGACGAACTTAAATGTGGAGGAGGTCTTCTTTTCGATAGCAAGGGACATCAAGCAGAGACTTGCAGAATCCGACTCCAAGGCTGAGACTGTAAGACTGCTAATAGAATTCTTTCTACGTGCCTATTTTATGTAGGTATTTTAAGTACATGAGCATCCATAAAAGAACCCTCGCTTTCTGATGGCAAAATCTCATCAAATGTCGGACTGCTAATATTAGTGACCAGAGCAACTTTGTCCCTGTAACTTTGCATGTGGAGAAAATAGAAAAGATCTCTCTACTTGATACCGCCTTCATGTGGTTTGATTTGATTTTTGAAGTACTGATTGGAATGTTTTCTGTTGTGAACTTAGTGCGATCCTAAAATGTTTCTAGAGTATTGTTTCCTTGATTTTTCTTGGACAGCCCAGATAAAAGTTGAAAGTTAACATTTCACTTATCATCATAAAGTTCCAGCAGTTGATACCTTTTTGTCTTTGACATGCAGCCTGGTGGAGGACTCAAGATCAGTGCAACAGACCCAAGTGCCCCAGCCCCAGCTGCTCCCAAATCAGCTTGTTGTGGTTCTTAAGCTAAGTAGAAGATTTTTGTCTCAGGATTGCAAGGATATCCGCAGGATAATGAGTTTACCCGGAGACCTATTTCTGATGCAATATCACGGGTGCTTGTAGCTCTCCTAATCATTAATTTCTGCTGCCATTTCCGGTGTGAATGGTAGTTTACTTGTATGCGAAATTTATATTGATCTCTTTATCACTTTACTTTTTTGTCCACCCTTTAGACCTCACTGAGAGAACTTCTGCTTATTCATGTAGAAAGTAAAAGCCACTCGTTTTTAAACTGTTCTGGAAACTAATGAAGGGTATTAGGAGCTTCTTTTCGTTTTATGGATTTGATAAGGCGCTGCTTTGTAAATTTTCTTCTAAGCTACTGGTCCTTTTTGAATGCCAATGTATTTGGCTTTTTCAACAGAAAATGTCTGTAATTTGCAAGACATTACATGTATTCTCATTTATCATTGTTTTCATGTGATATTCTTTAAAGGTTAATGTTGGATGCTTCTTTAAGAGATATTTGCTCCTCCTCTCTCCGAAAGTCTGCAATGTCTTTTTTTTATTATCTTTTTGAGTTGGTGTGGGTTGATACTTGCATTGCGTCTAGCGAGTAGTGAGTTACTATGGTCTATGCCTCTATGGATAGACAACTTCTGTGATCAATGTTAAAAGACTAAAACATTTAGGAAAGATATACTACTATGACGCAACAATGGAACAAGTCAACAAAAGGTTCAATTGTATGTGCTATGAAGTACTACCCTGATACGTAAATAATACTTTCTCTGTTTCTTTTTACTTGCAATAATTTGACTTTCATACTTGCCAATGCATAATTTCAACCATCAATAAGTTTAATTATCGATAAATAAAAATTATAAAAAGTATATATTCAGAAGATATACATTCAAATGAAACTAACAAGATTTCACATGAATATGTTTTTCCTTAATTATAAATCACCAAACATAAACCAAGTAGAGTTGGTCAATAGTGTAAAAGTTAACCGTTGCAAGCAAAAAGAAACGGGGGAAATATGTTACACTTCTACGAGTGATTGACTTTGGGTTGACTATAAGGTGTTATATGTGTGTACGAACTTTGTTGGAAACGAGATAGAACTTCTAAGCACGTAGTAATATATTTTCCTACAAGAATTTTACCGAACTCAGTATGATCAACGAGTTTCACGGTACATACTTGTGGCATACAAAGAAGAATTTCAATAGAGTTCGGTTGATGACGAACTCTATTAGTCTACTTCACTGCAATGTGTTTAAAGGATATATTTCACTATGAACAAGGAGAGAAATCTAAAAATAATTATCCTCAAGCAAGTATGTGAATGAATATAACCCAATTTCATATGCGATCCTACCATATATACCATAGGCAGATTTAGAGAAGAAATGTATGAAAGCATACATTTCTTCACACAAATAGGCACACTCGGATTCGCGAAGAATCGCCTCAGAACAATACGGTGCGAGTGCACATATAACTTGGTGCGGGCGAAACAGGCTTGCTGATAGGAAAAATCATTTCCAAAAGTTTTTGGTGCAGGCATACCAAACACCATGCAAGCCTCTTTTCCTTCTCTTCTTCTTACCACATTTAATCAAACGCCAACACCGAAACGTAATATCATCACATAAACTAAACAGACGCATTTAACTATAAATGTTCCAACAATCCTCCTCCATTTATAATCTAAATGCTTTAAAGCCTAACCACTTGCAAGTAAGATAAAACAACTAAACTTGTGTATAACATTCTTTGCAAGCTTTAAGTGATTAACTAAGCATTGAATCACTCAACAATACGAAATATTTTAGATGTTGCACATTCAACCTTAGACAAGCACACATGTAAAAAAAAAAAAAAAAATCCTTCAAAGGCCTTGAGTCCATATCAGCTTCATGAGTGTTTAAAGCCAAGCCCCAAACTTAGTGAAGCGACCAAACTTCTTACTCATATAGGCAAACCTTAATTCACATGCTGCTAAAACATGAGCAACTAATCAAAGGTTTGTTAAGATATAAAATCATCTTCCAACATTGTAGAAACAAGCACTCACCCTGGGATGTCCTTTTTTGAGTGTTAAAAGCCACAAATCAAGTTTCATCCTTATTGAATTCAAGATCTTGCGTTGTACAAGACGTGAATTGAGTTTTCTCCACACGTGACTTTTACATGGGCTGTTCAATATCGCCTTTTCAAGGATCTATCGACACAATTCCAAACCTTATGCATGTGTTCTCAGAATTAATCCTGCCATGTCGTTGACTTTTTGTTTCCAATGCCATGATACTAAATCACATAGAACTTCATTAAACTCCACATCCCTTTTGTGGTTTCGTTCACCATTTACCTTGGCAATGGTTTGGTAAACAGATCCGCTATGTTCACATTAGATCGTACAGTTGTGACATATGCAATTAACGATAGCAAAAATAATAAACAATCGACACAAGAATTAACTTGGTTCACTAACAATGTGTTAGCTACGTCCACAAGCGGAGGAGAAAAACTTTTATTAGGTTTAGAAGAGAGAGAGAAAGCAGATTACAAAATAATGAGGCAGAGGTTAATAATAGGGTTTATATGGTATCCAACTAATTAACCTAAATAAATAGACCTAAAACCCAAAACTGAAACAGAGCAGTGCTAGGTTATTCTTAGCGCTAGATAAATAATTCAAGGTATAGTTTAACACGTACAAAATCAGTGGTAAAAACTCCATCATGAATCATCTGATGCACATAACTGTGCATAGGAAGGATAACAGGTCGGATCTGGATCGAGTTAGGAACCCAAATCTAAATTCGTTTTTGGACGATGGATCCAGATACCAATGTTGAACCCTAGTTTTGATGATGACAAAGAAACAAAGATACAAACTAAGTAGTGAACTAATGAGTTATTTAAGTGTATGGTGTTTAAGGTATCAATGAAAGGAACTAGGAGAATACGAAGTCAAGGAAGAAGTCAAGAGAGGATTTCAAAGGCTAAGTAAAGAAGTTTCTATAAGTTGATACTGGAGCAAGCATTGGATCAAGAAGAATAGAAGCTAGGCGTTTTATTTCTAGTTCCAATGTAAAAGAACAAAGTAAGAATGGTAAGGAACAGTGGTAACTTTATTTGAGAATGAGAGTTTGTTCCTTTTTAAGGAACAAACTAAGTGGCACTAAACGAATATGTTAAAGGGACTTAGTTAATAAAAGGAACTAGACTTAGGCGTGCAAAAGTATAACGGTTAAAAGTGCAATTGAGTAAGTCATGCCTAAATTATAGGAAATTAGTTTTATCTAATTTCAAATGATAAAATCAGTTTTATAAAAAGAAAATCCGTTTGAGTAAAAGATTTTGTTTTTCGGAAAAAGGAAGAAAATAAATATCCGGTTTTTAAGAAAGAATTTGTTTAAAAGATATTATTTTCTTATAGATTAAAAATTCAGTT
The DNA here is from genome assembly GCF_026745355.1 of Beta vulgaris subsp. vulgaris. Classification (NCBI taxonomy): domain Eukaryota; kingdom Viridiplantae; phylum Streptophyta; class Magnoliopsida; order Caryophyllales; family Amaranthaceae; genus Beta; species Beta vulgaris. The sequence goes on from NC_079208.1 coordinate 14,728,040, forward strand.
TTAAAGATAAAAACTGTTTTTATAAAACTTATTTTCGGATAAAGCTCAAGGAACTCCTATTACTTAGGAGTAATGGCTAAAATATATCCACGTTCATTTTTAGATCATGGGATCATGGGACATGATGTGAAACGTGTTCCTTAGGGGAAGGAACATCATGGGTTAATGGACTTAACATGTAATCGAGTTTTAATCCCACGTTCTTCATGAGTATTACTATAAATATAGAAGTCTAGATAAGTTCCAAATTGTGTCTGACTAAGTAATTAAGTGAGTTTAACTAATTAAGTGTCAGTGCCTTCATTCTCTCATAATAGCCATTTGTTCTTTGCTTTCTTACTCTAATTCCACTAAGCTTATTTCGATCAAATTGTATTTTGGTTTTTGGGGTAAGGGAACTTTGAGTGAAGTTCTGTAAGAGTAAGTGTAACAGCCCGAATTCTCCCGACCAGCTTAGAGAGGATTAAGCACAGCGAAAGAAGCTCTGGTCGAGATAACCCGAACTATTACCATCACACTCACCGAACTATATCGGAGAGTATGGAACTCAATTCCCAACTCTATTCAAATAAATTAACTATTATAACTATGCTCTGATTCTCAGACTCTATTCCCATGAATTTCTACAGAAAATCCGGCAGAGTTTCCTTTGAAAATAAGACAACGCTAAAGCGAGAAATAATATGAACCTGTTACAAATTCAATTTATAAAATATTTCCAAAACCCAAAGCTCAACAACCTCAACGCTTTTGCGGAGCAACAACCAATAGAGAATCAGGAGCATTAACTAGCGACTCTTAACTGTAGAAATAGATTATAGAAACTAAACAATTAACTATTACAAAGTCAAGCGTCCTCACTTCGATAGCAACTATAATACTGCTCCAGCTTGTATTAGCTTCAACTTGCAAATAGAATAACTCACGGCTTCAACCTGAAACATTTAGGAAAACTGCCACCCACCAAGTGACAGGCCACAGAAATGACAAAACAACATATACACATCAGCAAAGCTGAGTACTAAACCCGTAAATAAGAATAACACATGCTTTGGTGGCTTTTACTTGAAAACGACTCAGCAGTCAACATAATCACATTGTCATAACATGCATCACATCAACTCATGTTGACAACATACTTATACATCTTTATCTAATTGTTCCTTTTTCTACTACATCGTCATTCACATAATAGCAAACCCAACAACGTGACTTCAAACAATCTTGTAACAAATACATATCTCATATAGAAACTAATTAGTTACCTTTCAACATATCACGATCCCTTATCATGAATCTAGGTTTACCAACTTTGATATAAGCAATATGCTTTACTTCCTTTAATTGATTTCTTATCAGAAATCCAAACTTATGTTTTCATACTCTATCAATCATTTTCTTATATTCTATAAACAACCTCTTATCAAGCAATAAATATCGTAACTTTACTATAACGATTCCTTATCAGGAATCCACATAACAAATATGATTCCTTATCGGAAATCCAACATTGGTATCACTTATCATGATATGCTTCCTTATCAGGAAACCAATATCAATATTCATATTCATATACTGAATAAACATTCATGACTTACCTGAGAGAATTCCTTATCGGGAATCCAATATCAAATCAGCTTACCACCATATGATTCCTTATCGGAAATCCATTATCGATATAACTTTCATACTTTGCGATGACATTCTTTTCAACTAGGGGGAAAGAGAACGCGGCGGAGGAGACAAAGCTTACACTCCGACAGTGGGGGTCGTCACCCAACCATTCGCTTTACTTTTGGCCAATAACCGCGACTAGTCCGGAGTACATTTTCCGCTGATTTCATCAGCCATCCACAGGTTTCACATTACCTGATGTAACGCCCGATTATCGCCCCACAGAGCAATGGGCAGGTTTCCCTGTGGGCCCCCAAGGTTCACAGTCCATGGGGCACTGTTCATGTCACCTCATCCGTCGACTCAGACGAGGCTACTTTCCCCTTTCAGATTCCTTTCGATTATTGTTCATAAAACAACCAATCATTCTTGGAACTCATCCGCTAGCTTTATTAATTATAAACGATTGTTGCATAACCAACCACACTAGAAGACTTCACTCTAGAAGACTATAATCACATGCTATCGTGTTTTCTTATGAATTTCAAGGTCAGTGTAGTTATGTAACTAGATTCAACTCAATTTCAATCATAGTATACTTATGAATTACCACAACTTATAAGCAATCATATCTGGTCAATACCAACAACAATAGCAAATGGTCTTCTCAGCTAGAATTAACTAACGAGAGTAACTAAACCAATTCCATACAACGCATACCTTCGCATATAGATTGTTTATACTCTTTCATACTTCCTGGTTATCAATTAACTCTTATCTCATTGTTGATATTAATCGTTATCAAACACCATTAACAATTACAATAAGTCTCTCTCTTAGAATTAACTAAGGAGAGTTAGCATAGATTCCACAACTCGAGATTCCTAAAACAAAGGTCGATTAGACCTAATCAATCATGGGTCATGTTATCTCGTAAGTTCGATTCCAAATGTCAACCATTAATGGTTCATAGTCTTACTTAGTATAGCGAGTCAACCTCCCTTCTAATTAGAAGTCAATCAAATTGAATATCTTATAAGTTAACTTTGATTAACTCAACTCTTAATCATTAACGAAGAAGTGAGTAATGTCTTACTTTATAACCAACATACGAGTACTTTACTTTTACTGAACTACTAGCTTTATTGAGTAACTATTATTAAAAGAAATAATCATCTTAACCTTTTTTTAGTAACTCTAAATAGGTGTTCTAACTTTACAATAATATTAATCCGTTTATAGGATTTCTCCTTATCACATTACTCAGATATATCTACATATTAACCTCATTAATAAACTTTATGAGTCATTCACTCCTTCTAATAATCTTGATAAATTAACATTTAGCTAATTCTTTTCCTACTTTAGTTAAGTACTTCAACAAAACCAGTCATTATTAGAGTCTAGATAAGTGATTTTCAATTAATTAACTTACACCTTTATAACTTCTTAGTTGCATTACTCTTTACTTATAATAAACAATGAACTCAAACTACTACTATACTTGATAATATAAATACTATTCAAAGATTAGTAACTTTCTATTATCATTAACACAAACGAAACTCATGTTACCTCTTACTTACTAATATCATTCTAACTCCATAAATAGATTGAGTCTTTTAAAACAGCTAATTCTTCTTGATACATCTACACTAAGAGTGACACCGTCCAATCTAATCAAACATGAATTAACTTAGCTAATTAGTATTATTCCTCAAATTCAAATCACACTAATTCGATTCTTTGACAAATATCACTTCAAAATTACTATGAGAATCAAAATAAGTAGACTGCAAACACATAAGTAATTCTATCCAGACTAGTTAAGTAATGCCAAGTTTGAATTAAGATAAGCTCTAAAGTGAAATTCCTTTGTTTAATAAAATCAAACTGCATCCTAGAACTAGAATTCACACTCTATATTATTCTTGAACTAAAACAATCTTATATCACAATCAATTCTGATCTACTCACGCAACCACTTCATTCCAAATAAGATATGTATTAAATAACAAGTTATGTGACACATCTAAAACACAATAAGGTTTCACATAATCACAATTAGAGTTACAATCACAAATCACCAACATCTAAACTGCACTATTAGAAATCATCTCACAACAATATCCACATCATCTCCTAAAATCAATTGAAGAGGATAATATATGTACCGATTGACAGTAGCACAAGGCAACGACACATCAGCCATAACCACCACCACCACCACCTACAGGAAAGAGAACGGAGAGGAGAAGAGAGTAGCGGTGGCGCGAGCAGCACCACACAGCACAATCGCCACGAAGAGGAGTGAAAAGACGCGAGCAGGGGAGCGAAAAACAGAACAGCAGCAACAACACTAACAACAATATCGGTGGTGAAGGAAAAAGACCACCAAGGAGTTCAGGGGATGGCGTCGACCACCAGCCACGGCAAAACAACAACCAGTAGAGGAGAGAGAGAAACGGTGCGCGAACACCACTCCTACGAACAACAACATCACGAAGGAGAGAGAGACACGCTGCGCACGACAACAACGACGAGGAGAGGCGAGGCTCCGGCGAACAAGGGCTGACGGCCGCGGCGAGATGCGGGTGTGAGAGAGAGACGCAAGGGAGAAGGGGTTTCACGGGGTTTTGGGGGTTTGGGTTCTCACGGGATTGGGGTTTTAATTTCTTGGGGTTTGTGGTTTTACGGGGAAGAAGAAAATTGGGTTGGGGCTTTGTTTCATTAAACCGACAAGGGGGGGGGGTGTTTTGGTTTCATAAGCGGATAAACATAGCAAAAGGGTTGAGTGGTTCGAGAAGGAAACCAACCTTGATTTTCCAATTTGTGAAATACCGCTCAACTAAATGCACAAACCCAAAATATAATAATAATAATAATAATAATCTCATACAATAAAATAAATAAATACATAACCAACACGTCAATATAATTCAACTCTAACTCAATTAAAATAAGAGTATCCGAAACATAATTAGCTTAATGATTATAATTAGCTTTTAAATAAACGCTCATAAAAACAGAACTATTACATACTACCACCCTTATTTAGAGTTTCGTCCTCGAAACTTGCAAATAGAATTTTTCGCAAAAACCAAAATCTCAAACTCCAAAGACATGAATGGCCAGCCTCCATTCTACCATCATCTTTTGTATCTCCACTTCAACTTGATTTGCGAAATTAAGGAGCAAAGAAAATCTCTGCTTCGACTTAACTCGCAATATCAAGGAGTAAAGAGCAAAAGGGGCAAACTTGTTGGCATTGGATTCCAATCATCTCATTTGCAGAGATCTCGTTTGAAATTCATTTGCTTAAGCAAACCATATAAGTTTTCTTGAAATATATATATTCGAAGTAAATAGTAATATGAGAGACGATCAAGCCATAACAAGATAATAATATACACATTAACAAATATATACACAATTAATACCCATTAAAATAAATGGATTCATATAGCACACGCATAAGCGCAAACACTCATACGGCTTGATTCATTTATACCTAACTCTTTAGTCAATCCATCAAACCTATTTTTCAACCCTTACACTATGATATGGAGATCACAGCGTCTCCAAAACTACTCAAGCTCTGATACCACTTGTAACAGCCCGAATTCTCCCGACCAGCTTAGAGAGGATTAAGCACAGCGAAAGAAGCTCTGGTCGAGATAACCCGAACTATTACCATCACACTCACCGAACTATATCGGAGAGTATGGAACTCAATTCCCAACTCTATTCAAATAAATTAACTATTATAACTATGCTCTGATTCTCAGACTCTATTCCATGAATTTCTACAGAAAATCCGGCAGAGTTTCCTTTGAAAATAAGACAACGCTAAAGCGAGAAATAATATGAACCTGTTACAAATTCAATTTATAAAATATTTCCAAAACCCAAAGCTCAACAACCTCAACGCTTTTGCGGAGCAACAACCAATAGAGAATCAGGAGCATAACTAGCGACTCTTAATTGTAGAAATAGATTATAGAAACTAAACAATTAACTATTACAAAGTCAAGCGTCCTCACTTCGATAGCAACTATAATACTGCTCCAGCTTGTATAGCTTCAACTTGCAAATAGAATAACTCACGGCTTCAACCTGAAACATTTAGGAAAACTGCCACCCACCAAGTGACAGGCCACAGAAATGACAAAACAACATATACACATCAGCAAAGCTGAGTACTAAACCCGTAAATAAGAATAACACATGCTTTGGTGGCTTTTACTTGAAAACGACTCAGCAGTCAACATAATCACATTGTCATAACATGCATCACATCAACTCATGTTGACAACATACTTATACATCTTTATCTAATTGTTCCTTTTTCTACTACATCGTCATTCACATAATAGCAAACCCAACAACGTGACTTCAAACAATCTTGTAACAATACATATCTCATATAGAAACTAATTAGTTACCTTTCAACATATCACGATCCCTTATCATGAATCTAGGTTACCAACTTTGATATAAGCAATATCTTTACTTCCTTTAATTGATTTCTTATCAGAAATCCAAACTTATGTTTTCATACTCTATCAATCATTTTCTTATATTCTATAAACAACCTCTTATCAAGCAATAAATATCGTAACTTTACTATAACGATTCCTTATCAGGAATCCACATAACAAATATGATTCCTTATCGGAAATCCAACATTGGTATCACTTATCATGATATGCTTCCTTATCAGGAAACCAATATCAATATTCATATTCATATACTGAATAAACATTCATGACTTACCTGAGAGAATTCCTTATCGGGAATCCAATATCAAATCAGCTTACCACCATATGATTATTCCTTATCGGAAATCCATTATCGATATAACTTTCATACTTTGCGATGACATTCTTTTCAACTAGGGGGAAAGAGAACGCGGCGGAGGAGACAAAGCTTACACTCCGACAGTGGGGGTCGTCACCCAACCATTCGCTTTACTTTTGGCCAATAACCGCGACTAGTCCGGAGTACATTTTCCGCTGATTTCATCAGCCATCCACAGGTTTCACATTACCTGATGTAACGCCCGATTATCGCCCCACAGAGCAATGGGCAGGTTTCCCTGTGGGGCCCCAAGGTTCACAGTCCATGGGGCACTGTTCATGTCACCTCATCCGTCGACTCAGACGAGGCTACTTTCCCCTTTCAGATTCCTTTCGATTATTGTTCATAAAAAACCAATCATTCTTGGAACTCATCCGCTAGCTTTATTAATTATAAACGATTGTTGCATAACCAACCAAACTAGAAGACTTCACTCTAGAAGACTATAATCACATGCTATCGTGCTTTCTTATGAATTTCAAGGTCAGTGTAGTTATGTAACTAGATTCAACTCAATTTCAATCATAGTATACTTATGAATTACCACAACTTATAAGCAATCATATCTGGTCAATACCAACAACAATAGCAAATGGTCTTTCAGCTAGAATTAACTAACGAGAGTAACTAAACCAATTCCATACAACGCATACCTTCGCATATAGATTGTTTATACTCTTTCATACTTCCTGGTTATCAATTAACTCTTATCTCATTGTTGATATTAATCGTTATCAAACACCATTAACAATTACAATAAGTCTCTCTCTTAGAATTAACTAAGGAGAGTTAGCATAGATTCCACAACTCGAGATTCCTAAAACAAAGGTCGATTAGACCTAATCAATCATGGGTCATGTTATCTCGTAAGTTCGATTCCAAATGTCAACCATTAATGGATCATAGTCTTACTTAGTATAGCGAGTCAACCTCCCTTCTAATTAGAAGTCAATCAAATTGAATATCTTATAAGTTAACTTTGATTAACTCAACTCTTAATCATTAACGAAGAAGTGAGTAATGTCTTACTTTATAACCAACATACGAGTACTTTACTTTTACTGAACTACTAGCTTTATTGAGTAACTATTATTAAAAGAAATAATCATCTTAACCTTTTTTTAGTAACTCTAAATAGGTGTTCTAACTTTACAATAATATTAATCCGTTTATAGGATTTCTCCTTATCACATTACTCAGATATATCTACATATTAACCTCATTAATAAACTTTATGAGTCATTCACTCCTTCTAATAATCTTGATAAATTAACATTTAGCTAATTCTTTTCCTACTTTAGTTAAGTACTTCAACAAAACCAGTCATTATTAGAGTCTAGATAAGTGATTTTCAATTAATTAACTTACACCTTTATAACTTCTTAGTTGCATTACTCTTTACTTATAATAAACAATGAACTCAAACTACTACTATACTTGATAATATAAATACTATTCAAAGATTAGTAACTTTCTATTATCATTAACACAAACGAAACTCATGTTACCTCTTACTTACTAATATCATTCTAACTCCATAAATAGATTGAGTCTTTTAAAACAGCTAATTCTTCTTGATACATCTACACTAAGAGTGACACCGTCCAATCTAATCAAACATGAATTAACTTAGCTAATTAGTATTATTCCTCAAATTCAAATCACACTAATTCGATTCTTTGACAAATATCACTTCAAAATTACTATGAGAATCAAATAAGTAGACTGCAAACACATAAGTAATTCTATCCAGACTAGTTAAGTAATGCCAAGTTTGAATTAAGATAAGCTCTAAAGTGAAATTCCTTTGTTTAATAAAATCAAACTGCATCCTAGAACTAGAATTCACACTCTATATTATTCTTGAACTAAAACAATCTTATATCACAATCAATTCTGATCTACTCACGCAACCACTTCATTCCAAATAAGATATGTATTAAATAACAAGTTATGTGACACATCTAAAACACAATAAGGTTTCACATAATCACAATTAGAGTTACAATCACAAATCACCAACATCTAAACTGCACTATTAGAAATCATCTCACAACAATATCCACATCATCTCCTAAAATCAATTGAAGAGGATAAATATATGTACCGATTGACAGTAGCACAAGGCAACGACACATCAGCCATAACCACCACCACCACCACCTATAAGGAAAGAGAACGGAGAGGAGAAGAGAGTAGCGGTGGCGCGAGCAGCACCACACAGCACAATCGCCACGAAGAGGAGTGAAAAGACGCGAGCAGGGGAGCGAAAAACAGAACAGCAGCAACAACACTACAACAACAATATCGGTGGTGAAGGAAAAAGACCACCAAGGAGTTCAGGGGGATTGCGTCGACCACCAGCCACGGCAACAACAACAACCAGTAGAGGAGAGAGAGAAACGGTGCGCGAACACCACTCCTACGAACAACAACATCACGAAGGAGAGAGAGACACGCTGCGCACGACAACAACGACGAGGAGAGGCGAGGCTCCGGCGAACAAGGGCTGACGGCGCGGCGGCGAGATGCGGGTGTGAGAGAGAGACGCAAGGGAGAAGGGGTTTCACGGGGTTTTGGGGGTTTGGGTTCTCACGGGATTGGGGTTTTAATTTCTTGGGGTTTGTGGTTTTACGGGGAAGAAGAAAATTGGGTTGGGGCTTTGTTTCATTAAACCGACAAGGGGGGGGGTGTTTTGGTTTCATAAGCGGATAAACATAGCAAAAGGGTTGAGTGGTTCGAGAAGGAAACCAACCTTGATTTTCCAATTTGTGAAATACCGCTCAACTAAATGCACAAACCCAAAATATAAAATAATAATAATAATAATCTCATACAATAAAATAAATAAATACATAACCAACACGTCAATATAATTCAACTCTAACTCAATTAAAATAAGAGTATCCGAAACATAATTAGCTTAATGAATATAATTAGCTTTTAAATAAACGCTCATAAAAACAGAACTATTACAGTAAGGCTTTGAGTGAAGCTTGTATGAGTGAGGAAACTTCGAGTGAAGTTGGGAGGAACTGCTGTTAAGGGAACAGTGGCTCAGGAACTTGAGTTTAGGAACTCAAGGTGTGGCTCGAGTTAGAATTAGGTTGTAAGAAAGTTGTTTGGCCTAATTAGTGAAAGAGTTGAGTTTAAAATCCCTAGTGGTCGAGGTTGTTTCTTCTTGTTGGGCCCAAGAAGTTTTTCCTCGTAAAAATCCCTCTTGTTCCTCTAGCTTGTTTATTCGTTTAAGTTTTAATTTTCGCAAAAAGTTACGTTTATTTCTACACCTACAATTCACTCCCCCTCTTGTAGTGTTCCTAGGGAAATAACAATTGGTATCAGAGCGAGAGCTCACGTAAGATAGGAAACCCTATTGAGAAAAAGATCCAAGGAACAATGGATACCATCGAGAAACTTGAAGAAGGTTATTCCACTCAAAGGCCTCCTATGTTCAATGGGAAGTACTACAACTATTGGAAGAACCGCATGGAGATATTCATCAAAGCTGAAAACTATCAGGTATGGAGAGTCATTGAAGTTGGTGATTTCGAAGTCACAACTACAAATGACAAAAATGAGGTAACTCTAAAACCCCTCTCTGATTATGACAAATCTGATTTTGAAAAAATGGAAGTAATGCCATGGCTATTAAACTGTTGCATTGTGGACTTGGACCCCATGAGCATAATAGGATCATGGGATGCAAATCCGCAAAGCAAATATGGGATTTACTAGAAGTAACCCACGAAGGAACTAATGAAGTTAAAAGATCGAAAATTGATTTACTTATGAATCAATATGAACTGTTCTGCATGAAATCTAAGGAAAGCATCCGAGACATGTTTACTCGTTTTACTAACATTATTAATGAGTTGGCTTCTCTTGGAAAGTTTATTTCATCTGAGGAACAAGTTCGAAAGGTTCTTAGGAGTCTTCCTAAGGACAGATGGATGGCTAAAGTCACTGCTCTTCAAGAAACAAAAGACTTCACTAAGTTCAACTTAGAACAGCTGGCAGGGTCACTTATGACTCATGAGCTTCACCTTGATACTGAATATGGTGAAAGCTCCAAATCAAAATCAATTGCTCTCAAAGCAGATGATGAAGATGATTCGGATTCAGAAGAAGAAGAAGCAGCCCTCATGGTTCGAAAATTTCGAAAGATGTACAGGAACATGAAGAATGGAAACTTCAAAGGTAAAACTAAGAAATTTTCTAACAAAGCTGCTTGTCATAAATGTTGTAGTACAGATCACTTCATCAAGGAATGTCCTCTTTGGGAAAATGACAAAACCAAAGAAAGGAACAAGGAACGCTTTGCTGAAAGGAACAAAGAATCAAAAGCACCTTTCTCTAAGGCAAAGTGCGCAAAGCTATGATAGCTGCTTGGGGAGATTCAGAGACGAGAAGAAGAGGAACAACCAACTGAAGAAACAGCAAACCTTTGCCTCATGGCAAACACTGACGAAAAAGAAGATGAAGGAAAAATTGAGGTAAGTCAACATGGACTTGAGTCAGAACTAGATGGTAAAACTAGGACTGAAATATATGATCTTCTTTATGATGCAATTCTTGAATGTAGAGATGAACGTGAAAAACGTGAACAAACGGAACAAGCCTTAAAGTTTGCAAGGAACACATAGAATGGCTTAAGAAAATGAGAACAGATGTGAAACAGATTTTTGATTTATTTGATAAAAACTTAAAAATCAAAGAATTTATGAAAGTTTGAAAAATGAAAATTATCTAATTAATTTAGAGATTTCACACTTGAAGGATTTGTCCCTGTTCTGAGTTCCTTTGATATAAGATCAACCCCTTTGAAAGGATACAGATCTGAGATTGAAAAATAAATAAAGAGAAAATTTATTTTAAAGGAACAGATCTGTAATCTTAAAAAGGAACTGGTTGTCGCAAGGAACAGAGGCAAAATCATGAAAGTTCCTAAGTGGATTGAGAAACCACAGACCAAAAGGAAGGAAGGTCTTGGTTTTGAAAACTACAAGAAAAGGAACAAGACAAAGAAATATGTTGATCTACCTAGTGATAAGTTTTGTATGTATTGTGGCAAGGTAGGTCATTACATAAATCAATGTCAATAAAATCTGAATGATTGGGAAAAAGTGACAATAAGTAAGAAAAAATGGGTTGTCAAAAAAATCCTAGTCAAGAACAGGAACCCACGAAAGATGGGGTTCCTTACAACTAACAACTAGTTGATTTTTGCAGGTTGGAGTGAGGGGGAACAACACATGGTATCTCGATAGTGGTTGTTCCAAGCACATGACAGGAGACAAAACAAGTTTCTCTCACTCACAACCTATGAAGGTGGAGTGTAACATTTGGTGATAATAAGAAAGGTAACATTATTGCTATGGGTAAGGTCGGTAAGTCACCATTACACTCCATTGAAAATGTATTTTTAGTTGAAGGTCTAAAACATAATCTATTAAGCATTTCTCAATTCTGTGACAAAGGAAATACTGTAAAATTTGATAAAGAAAAATGCTTATCATCAACATTAAAACTAAGAAGGTTATCTTGGAAGGAACAAGGAAAGGGAACACATACATTGTGGATCTAGACCTTGTTCCTCAAATCAATTTAACTTGTCTTAGTGTTATTGAAGATGATTCACTTCTATGGCACAAGCGTCTAGGACATGCTAGCTTTTCATTACTTGAGAAACTTAGATCAAAAGACTTGTTTTAGGATTACCATCCATAAAATTTCATATTGATCAAGTTTGTGATGCATGTGCACGAGGTAACAAGTAAGATCCTCTTTCAAATCTAAAACGATTGTAAGTACCACTAAACCATTAGAGTTAATTCATATGGACTTATGTGGACCCATGAGAATTCAAAGCAGAAGTGGAAAGAGGTATGTACTTGTGATTGTAGATGACTACTCTAGGTACACTTGGGTTATTTTTCTCCTAGTAAAGATGAAACTTATGATGAGTTCCTTGTCTTTGCTAAAAGAGTTCAAAACCTAAGTGGACATAAAATAATGCACATTAGATCAGATCATGGCAAGGAATTCGAAAATTATAAATTTGATGACCTAAGCAGAGATAATGGCCTAGATCATAATTTTTCTGCCCCCAGAACACCACAACAAAATGGTGTTGTAGAAAGGAAAAATAGAACTTTGGAGGAAATGTCTAGAACCATGTTAATTGCTAGTGAACTTCCAAGGAACTTTTGGGCTGAAGCTGTTAATACTGCTTGTCACATAATTAATCGTGCCATGATGAGACCTATCATTAATAAAACTCCTTATGAACTTTACTTTGGAAAGAAACCAAAATATCACCTATTTTAGAACATTTGGTGCAAATGTTATGTGCATAATAATGGAAAAGATAATCTTGGAAAATTTGATGCAAGGAGTGATGAAGCAACATTTTTAGGATACTCCTCACATAGTAAAGCTTATAGAGTATAATAAAGAACTATGTGTGTTGAAGAAAGCATTCATGTAATCTTTGATGAATCTGACAAAATAATCCAAGCATACAGGTTGATGACTATGAGATAGGGTTAGCACAACCAGTACAAGGAACCAGATTCACAAGAAGAAGAAGAAGTGAAAGAGGAAAGGAACGAGGAATTGAAAATAATGAATCAATGATGTTCCTGTTCCTCAAGGAGGAGAAGATGCTCCTGTTCCTTAAATGAAGGAACTGAGTCCACCGAGGCTAATAGAGGAACAACTGAGCAGAATTCCTCATCTACTCAAGGAACTCATGAGGAACAACATGTTCCTATAAGAGAGTTTCAACCAAAACCTTGGAGATTACAAAATCACATCCTGTGGAACTCATAATCAGCGACATATCCAAAGGTACGCAAACTAGATCTCAGTTAAGGAACTTTTGTGCATTTCATGCGTTCCTATCAATGATGGAACCAAGAAATCATGAAGAAGCCTTAACTGACTCTGATTGGATTACTGCAATGCAAGCTGAATTAAATGAGTTTGAAAGAAACAAGGTATGGCATCTAGTTCCTTCATCTAAACAACAAAAAGTAATTGGCTTAAAATGGGTGTTTAGAAACAAACTAGATGAATATGGAACCATTGTAAGAAACAAAGCTAGACTTGTAGTAAAAGGTTATAACAACAAGAAGGAATTGAATTATGAAGAAACCTTTGCTCCTGTAGCTAGATTAGAAGCCATTAGAATTTAATTGCATTTGCTGCTTACATGGGATTTAAATATATCAAATGGATGTTAAGTGTGCATTTTTAAATGGCTATCTAAACGAAGATGTATATGTTGAACAACCCCCTGGTTTGAAAATAATAATCTCCCAAATCATGTCTACAAGCTTGATAAAGCTCTTTATGGGTTAAAACAAGCACCTAGATCATGGTATGAGAGATTATCAAAGTTCCTTTTAGAAAACAATTTAAAAGAGGAAAGGTTGATAAAACCTTGTTCCTAAAATCTAAAGGAACTGATATTTTTCTTGTTCAAATATATGTTGATGACATCATATTCGGAGCTACTAATGAAACATTGTGCAAAGAATTCTCAAGTCTCATGAGCAATGAATTTGAAATGAGTATGATGGGTGAGTTAAATTTCTTTCTTGGACTACAAATCAAACAAACTGAAAAGGATAATTGTTCACCAACAAAAATACATAAAGGAACTATTAAAGAAATATGGCCTCGAAAATTCAAAGATAAATCACACTCCTATGGGAACTTCAACTAGATTAGATGAAGACTCCATAGGAACAAGTGTTGATCAAACAAAATATAGAGGAATGATTGGTTCACTTTTGTATCTAACTGCTAGTCGTCCAGACATAGCTTTCAGTGTTGGTTTGTGTGCTAGATTTCAAGCAAATCCAAAGGAGTCTCACCTCACTGCTGTGAAGAGAATTCTTAGATATCTTAAAGGAACAGATGATCTTGGACTCTACTATCCAAGAAGTGATACATTCGAACTAAAAGGATATGCAGATGCAGATTATGCTGGAGATCTTGTAAATAGGAAAAGCACCTCAGGTATGGCACAATTCCTTGGTCATAGTTTAGTTTCTTGGAGTACCAAGAAACAAAACACAGTTGCTTTATCCACTGCTGAAGCAGAATATGTAGCGCTGCTGCATGTTGCTCTCAAATGCTTTGGATAAAACAACAACTTAGTGACTATGGAATAAACTTTGAATGTGTTCCTATTTATTGTGACAATACAAGTGCTATAGTATATCTAAAGATCCAGTGCATCATTCTAGAGTAAAGCATATACATATAGACATCACTTTTTAAGAGAAAATGTTGAAAAAGGTTTGATTAAACTTGAGTTTTGTCAAACTGATTATCAGATTGCTGATATCTAACTAAGCCTTTGCAAAAGATAGATATGAAAAATTAAGGCTTGAGTTAGGTTAATAAAAATTAAGTGATTGTTCCTATGTCATTCCCCCATGTTTGAATCAATTTGAGTGACTTTGTGTGCTAAAAATAATTGTGTTTAATTGCCTAAGACCATTGCAAATTGGAATGTTGCAAAACATAAACATGAATTCAAAGAAATTAAACAACTCACAAATGTCACATAATACTCCCCTTACTGTTCCTAAGGTCAAGAAACATGCATGATATGAAGGACTTTGATATGTAGCATTAGTTGTTCCTATAGCACAAGTTCCTTAGCATTTATTTTCTTTCAAAAATTAAAATTCATAAAAATCCGAAAAATCCGAAAAATCCCAAAATAAGGGGAATCATTAAATTAAATCTTGGTTCTTTTTATCTTTTCGTTTTCTTTTTTTTTTTATTTTTATTTGCTTTATTTTTTCCCGCGTGTCATAATTACTATTACATGCAAAACTCCTCTTCAATTCATCTATAGAAACCGTGTTCCTCAAACTCTTCATCTTCACCAATACCGAAACCTCATCACACCCTTGATACTCCATAAAAACCTCCAAACCTTCTCAAATCATGGCAAAAACTTCAAGAAATCTCCCTTTTCCCACAAAAAACACCACACTTCAAAAATGGAAATTTCTTCATCTCCAACAAAACCCTTGAAACCGACATAATTCAAGAAAACCCCATAGAGGAACACAATTAGAATCTCCAGAAGGAGCATGCGTAGAAGAAATTATTGGGGAAGATGATGAAGAAGAAACCCCGGAACAATCTCAGGGGGAAGAAGAAGAAATCACCTGTTCCTTCCAAAGGAACTGTTTCTTCGTCTTCCAAGAAAAGGGTCGAACGAAGTGAATCTAGGTATGCTTGGGTTTTTGCGTCGATTTAGAATGGGCTAAATAAATTGAATTTCAGAATTAACCTCCATTCTAAAGGAACAAGGCATGGAATTCTTGTTTGAATTCGCCTTTAATAATGCTCTTGTTCCTCTAGCTATGGATGATTTGTGAAATTTTGTAATACTAATGGAACTTGCACAACTGAGGTTAGAGGAAAGAAAATAAGGTTTAAGCAAAGTATGGGAAGTTCATTGCAAAGGAACTGATTTGTATTTTAAAAGGAAAGGAACTGTTTCCTTTCCGAATTTTCCTCGAGACAAAATCTTAGAATATTTTGGAGGAAACTGCGCAAAACAAACTTAACCATAACCTACTCTCTCCCCTTCACAAAGTACTTTTAATTGGTTTGGAGAGCACTCATTCCTCGAACTGAAAAGAGGAATGAAGTGGGTCTCTTGGATATGTGTTACATGTTTTGCTTGGACCACCACATACAAATCAATTTCCCTTCCCTCTTCATTCAACATCTTAACTCACTGTATTGAGAACAATTGTGTATTGGTACGGTGCCTTGATAACTTCTCTTACTTCATCACTTTGAAGTAAGACTTACGGTTGGACCACTAGGTGTAAAAAGGGAACATCTTGAATGAGAAGACCTAAATGGACTTGGTTGTCTGTCCAAGAAGGTCTCATTCAAGGAGAATGGTTCCAGTTCCTCAGGAAAAAGAAAATGCCTAAGGTGACTTAGAGAGAAGAAATGATGTAATCTTGGATAACCTGTTCCTAAACCGGAGGAACCAAACCTAAGAGGCGCAAACACATTGCCACTAAGCCTAAACTCTGTTCCTAGAGTGAGAAGAGCACTCGATAAAATTGCTCCATGTTCCTGTTCCTTCCAACAGGACTCTCCTTTACCTTTCGGATAATGAGGAACAGGACCCTCACTCTCAAGGAACCTACTCCACCACCATCTCCAAACTCTCTGTTCCTTTCACAAAACCCTCCATTTCACCTTCATCCTTCTCTGTTCCTTCCAGTTTTGAGCAGTTGAAGGATGAAATAAAAGGCCAAATCCTTTTGCTTCCACCTCCACAACTCTTCCACCCACACCACCATTCTTCCTCCCATTTATCACCCTTCACCTTCTGTTTCCATTCCTGGAACAGATGAGCCTTCCACTCAAACCCTCCAGTTCCTTCACAAATCCCCATCTGCCTCAGTTCCAAGGGTAAGGAACAGGAAACTCCGGATGATCTAACTGGGTTAATGAAGTCTGCTTCCTGCACAACATATGATAAAATTTTAAATCATCTTCATTGGACTTTGGATCCAAAACTGATACTATGTGTCTTATGAAGAACTTGAGTGATACGTGGTTGCGCAACAAAAGAAGATGGACTCTATGGCTCGTGCTTGGAGGAGCTGAAGGAACAGTTGGTCAACCATGGGGTGGTGATGAAAAATTGGAGGATGTGGTTGAAGAAGAAGTTGTAGAGGAACACCATTCCCCTTCCCTTTCTTAGTTTTTTTTTTTTTTGTATTTGTTTTTTTTAAGGAACACAACTTTTGTTTTCTTTTTTTTTCTTTCTTTTTTTTGTTTGTATGGAACAAGTGCTATATAATCAATGACTTTTGCTATATGTCTATGTTTTCTAAATGATTTGCATAATTTCTTCCTTGGAATGGCTAGTATTATGTGATTGATGTTTGAGCAAGTTTACTCTTTGATTTTCTAACTTAACCACAATGGTGCTTGTATATTGGTCTTAAGGTGTTAAATCAATTCATCAATACATGCAGTCTATTCTTTTTGAGGATGACAAAGGGGGAAAAGGATTTAAGGAACAAACTGTACATAACTTAAAAATGAAAAATGAAAAAAAAATTAAAAAATGGATAAGGTAAATGAAAAATCAAAAATAGGTTAAGGTAAATGAAAAATCAAAATTCAGTTACTCACATAATTGTGTTTTATTTTTCATTTTCTTCTTTATGTTTTTTATTTCATTCACTTATATTATTTGTTATTTTCCTTAGTTTGTACCTTTGTTGTCATCATCAAAAAGGGGGAAATTGTTGAACCCTAGTTTTGATAATGACAAAGAAACAAAGAAACAAACTAAGTAGTGAACTAATGAATTATTTAAGTGTATGGTGTTTAAGGTATCAATGCAAGGAACTGGGAGAATACGAAGTCAATGAAGAAGTCAAGAGAGGATTTCAAAGGCTAAGTAAAGAAGTTTCTATGTTGATACTGGAGCAAGCATTGGATCAAGAAAATAGAAGCTAGGCGTTTTATTTTCTAGTTCCAATGTAAAGGAACAAAGAAAGAATGGTAAGGAACTGTGGCAGTATTTGAGAATGAGAGTTTGTTCCTTTGTAAGGAACAAACTAAGTGGCACTTACGAATATGTTAAAGGAACTTAGTTAATAAAAGGAACTAGACTTAGGCGTGCAATTATAACGGTTAAAAATGAATGAGTAAGTCATGCCTAATTATAGGAAATTAGTTATTATCTAATTTCAAATGATAAAATCAGTTTTAAAAAAGAAAATCTGTTTTGAGAAAAGATTTTTTTTTCGGAAAAAAAGAAAATAAATATCCGGTTTTAGAAAGATTTTTTAAAAGATATTATTTTCTTAAAGATTAAAATTCAGTTTAAAGATAAAAATTTTATAAAACTGATTTTCGGATAAAGCTCAAGGAACTCCTATTACTTAGGAGTAATGGCTAATTTATCCACGTTCATTTTAGTTCATGGGATCATGGGACATGATGTAAACGTGTTCCTTAGGGGAAGGAACATCATGGGTAATGGACTTAAATGTATCATTTAATCCCACGTTCTTCATGATTACTATAAATATAGAAGTCTAGATAAGTTCCAAATTGTGTCTGACTAAGTAATTAAGTGAGTTTAACTTATTAAGTGTCAGTGCCTTCATTCTCTCATAATAGCCATTTGTTCTTTGCCTTCTTACTCTAATTCCACTAAGCTTATTTCGATCAATTGTATTTTGGTTTTTGGGGTAAGGGAACTTTGAGTGAAGTTCTGTAAGAGGAAGGCTTTGAGTGAAGCTTGTATGTGTGAGAAAACTTCGAGTGAAGTTGAGAGGAACTGCTGTTAAGGGAACAGTGGCTCAGGAACTTGAGTTTAGGAACTCAAGGTGTGGCTCGAGTTAGAATTAGGTTGTAACAAGTTGTTTGGCCTAATTAGTGAAAGTGTTGAGTTTAAAATCCCTAGTGGTCGAGGTTGTTTCTTCTTGTTGGGCCCAAGAAGTTTTTCCTCGTAAAAATCCCTTGTGTTCCTTTAGCTTGTTTATTCGTTTAAGTTTTAATTTCCGCAAAAGTTACGTTTATTTCTACACCTACAATTCACCCCCCGTCTTGTAGTGTTCCTAGGGAAATAACAACCAAAATTGGACCCGCTGGATCCGGGTATGGAAAAATAGGATCCAGATCTATATACTGCAGATCCTACAAATTAGGGTCCAAAAACAGGTCCAAAATGGATTCTTTAATTTATACTATATTTTACGGTTTTTTCACCAAGTACCCCCGAGTTTTCAAAAAATTCACCTGGTACCCTCCAAGTTTTCAAAATTCACAGGGTATCCCTAAGTTTCAAACTAATACACGGGGTACCCTTAAATGCCCTTAATGACTAACAACGTTAACCGCCGTTAGTCATTAACCGTAATTAACATCTAATTTCCCCTAATTAACTTAAATAAACTTAATTAACCTAAACAAACCCTAAACCCTAAAACCTAACTAACCCTAACTACCACCCAGCCCCCCCTTCATCACCACCCCCCACCACCACACAGCCCGCCTCCCCCTCCCCTACCCCACAACAGCCCTCCCCCTCCCCCTCCCCCGCCAGCAGCTCGACCCCCTCCCCTACCCCCGCAGCAGCCAGAACCCCTCCCCCACCCACGCATCAACCCTCATCCCCCACTCAGTTCAGTTCAGCAGTCCCCCCACACCTCCCTCCCCATCGCGCCCCCCGAGCCTCCGCCCACCCCCGCGCCCCCCACAGCACCACCCCCTTCCATTTTCGTACCCCACCGCCTGCGCCGCCCGGAACCCCTTCTTCTTCTCTCTGTTTTTTCGCTGTGGGGTACTTTGTGTTTTGCGGAAATTGAGAGGTGGTGCAACGAGAGGTGGGGAGGTTGCGAAAATGGAAACGAGCGGTGTTGTGGTGGCGCGGGGTGGGGTGTGCTGTGGGGGGCGGGGTGGGTGAGGGTGAGATTTCGGGCTGCAGTGGTTGCACGGAGTGGGGGAGGGAGGGTGGGGGGCTGCGGTGGAGGTGGGGGGTTGTAGCTGCAGGGGGTGGGGTGGGTTGAGGGGAGGGGGTGGTGGTTGGGTGGTAATGGGGTTAGGGTTAGGTTTGAAATTAGGGGTTAGGGTTAGGTTAAATAGGCCTAATTAGGGTTTAGTTAGGTTAATTAGGCCTAATTAGGGTTTAATGAGGTTTAAGGCTAACGGCGGTTAACGCCGTTAGTCATTAAGGGCATTTAAGGGTATCCCGTGTATTAGTTTGAAACTTAGGGGTAGCCTGTGAATTTTGAAAACTTGGAGGGTACCAGGTGAATTTTTTGAAAACTCGGGGGTACTTGGTGAAAAAACCGTATATTTTACCTACTTTTCCATTTAAA